>NW_006431210.1:8629177-8659250 GCF_000325575.1 Pteropus alecto
GGGAAAGGAATGCTAGAACATACAGTGTGAGAGATAAGGCAAGGGTTCTGGCAGGACATGTGTCCTATAAGAAGGAAATATACCCACTGCCAATCCACGACCTAGGAGGAAGAGAGCCAGAGGAATGAATACCCAAAACTGGGTCTCTCCCTTGTTCTGATCACCTGCTGTGCCACATTGACCGCACACAAGCTGAAGTCAGATCACATGGAAGTGTCAGATCACTCTTCCAGGTGACCGTGCAGAGTGGGGACATGTGAAAAATAAATTTGGTATTTGAAAGTTTCTTAGAGAAGAAATCCTAATAACAAGATTTTTTCTTTTTAACTATGTGTGGTGATAGATGTTAACTAAACTTGTTGTGGTAATCACTTCACATTATATATGTAGGTCAAGCTATTTTGCTATATACCTTAAACTTACACAATATTGTACATCGATTATATATCAATAAAACTGGGAAGAGATTTTTTTAAAAAGTAGATTTAGTGTGATATATGGGGAATAATATCCAGGCTCAAGTACTCTGCTAATTCACAATCCCAGATGTGGCTGGCATGCGTCATTTATAATATAGGTATAAAGGTAAATTTTGTCTGACTTATTACTGTTTAAAGAAATTCCATTGATAGGTACAAAGGTGACCTCTGTTCTCCAGGCCACACATTTTGAAGCAAAAATAGGGTTACATTAACAATCGCAAAATAGATTTTTTTATTTTTGCAACTCTCCTAAATATCCATACAACATATCTCCTTTTCCATTGAAATATCTCCTACATTATGATTTATGATAGTTCAACTAGGCTGAGGCAAATGAAGTACTTGCATGAAGTATAATGTAAGAGGGTAGTAAAATCTCAGTAATCAAGATAATTAATATCTTAATGCAATGCCTTAGTGCAATATTTTAATTACCATAGCAATGCAAAACAAAAATGCATAATGAACAACTTTCATAAGATCCAACCCTGATCATAGACAATGCTGCCTTACTTGCCTTACTTACTCTAACCATTGTCCAGTGGCACAACCATCTGTCTTCTGATTTTCCCTAAACTACATAGTCATAGCAAAAGTTTATTTTGAGTATAAAACTAAAATAACTATAAAACAGAAAGGAGTACAAGAAAACTTGTCAAACAACTGGAAAACAGAGTGGATGAGATCAGTTTTAAAGAAAAATCACATTGGATCATCGCCTACTATACTAGAAGTAGTATTTATGAGCAAAGTCCAAAATAATAGAAAAGAGTATATAATGAAAACTTAATTAGATAAAAACAAGTGAGGAGAGAGTGAGAGGACCAAGATAAATAAATAGAACAAGGAATGCTGCATAAATAAGAGAGTAATTCAAGGGAGAAAAATCTTAATTTGATAGATTCTAGGAGATAGTGCAGAAATATAAAGAACAGAATACAATGGAAAGTAACAAAGAGAAAACTAGAAAAACATCTTAGAAATCAACATCCTAATTTCCAAAATTATTTAAAATATTTAACACATGAGTTGATTAAAAGCACTTTTAGAGCTGGCAAGTAAATTATTTATTTGGAAGATAAATTCAGTCACATTCCCAGAATCCAGATTAAAGAGGCAAGGAGTGTTTGTCAGTGTAATTCAAAGTAACAGCTGTATCAAACAACTTTACCTAAAACCCAGTTTCTTAATAAAAGTGTCAGCACTTCTGGGAAGCTCTTCTCTAACCAGGGATCCGTGAACCCAAACTTCTTCCATCTTTGGCTCACCGTCTTATGGCTTCCAAGTTGCATTGTCATCTGTCAGCCTTCAGATGAAGGAAAGAGGTAACATGAACTAGAACACTGGGTACCTACATCAACTTGTACGGAAAGGGACACACACATAACTATTAACTTCCCACTGGCCAGAACTAGTCGTATGGACCCTGACTACATAAAAGGAAGGCTGGGAGATGATTTTGTTTTGTGTATGTGTGTGTTTTAATAGAAAATAAAATAGCTTAGTGACTATATAGTTTTATATCTGCCACAGAAGGAGATCAATAACTTGAGAGGGGAATTTAGAGGTATGGGGGAAATATCTAAATAGTTCATCATCCATCTAACAAGAATTTTATATGGACAGGAACAAAAACAAATGAAAAGGAGAAATGATAAAATAATTAGAAGATAAGTGTTCTGAAATGAACCAATTATTTAATTGAGGTGACCTATTGAGTGGAAAGCATGATTAACAAAGTGTTGTCCACATGTACACACACTGAAATTTTATAACCTCAGAGAGAAAGGGAAATTCTAAAAGCTTCCAAAGTACAACAGAACATTATTCACAAAGAGCAAAGTATACAAACAACCATCCATTTTCTCAACAACCCTGGATACAGAAAAGAATGAGAAAACGTCCTTAAAATTCTGAAGGGGAAAAAAATCACTTATAAGCCTGGAATTCTATCTTCAGTCAAATATGAGGGAAAAATAAAGATGTTTTATCTGTGAAAGAGGTTTTAACTTTCATTATCAAAGTACACTTTATAAACATATTGATCAGGATGTAACCTCAGCAAGATTAAAGTAATTTAGCATAGGAATGACACGAGCTAAAGTAAACAACTACAGTTGAGCATGATCCAGAATAAGAAAGCTAGAAAAATAATGTAATATAACACACTGAAATATAACTATAATTCATATTGGTAATTACAAAAATTTATAGCAGATAAGGCTTCATTTTCTTCTACATGATTCCAACTATACAATTACATGTTTATGAATGAGATACACTTGTACATAATCATAATATGAATGCTACTATTGTTTATATTTTGAAAATTGAAATATAGACAAAGCACAAATAATTGAATGTTATTTAACAGAACAGAATGTATATGCTATAAACTTCATCAATATAAAATACAATACTTATAATAATTAGAAGGCTGAGGAGGGGTAGAAGAAATAGTATCTTTATTTCCTTCTCTTTTATAGCAGGAAATTAATAGTTGCTTTCAGTTTGATAAATCAAGAAATGGTAATTAAAGTTTAGTACTTAATCCTAGAAATGTCAGCCTTTGCAAAAAACACAAAGAATAGTAATATATTCAATATTATTGGGGATAAAGTGTTTATTGGAGAAAGTGGGAAGATGAGGGGTAATGTACAAGTAAATTTTCTAAAGCAAAGATAATAAAACTGGTATAGAAAACAAGAATCAGAAATGGAGGATTACATATGTTATATAAAGTTAAAATGGTAACCAAAGATAAACTGAGTCAAGAAATTTGTATTGTGTTTTTTTCTCTGGGAAATATGATTAAAAGAAATATTTTTTATTATTATATTTCCCTTTCCGTAGTTGGTATTTTAATTGCTAAAATGTCTTGTTTTAATACCTGTAACATTGAAATAATATAACATAAATGTTATCCCCAAATAATGTAGTCCTCAGGCATTATTTTATGTATAATTCACAAAGATTCTGTCATTTTTTAAAGAAGATATATATTCCAGTTATAATTTATATGGCCTGGGAACATTAATTAATAATACTTAATTTTAGCCAAATGACACTTTCTAAAGATAGATGCTATAAAATTAAGTTGTTTTAACGAATTATGTTCATTCTTCCCAATTGCTCATTCTTTGAGAATGCAGCTGTGAGAAACCCTTAGCTTGATGTCACGAAAGTCAAAAAGAAAGAAGGAAAAAAACTTTTTAAAAAAATGAGGTAAGTCACTGGGACGTTAAGGTAGTGTGGTAAGTAGCAGAAAGATGATATCCAAAGGAGAGGAATTTAAGTCAGTGAAGTTTGGGGAAGTGGGGATAAGCCCTGGAAAGAATACAAGAAAGCCTTTGTCTTGGTGTAGTTGGGTTGCTAAACAAAGTCTCAGACTCAAGAACTGAGGCCAATTTTTATTCCTGGGATAATACTAAAAATCATCTTAAAAACAAATAAATAAAAACACACAGATCATGAGGTTGTAATCTTTACATTTCTGTAAAGAATACAAACATCACACATCTTGTCATAATTGTATCTTTTTCCAATTTTACTTTCGATTTCACCTTTGTGTTTCATTAGTTGGGTCTGTTGAGGTTTTCTTTGAGGTTTTCTATAGGAATATTTTGTAAATTCTTCATAAGTGGCTTTAAAAGGGCTTTTATTAAGGTATAAAATTTTCATGTACTTCCATTAATTCAATCCTATTAACTATTTTCAGATAATCTACATTTTAATTTCATGGTCTGTATAGTATGCTATCAGCGAGTACGTCTATTGTCTTTCTATCAATTTCTCTTTGCAATATCTGAGTTACTTACTTAAATCGGTATATACTATGATACCCATAGTTTGGCCCACATTATATATTTTGCTTTTATCATTTTATACTATCTTTATCTTGTTTAATATTTTAGAACTGAAATAAACTTAATTAGCTGTTTCTATCATATCACAACTATCTTAACATAGATTTTCAGTTGTCCTTCTATTCTTTTAATTTTGAAATTTAGAGACATTTTTTATATGTTTTCTCCTGACTTGAGCTTGTATACATCTGGGGCTCTGCTTGTCACCTTATCACTGCTCTCAGATGGACTTTACTTCTAAATGTGTGAAATTGCTGCTGCTCAAAACTCTTGACATAAGGGTTGAGTTTTAAATTTTGAGACAATCTAGTTATTTTAATATGTACAAGTATTCCACTTGTATTTATCAATATAATATTTCAGCTTGGAATTAACTCTGCCTTTATTTCTTCTTTTAAACTTTTTTCTACTTACATTGTTTTTTAGTTTTTTATCATATGGATTTTCTTCCAAATGCTATGTGGTATGCTTATATTTAAATGAGCATATTCCCTTCTTAATTTGGATGGTATAAATTCTTTATAGAACGTCTTATAGTCATTGTTACAATACAAAGGGTCTTTTTACTCATCTACTTCTTGATTTATAGTCAGAATACATGGAATACTAGGATACACTAGAAAAGTTGAGAAAATTAGCACAATCATATCAGTCCCACTTTCCTTGTTTTCATTTACTGGTTTTATGTGGTTATACTCTTAGTTTCAGGTTTTTTTTCTTGTGGAGGTTTCTTGTATTAGTTTATACAATATATTTAACCTCTGTTTCTTTTTTGTTCAATATAAAATTTATTAACTCTCAGATAAGGAAGATAAGAAAATCAACACTATTATACTTCTTCCTTCTGTCCATTTCAAGGTTTTTTTTGTCGTTGTTATATAATTGCATTTACATCGTCAAGGTTAATAATTTGCATTCTAGTAAATAATATTTTGCAGAGTTGATGAACTGCT
Organism: Pteropus alecto; assembly: GCF_000325575.1. NCBI lineage: Eukaryota > Metazoa > Chordata > Mammalia > Chiroptera > Pteropodidae > Pteropus > Pteropus alecto. The sequence continues at coordinate 8,634,479 of NW_006431210.1, forward strand.
AGATGTACATTCTAATGGGATAATCCTAACCTATATTTTACCAAGGGTTTTCCTCTCAACTTTTGTTGTATAGATGTACACACTGATGTGTGTGTATATGTTTGAATGAATGTGTGCAGATGTGTATGTGATTTATCATAATTTACCTTGTTGTAGGGTTCTGAGCTGTTTTTGTTTGACAGAACTTACCTGACAACTTTATATAGGAATTATAAACTGTGTATGAGTATTATTTTAACGAAGCTTCTCTTAAAACTGTTTCTCAAACTGAGCTGCATTGGTGCTCAGGCTGCTCCCTCGACTACAAAACAATCAGAATCTGTGGGGTCAGGAATAAGCATTCGTTGTTTTTATTTGTTATGCTTTTATTTTTTCAATAATTCCTCAGGTAATTCTAATGTTCAGCTAGTTATCAGAGCAGCGTCTTACATATGGTGAGCCTCACTTAGCTACATCTAGACTGGATTTTGGGCCAAGCCAAATATGCACAGGCTCCTGCCCCAATCTCAACCTGGCTATGAATTGCATTTAACTTTCTTTTACTTTAGGAATTCTTTCATTGTCTTTAAAATTTAATCACTTAAACATTTGTCTGTGTACAAAAATGTTGCTAGAAAATGATGCCTTTTAGATCTCACAATTATATTCTTTCTTCAATCCAGGAATATTCTTACTTTTACATGTACTCTTTTAAAATTTAATCTATCTTTATCTAAGTTTATACCTGTTAAACATTTATTAATAACAAATATTATTTCACACCTATTCATCTAAGTATTAAATTGTCTTTAAAATTTTAGTAGAGTATATTTTTTCATTTTTTATCCTGATTCTTCAAATTTTCTTTTCTTTAAAACAATTTTCATATACCTGATTATGTATCTTTATTTTTTGTTTGCACTCGTGGAAAATGTTATTTGATTATCCAGCATTGGGAGTTGAAATTCTGTTTTATCCACATTAGACACTTTCTCGCATCTCAATGATTATACTGTCATAATTATCTTTGCATATTTAAGAATTCAGTGCCCTGTGAAAGGAAGCCATTGCCAAAAGAATCTCATAGAATACATCTTCATTCCTTGTCATCACCAAAAACTAACCAAAGAGACATGTCTTTCCTCCAACTGATAAGCATGTTCTATCTCAGAGACAGCTATGCCAATAGTTTTGCTTTATTTCACTGGTCCCCATGCTGGTAATGCTGGGTGCATTTACTGAAGCTGACAGCTCCTCTGGCTATTGCTAGTACATTTCAGGTTTATTTCTACCCACAATAATTCACCTGGATCTGTCCCCCTCCACACTCTTAACTCTGAGCCACACTTAGGCTACTACTTCTCTGCTGCCTATGCCTCATTTACTTTTTATCCAGCTTTTCTAGTTGTAGGAGTTAGTTGTGGTGTACACTTGATATCATGAGAAGTTATTTTGCCTCAGCAATTATCAAACCAGGTAAAGGTTGGTGAATGCCATGGGCAACTCTGTTGATGTCCTTTGGTAGACTATGTTTGCTTTCAGTCTCCTGATTTGAGCTTGTGTAGGGCTGGGACTCTGCATGTCACCTTATCACTGCTTTCCAGATGGACTTTATTTCTGGATGTATGATATTGCTGCTGCTCAGAACTCTCTCAATCCTGTCATACCTGCACAATGACTTCCAGAAATGCTGAAACGTTTGTTGCTTATTTATAGCCTTCTTCTATTTTTGGGGTTATTTCAGTGAGGACTTGAGAGAGAAAGAAGATAAATGTGGGAGCAAATTTCCATTTTGCTCTGATTTGATCTCACATTTACCTTACTTCTCATCCTCTTTTTCTATACAATGTCTATAAACTTATGAACAAAATGAGTATTTTCTTCAAAATCCACATCTACACCATTATCTTAGCCCAGCAAAGAAAAGGTTTCAAAATTATCTGAAAATAGAAGGTAATCATGGAGTTGGTGACCTCCGTTTCACCAACTGGGTATAGAATATACATGCTTCAACATAATAAAGGCCATGTGTGACACCTCACAGCTAACATCGTACTCAACTGTGAAAATGAAAGCTTTTCTTCTAAGATCAGAAACAAGACAAGGATGCCCATTTCCATGACTTTTGTTTGGCAGAGTACTGGAAGTCCTGGCCAAGACACTTAGGCAAGAAAAGGAAATAAAAGGCACCCACATCAGAAAGAAAGAAGTAATATTATCACTATTTGCTGGTGACCTGATATTATGTATACAAAATGTGAAAGCACCCACCAAAAAACTGTTAGAAGTAATAAATTCAGTAAAGTTGCTGGGTAAAAAAAATCAATATAAAAACATTTGCAATTCTATATACATGCTATGAACTAACAGAAAGAAATTAAGAAAAAAATCTCATTTGCAATTCTATCAAAAAGAATAAAATATACAGAAATAAATTTTCCCAAGAAGTGAAAGATTTGTGCACTGAAAACTGTAAGACATTAATGAAAGAAATTGAAGACGCTGAAATAAATGGAAAGATATTCCACGCTCATGGATTGAAATAAGTAATAAAAATGTTCATGCCACCCAAAGCCATCTACAGATTTAATGCAATCCTTCCTTATCAAAATCCCAATGGTATTTTTCACAGAAATAGAGAAAACAATATAAAATTTGCATGAAACTGCAAAAGACCCTGAATAGCCAAATAAATCTAGAGAAAGAAGAATAGAGCTGGAAGAATCACTTTCTCCAATTCAAACTGTATTACAGAGCTATAATAATCAAAACTGTACGGTATTCACATAAAAACAGACACATAGATCAATGAAACAGAATAGGGGCCCAGAAGTAAACCCATACGTATATGATCAATTATTTTATGAGCTAGGAATATACACCAAGGAAAGCATAGATCCTTCAATAAACAGTGTTGGGAAAACTGAACAGCCACATACAAATGAATGAAACTGGACCATTGTCTTATACCATACACAAAAGTCAACTCAAAATAGATTAAAGACTTGAATGTAAAACCTAAAATAGTAAAACTCCTGGAAGAAAACATAGGCTGTAAGCAACTTGAGATCGACCTTGACAATGAGTTTTTGCATTTGACACCAAAAGCAAAGATAGCAAAAGCAAAAATAATCATATAGGACCACATCAAACTAAAAAGCTTCTGCACAGCAAAGGAATCATCAACAAAATGAAAAAGGTAACCTACTAAATAAGAGAAAATATTTGCAAACCATATATCTGATAAGGGTTGAAATCCAAAATATATAAAGACCTTATACAACTAAATAGTGAAAAAGCAAAGAATCTGATTTAAAAAAGGAAGAGAATCTGAATAAATATTTTCCAAAGAAGTCATACAAATAGCTGACATGAACATTAATGTCACTAATCATCAGAGAAATGCAAATCTAAACCACAATGAGATAACGGCTCACACCTGTTAGAATGGCTATTATCAAAAAAATAAGAGATAAGTGTGGGTAAGGATGTCGAGATAAGAGAACCCTCTTACACTTTTGGTGGGAATGTAAATTGGTTCATCCACTGTGAAAAACATATGGAGTTTCCTCAAAAATTTAAAAATAGAACTACCATATTATCCAGCAGTCCCACTTCTGGGTAAATGTCTAAAGGAAATGAAAACTGGATCTCAAAGAGATATCTATACTCTCACATTTATTGCAGCATTATTCACAATAGCTAAGGCATGAAAACAACCTACACATCCACCAATAGATAGATGGATAAAGAAGATGTGATAGATACAGATATATAACATTATTACTGAGCTGTAAGAGAGAAGATAGTCCTGCCATTTGTGACAATATGAATGACCTTGAGGACATTACGCTAAATGAAATAAGTCAGGAAAAGACAAATATTGTATATTACTTATATGTGGAATCTAAAAAAGCCAAACTCATTGAAGGAGAGACTAGAGTGGTGGTTACTAGGGGCTGAGGGTTGGGGAAAATGGGGAAATATTGGGCAGAGAGTACAAATTTCTAGTGACAAGATGAATAAGAACCGGGGATATACTGTACAGCATGGTAATTATAGTAAATAATACTGTATTATATACTTAGAAATTGCTAAGGAAGTAAATTTTAAGTGTTCTCACCTCAAAAATGAAATGCTAACTATGATATGTTGGAGATGTTAACTAATGCATGGTGGTAATTATTTCACAATATATAAATGTATTAAATCTACATGTTGTACACCTTAAACTTACACAGTGTTGTATGTCTATTATATCTCAATAAAACTGGAGAAAAATGCAAAAAGAACCCCCAAATTAAAAATAAAATGTTTACTTGCTATTTTAAAATATAAATTTAATGGTAAGGGTGTTTTTAACCTAACGTCAATGAATGCACATTTTGAAAAGAAAGTCGAGGAGTGTAGTTGTACAATTAGAGATCATTAGAATTTTGAGAACTTTAAGGAATCACCTAGAATTCCTGGGATCACAAACCTAAATGCCTATAAGGTGAATAGCAGGGACCAGGGAGTGTTTTTCAACTCTGAGACAGCTAATCCAAATCGGTCTAATGGTCAATTTGTCACATGGCCTTCAGAGAAGAATGGTCATAATTCAACTGCTTCATTTTACAAATGATAAAACCGAAATCAAGAGATAGGAGATAATACAATTGTCAGTGACACCGTTACTCTAGATAGGAGTATGACTTGAAGTCCTCTGGTCTCCTACTTTTTCCCCCAGGATACTTGAGAGAACAGAGAACTTATGTGTGTATCTTCCAGACAGTCTATTCCAAGTCTTTCTATTAAAACTTTACAAATCTAGCACCAAAAATAAAGGGATTCAAATGATTTCTGAAGTTTCATACCATGCACAGTTCAGAGAATGACAGAGTCCAATATGCCAAGGTCTAACATACTGAAAATGCTCTTCTGAGAAGAGCAAATTTGTTTTGCCCTTCTTATATGATATAAGGAATTAATTTGTCTTAGCAATAAGTGCACACTGAACATAGACCTGAAATAAATATTTATATGTACCTGTGAAAGCTCCAAAATGGATTCTCTGAGACAAATTGCTGCTAAATAGTATAGACTCTCCTATTTAAGTAATACCTATTGCACTCACTAAAATACAGAGATCGGGCTGTGTCATTTGGACATGATTTGAAGAGCTGGCATTTATCAGCTTCTGATAACTAAATGAATCTGATTAACAAAAAAGAAATATAATACTATAAAGCTGCGTATATTTATACAACACACATGTAAGCAGATATTCCATCAGAGGACTAGAGCGGAGTATGAAAACCAATCCAACATTGCAAACCTCACATCTTTTGTCCAGAAATTTTTATTATTACCTCAATTAAGTATGTAGAGAAAAAGGAACTCATAATATTTAATAAAACAGGCCAGTGAGTGAGTGGAAGACTGAGAACTGCAACTTTCTGAAGAGAAATCAATTAAGCTTTGCTTTCTGAAAAGTGAGGAAAATGATGTTTACATTGTTATATGGGGTGGAGATGAATTGGGTTTTGGATAAAATTATAATGTAAAGATAGGACCTAGAATATGCAGAGATTTGCACAGCAGCTTATTTGAATTCCTTCTAAAAATTGCTAGCATAATTAACAAAACTCAGCAATTGCAATCTAGGATACAAAGGATTTAAACAACATACGGCTAGTTAAATTATACATAATAAAAAAATTATAAGCAGAGATTGCTTTTCTTTTCAAGAGACCACTAACCATTCAATTTTAAGAAATCTTTTAAATCTTTTATACTATTTTAATGGTTTAAGGAGGGAAAAAACAATTACCTCCATAAATGTAAAAAAGATTTTTAATTAAATTCAATATCCATTCCTGATAATTAAAAAGTTAATAGTTACTATGGTAACATGATAAATGTGTATGTTAAGCTCAGATATGTATTTCAAGCTGAGAGTCAGCATCATGCTTAAGGTAACATAACAGAAGCATTCTTGTTAAATACAGGATATGACAAGTGAACATTTTATCACCATTGACACTTAAAAGCTTCTAGGAGTACTTTCAATGCAAATATCCGAGAGAAAAATGCCAGCTCTGCTAGAATTAAGCACCATGAGGGTCATAGTTTGTCTCTAGTTCACTATATATTTATTAAATTTGTTACCAAAGGACACAAATTAAAAAGAAAAACCAAAATTATCTATATTTGCAAATTACTATAATCAATTATATAAATACCTTAGAGAAGCAACTAAAAGGCAATTAGATCTAAGAGGGGAGTTCAATATGTTGGCTGGTTACAAAGATATAAATAATTAACAAAAGACATTTAAGATTTATGTGAAATCTATTTTAAGGTTCTGTTAAGGCAGATAAAGATATTCGAATAAATGCTATAAAGTACCTAATTTGGACTTAGAAGATATTTATATTTTAAAAATACCACTTAATAAGAAATTAATCGATAAATTTATTTTTAACTATTCCAACTGATTATCAATTAAAAATAAAAAATAGAATAAGTAAAAATGTCCCAGAGCATGGTATATCCTAGTAGATAACAAAATAGAAAGTTGCAGTTAAAAGAATTTGATATTATTCTTTAATTTGAAACATATTCTTTAAGAATTTGAAACATATTCTTTAAAATAAAAAAGAAAACACAGAAATAGACTGAAGCAAATATGGAAATATAATATAAAATGAGAATTGCAATTTAAATCAGCAAAATAAATGGATTAATTAAGAAACTGAGGCAGAAAACCTGGAGAACAGATAAAATGGAAAAGAGAAGCACCTTTTCCCATTTTACAGAGGATTAATTACAGCTTTAGATTTATAACCATACATATTCCTTGACATTAATAAAAAACAAAAACTCACCCAGAAAAAACAAAAATGGGGAAAGGATGTAAAAAGATATTTTGCAGAAAGTAAAATAAAGGAATTTTTATAAATTAAGAATTTAACATATTCACAATTTAATAAATATATTTAAATAACAATGAGATAGCACTTTTTACCAAAAAGTTTAACAAAATATGAAATATTGATTATGCACGTGCTGGTTGGTGTTTGGACAAACTAATCCTTTTGTTTAGTTTTGGTGGGAGTATAAATTTTGCTTGGAAAATGGCACTGTCTTATCAAAATTTTGAATGTGTATTCCCTTTTACCCAAATTTTGCTTCTAGAAATCTCGTAGAGTACCTGTTCTATGTGAAAAGCTGTATGTTATTTAGGAGAAGGGGACTCTTTGTTGAAACCACTTCAATGTAATTTTATCTTTCTGTGCTATACTTTACATTTTGATCTTGTTTCTTAACCAAACCGACCAACATTGTCTTAGAAAGCACACGTTTCTTGATGAATGTTAAGCTAGGGGAAGGGTGAGGTGGGCAGGTAATTTGGCATTTTCTTACTGCCAATGACCTCAGAAAAGTCATTCTTAGCAGTAAAAGCCATTTTTTGTTAGACATTTAGGAGACAGGGATTGCCTTATACATTATATGCACATTATTTCTACTTCATTCATTCATTCATCAAAATAAATAATCTTATCTGTATATTGAATGTAAGGAAATTTGCTTTTCATGAATAAAAGAGAAAGTTCGGACCCCAAAGGGAAAGGGAGGTGATAAGATAACATGGTAGCATATTTTTTGTAAGCAAAGAGTAGAGAAAATTTGCATTCCTACAGTAGATGATGTCTATTCCTGAGCCTAAAGAGAACTAAATATTATGTTAATCCCTAGGTCAAAGCAATTAGTTTCACCCTGAGAAAAATTGCTTTCTTTAAATTTATATAACTTAATGCCAGAATCTAGGAGTCAGCAAAAGTTAAATTTAAATTTATAGAAATATTCTCTTAATCGTTTTGTGGTATAAAGAAAGATAAGCTTAGTGACTCTTTATACTGAAGCTAGACAGAAGAAAATTTTCCTGCCCAAGTTTGCTCAATGCAGTGGAATATTTATATGAAGGAAATTGGATAATACCTATTTCTGAAAGTCTGGATACTTACTACTACAAGTATCTAAAAACCCAAAAGACGTGGCTTAAGGAAATAAGAATTTTATAGCCTCGTGTAACAAGAAATGGAGAAGCAGAGTAGGTCCAGGCCAGTTAATAGATGGATGCGCTGATGTCAGAGCTTCTGATCAGCTTCTCTGTGACTTTTCTCTCATGGTTGTAAGATGCCTGTTAGCATCATATGCTAAAAAAAAAGAAGGGGAGAATCTTAGATTTGTGTTTCTCCTTAAGAGTAACTTCCCAGAAGCCCTCATAACATTTGTTTCATGTCTTGTTGATCAGTGTTGTGTTTCATGCTCCTATCAAAATAACCAATGGCCAAGGTTCGGAAATCCCCATTGGTAGTTCACTTCAATCAACATTCAATGTATGGCATTAAATAGAAGAGCCCACAAAACAAATAAAACCAAGCCTTAACAACCAGTTTCTGCAAAACTATTACTGAATTGCTTTCTTTTAAATGTAGAAGAGCAAAGAATGACTCCTCAATTTTTTTAAAATGAGTTTTCTATTTTCCATTCATTTCTCATACAAATTCTTTCCAAAATTACCAAATTTGATGCATTGCCTTCTTTACTTTGACACATTAACGCGTATAAATATACTGTATCTTATAAATATTTTTGTAATTGTTTAATCAATTTTTTAATTCTGATTTCTTTGCCAGTAGGACTGAGTTTGCCCACATACACTCAAAGTTAACCATGGTTAAATACAAAAGTAACTCTCATAGTTGAGATGAAATCACATCTTGGTCTGTAATAAATCTCTCATTTAAGTAAATAATGAAATATCATTAATCAGACTTTTCATTTACTCATTTTTTCAAAGGAAGTTTTAAATTCAGGTGCTTCTTCTGTCTCAGTAAATTTCAAAACCTCAGGACTGCAGCAGCTCAGTAATTTGGGGAGAAAAAAAATCTGTGGATTTATTTTATTTCTACTGATGGAAATATATTGGTTTTTAGAGGAAATGTCTTTTAGTTCCAAATTATGTATATTGTGGAGCTTCTGTATGTATTTTCCAAGTGATTTAAATGAATTTGAATCAGCTCATTAGGTTCCAGACTGGTGCTGAACATAATGACTCATTCCTAAATTAATATTGTCTACCCTGAACTACTCCTGTCTAAATCACTTTAATCACTGGAAAGATTCATACTTTCAAAAGGATGGCCACATTCAAATGAATTCTGCAACAGTTCATTAGGTAATGATGTCATTTATGTTCCCTGGGTCAGCAAATGTGTTCCTGCTTGACTTTAAAAATGGACTGACTATGAGCAAATAACAGGTACTTTGTATGCACTTGACATTCATACATACACAGAAGGAAGGCATTTTGTTGGCATAAAATGTTTCAATTTGGACATTGCTATGTCTCAGATTCGGCATCATTTTTTTTTCTTTTCTTAGCTTAACAGCTTTATTGGACACATGTTCCTGTCTTTCAGAAGCAGTTAATGTGTCAAACACTTTGTCACATCTCATTGATACCAGATTATTAAAAAGAGAGTTCTAACTGGACTCTAGTTCAGGCCCGATATAAAGCATGCTTGTAGAGAGAGCATGATGTCTGATGTTACAATTGTGTGGTATTCAAATGAAGGCTATTTCAAGAAGACCTTGGAGCTGTAGACATGATCACAGCCCTATGGAATAGTGGATACATACTCTCAGACTTCCCTCGCCCACTGGCCCTTGAAATTAAAAACAACAGCAACAACAACAACAAACAGTTGAATGTGCTTAGCATTTTAGCATACTGAGTGACCTTTGAAATCAGCTTGTCCAGTGGTACCTGAATGTATATCCAAGAATAAATGTCAGCTCAATTTTATATGAATCACCAGAGGAATTGTCCCTGCCCCCTCCTGGGTGGTTCTCCTTCAGGTGAGACCCAAAGGGGCCAATAACTTACCTAAGTAGGAGAAGAATTTGAACTGTGGTCCTAGTAATGGATTCACTGACTTAACTAATTTACTAATTTATTCAAAAGCACTTACTATGTAGAATATCTACCAGAATATCTATTGAGTGCTTACTGTGAGGTAGACATGACACTAGGACTTTAAAAATATTATATGTAATTTACTCTTTATAACAAGTCTATGAAGTATCTTTGATCCTATTTTATAGTAAGGGAATTTAGAGATATCACATAACTCGCTTACCCTTAAAATAAGGGACAGAAATGGGATACAAATCCAGGTCTGTCTGATATTAAACTATTCTCATTTCTTTTTTGTCCACTAGCTCCCTTTATGCCAAAACTTGGATAGGTAAAGTGGAAGACTCAAAAGATACAGAAACCATTACTTGTACTCAAGGGGGCTCATCCAGTATTCCAGTTGTCTATTGCTATGTAAGAAATGATTCCAAAACAGTGGCATAAAACATCTATATGATTATGCTAACAGATTTTGTGATATGAAAATTTGGAAAGGACACAGTTGGGGCAGGTGATATCTGCTCTGTGATTTCTGGGATCTCAAAGCTGGAAGACTCAAAGCCTGGAGCGGCTTAATGATTATAAACTAGAGTCCTTTTGGAATTATCTTCATTATATGTTTAATGATTGATGCTGGCAATCTGCTGGGAGCTCAGCCAGAGTTCTCAGCTGTGACACCTACATGTTGCCTTTCCATGTGGCCTGGGGTTCCTGTTCCACAAGTGAGCATTCCAAGAAAACTAGGAAGAAGTGGAATCATTTTTTATTACCTAGCCTCAGAGTTCTAGTAGTTTCACTCTTGTTTGGGTCACAAATCTGCCTATATTCAAGATGAGGGAACATATATGCACACTTCTCAATGGAAGGGAGCCAAACTTTCATAGAAGAGCACGAGAGATGGGAGCTATTATTATGGCCTTCTACAGTAAGTGAAATCTGTCACACTCTCTACTTGACTAAAATCATGTAAGAAAGCTCCACTGGACCAGAGAGAATAAGCAAGTAACCAAAGGCTACAGGTATCCCCATAGACTTGCTGATGTAAGGCCCCAGTAAAACTCTAGAATGGAATTCTAAACAGCATTTTTAAACCGACTGTTTTTCATGTGATCCTTTTCTTTCAATCAAGAACTTTTTCTTTATTCCGAATACTCTTGCATGCAGAGCAAAGCAACAAGTCTTCCCAGGTCTCCTTAGGCAGAACTGTTGTCCGTTTTTCTTCATATCGAATAGAAGATAACAAATTAAAACATCTACAGGAGCCCAAGAAGTGATGTTGGTAAGATTTCATGAAATAAGTTCTTAGCAGAATCCATTTCTTCAGTTTTTTAATATGGTATATTCTCACAGATGGCATTTGCATTTCACATGAAAACTTTTTATTAAATTTTTTACAAAGTTCACAATCAGATTAAGATGTAAGACACAGAGATATTTCTATAGAGTGACTCTGCAGTTAATACATGTTCTCCTCTTTTAAGTGTGATTAAAATAGAGAAATTTCTTTCCAATTTGCAATAGCTCCTAAGCTACACAGGTTATTTTTTTCCACTCTGTCATCTAGAACAAGAACAACAAAATATAAAACATCTACAGGGGTCCAAGAGGTGATGTTAGTAAGTAAAGTGATTGGTGAGAGGCAAGAACATAATTTAGGCGAGGAGTGTGCTAAGAAGGGATAAACATAAATATAATGTGTGTGTATGTATGCGAGAGAGAATATTCACTTAGAAATAGTGAGAATTCTGCCAAAATGAAGTGAAAATTTCAGTCTAAAGTGCATTAATCATTCAGCTTTGGATAATTGCTGCCTTGTGGGAAACTGAACCTAGTGTTTCTTGGTGTGGTAAAAGTTTTAAAGAACCTGGAAATGTAGATTTTAAGTAAAAATCATACTAATTTTTAAATATTGATGACAAATTCATTTTCTTTAAAACACTCTAACAGGGGAGGAGGAGTTTCTTCACATTCTGTGGTCTCATGGTGTATAGTGTGTTGATCAAGCCTCTATTTCCCCTATTTTCTTTTCTTTTCTTTCTTTTTTTTTTTTTTTTAGGAATGATTACCCCATTGTATTCAAAAGCCTATTAGTATGAATCAATGTCTTGATCATGACATGTTGTGAGGGTAGGACTGACTGTATATTATTCAATCCTGTGTCACTGGCAACCAGCATAAAATCTGGTACCAACATGTTCCTAATAAAAGCATAAACAAAAAATGGTATTATACTCTGTTTTAAAATTAGGTAACTTGTACAGCTTAATCTAATTCTAAAAGACCAAGGAATGGCCTTCAAGCCTGAAATTGCCAGGGAAAACAAATCATATGAGGTAAATCTTCTTTGTAGTTCTTCATAGTTTCTGATGGAAAAATAACATATAGTTAATTGGTCCAGCTGGGTTAAAATGAATCATTCTAATGTTTAATTTCTGAAAAATAATGTGTGAACACAACCTTATTACAAAAGATTCAAACAATAGACTTATAGAAACATACATCACAATCTCCCTTCTAATTCCCTACTTTCCAACCCCTTTTTCAGAAACAACCACTGTTTGCATTTAGAAGTGTGTTTTCACTTCTTTTTCTATGCAGTATGTACACTCATGTATGTATCACATTTATACAATATCCAACTGAATCCTTATATATATATATTTTTCTGAAATTAGCATTCTTTCCACTTGTAAGTAGAAAATAGTTGAATATCTTTTTTGTATGTATTTATTTTTTTCAGGATTGTATAATATCTCATATTGCCATATATTACTTGTACAAATAAGCCCGTAGTCACAAACCTTAGATATGCTATTTAGACAGATATGAACATGTTTTTATGATACATTTCTAGATATATTTTGTTGTTTAAAAAAATGAATTCTTTAAAATGTTGAATTCATTAAATATCCAATTTCAATTGCTAGTGCTAACTACCATCCTTTTGAAAAGCTTAAAGAATTTTGTATTTCACTATAAGTAAATGAGAATATGTTTCTTCACATTCTTGCCAATACAGATATTATCAATGCTTATGACTTTTTCCAGTTTTATGAATGAGAACTGGTAATTTGTTACCAGTTTATGTTTCTCCAAATGCTGATGATTTTAGCTATAAGTTCAGATATTTATTGATCATTTGCATTTTTTTCTTTTTGTGAAGTCATTGTTCATATTCGCATAATGGGCTATGGGCTCTTTCATCAACTTTTATTAACTTTTATATATTGTACATATTAACCCTTAATTTCATAAATATATTTAAAATGTTTCTTCCTGCCTATATATTTGGCTGTAAGTTAATTTCCTTCTTTGTAGTTTGAGAACAAGAGATTTAGTGTCCATATCTATAACATTAACCAGCTGTTGACTTTGGGCAAGCTACTTAATCTTTCTATGCCTTAATTTCTTCAACTAAAAATTGTAATAATCATAATACTTGGGTCTTCGATTGAACAGATACAGCATATCAATACACATAAATCAGGTAGCACTGTGCCTGGCAGTCAATAAATATTAACCATTTTAATTTCTGTTAGCCATACTTAATAATTATTAATAACCTATGATTGGTGGATTTGCTTCTCATATTTTATTTATGATTTTTATATTGATGTTCAGAAATGAGCCTGACTTATTGCTATATTCTCTACTGAGCTTTGTGAATTCTGTTAGTCTCATAGAATCCACTGAGTAATGCAGCGTATTTTATTTTTGTTTTTGTTCTCTTAAAGTAGGAGGAGGCAGGGATTGACTTTTGAAGGTGACTCAGTTGGTTCCAGAGGTTCTTAATTCCAGCATCTATTTAAGTAACAATCCACAAATGGATAAGCATATACATAGCCCCAATCCAACTTTTCCAATCCATGTAGTGAAAAAAGTTCATGGGTCTAAGAGATGATACAAGTAAGTTAAAGTTATCATAACTGCCCTTTATTCTTTAACATAAAATTTTTTTCTCCCAAGTGAGTAGTATATAACTTGTCCAATATAAAGGCTCTTGATGAGGTCAGAATGTATTGCAGAGTCTTAGAAATTTGTTTCCTATCATTTGTCATTCACTCACAGCCATCCAAACTACTGGGAAAGGAAAATGAATATAGAATTTGACCACAATAGATTTCAGAGATCTAGACATTAAAGAAAATTCCACAATGCATCTTATTTTAATGAAAACATTCTGCAAATGAGAGAGTTGATCTATTTCTACGTCAACTGAATGCAAGGGGAACTCAGAGAAGACACTAATGAAGTATTCAAGCAAGGCAAAAGTAAAATCATTGAATAGATTCAAAAAAGGAGAAATATGAATGTAAATGCTGATCAACTAATAATTATCGATTATTGACATTCATGATATTGGTGCAAGAAATAAGTAAAAGCAAGGGAAAGTGGAGGAAAGACAATGGAAGAGAGTATCTGGAAAATACTGATAAAAGGAAGGAAAATGGAAATACGGAGGATGAAGAAGGATTAGAAAATTAGGACCAATGGGATAACTCATAAAATCTCAAGCCTCTTATTTTTTAAAATTTCTCTCCAGTCATCCATACAAATAGATAGCATTTTTTTCATTTCGTTTTATGTTTCTCTTTTATTCAATTACATCACTCCTTGAGGTCTTCATTCTTTCCAATTAATGCCATTATTTGAAACATACTTTGGAAACAAGATCTTAAAGTGTATATAGTGAGAAAATAATGCTTATAAGTTTATCTTCCAATTTTATGCCTGACTTTTTATGTCTCAAAACAAAAACTCCATATAGAATCAACAAACCATAATGTACTACTGTCTAAAAGAAAAAAAAGAAAAATCTTGTTCTTTTTTTCTTTTTGCCAGAAGCTTTAGAATCCCAGACTATTTTATGCTAGAATATATAATCACAACTTTTATCATTTCTTTATATGTAAGTCTCAGAGTTTACATTGTTTTTTCTGAATAGGGACAGTAGCATTTATAAGCATAGTTGCCTATTTTCTAGTATTTAAAAGAAAACAAATAATACAACTTGGATAAAAACATCTGAGTGGATTCAGCAGTCTAACATACTGGCTTCTCCTTAAGAATGTTTACTTGTGATGTCTATGAGACGACTTTGTAATTTATGTATTAAAAAGGAAGGCATGGTTCCATGTGCTTACTAGGTACTCAAACATAATTATGATGAGATTATCTCCCAATAAACTGGTAAATTTTGATTATCATTCTCAATAAAAGTTAATTATTTTTATTTAAATTTTTAAAATTACTTTATTGAGAGGAAATAAAAATATGCTGTTTTAAGCTTTTAAGAGTTCAAGTCATCTTGCATTAAACAGAAAATGTTTTTTTCAGTTTGGGATCACTTCACTTTCAGGAAAATTGTAGTAGATTTTGGAAGGTTCATTTAGCTGATGAAATGAACTAGAAAACCTGGATATATTACAATACTCATAAAAGGCATTAAGAACTATAAGAAAAATGAGGGTGAGTGTAGTAAAACTCCAGAGAGAAGAGAATTGTTTAGGGGTGAACTGAATTTCTCAGCAAATTTTGCTTCGATGGCATTTACTAAATTTGCATACAGGTTAGAGATTGAGAACTGTGGCTCATCCAGGCAGAAGGATCTTCCTTGGGAAAGAGAAAACAGCAGATCTCTCACCAGTTATGTAGAGCTAGAGTAAGAAAGAACAAAAATGAGGAGACCGACTGTACTGATGTACACTTACTTGTAAAATTTCTGATTCCTGAAGTTATCAAGAGGAGTACAGAACTAGGCCTAAGAATTCTGAATGACAGAGGAGTGTCCTGGTGTCTGTATATTTAAAACAAACAAAAAATGTTTTCTGTGAGGAGTTGGCCAACTAGAGGGTAAATTCAGGCTTGGCCCTGGAAGAAAACCTCATGCCTTAGAAAGAGGCAACCAGAGATAATTTTCCCAAAACTGGAACCTAATTTGGATTGAGGTCATCAGCTCTACATTCTCTCTGCCTAACAGAGGACAAGATTAAACCTGACAGGTTGAGTAGTGCATAATCTGAAGTTTCTGTGGTTCTCTTTGAAACAAACACTAAACTCGAAAAATATCAAGACTATATGACCAATAATCAACATGATAAAAAAAAGAGAATAGAACAAGACCTATGGATATTGGAATTAGCAGAAGAGGATTTTAAAATAACTACTAGAAATATATTCATGAAATGCACAAGAAGATGGGAGAAAGAGACGAAAATTTCAACCCCAAATTGGAACCTATAAGAAACAAATGGACATTTTTTTAACTAAAAGATAAATATGTGAAATTAAGAACTTCAGAGGATGTGCTTAGGAGTAGATTAGACACAGTAGGATTAATGAATAGAAAAACAAATAAAAGAAAAATGCAGAACTGATGCCCAGAGAGAAAAAGGTAGGGGATAAAAAGGGTGAGAAACAAGTCAAGTATATATAATAAGTCTAACAGTTACATAAATAGAGTCTCAGAGAGAAAGAAGAGAGAGAATGTGGTAGCACAAATAGTTGAAGAGATAATGGCCAGAAATTTTCTACATTGATAAATAGCATCAATTCAGACTCAAGAAGTTCCTGAACCCCAAGCAAGATATGTCTATGTCACACTGCAGGAAACCAAAGACAAAGAGAAAATCTTAATAGCAGTCAAATAAAGACAGATACATTATTTTCAAAGAAGCAGCAAGATTGAAACTTACCTTAAAAATAATGGAAGCCATAAAATGATGAAATGGCATTTTAAAGAACTAAAAGAGTATAACAAGAATATATCCAGTGGAAAAAATCTTTTATAAATAAAAATGAAATAAAAATATTTTTCAGAAAAAGAAAAACTATTAATATCTTATAATGAACCTATTAGAAAGGAGGCCGAACAATGCATTTGTGCCAAGAAATTAGAGGAAGACAGTAATTCAACTCTCAAACATATGTAGACAACCTATGAAAATCTTAATTAAATCCATAAATGCTTCAAACACTGATCAATAAAAAGGAGTGAATAAAACAAGTTGCCAGTAGTTGGAACACAAAAAGAAGTCACCAGTCTGAACATTCAGATATCAAAAAGTATCGATGTTATGAACAACTTAATGCCAATTCATAAAATAATATGAAATATTTTTTTCTGAGAAAAATCAATTATCTAAATTATCAGAAGAAACTGAAAATTGTAATAATCCTCTATTAAAGAACTTGAATCTGTTACTAGAAACATTCCTAGAAAGAAAACCCTAGACCCAGATGGCCTCAACAGTGAGTTCTTCCAAATACTCAAGGAAGAAATATACCAATATTAAACAAACTCATCCAGAGAGTAGGAAAGAAAAGTAATGCTTCCCAACTCTTAAAAGACCCAGGGAATCCCAACACCAAAACTTCACAGGGACATTAAAGAAAAGGAAACTTAAGGACTAATTTCTTTATCACCTAAATGCAGTAATCCTAAATCCAATCCTAGAAAATTAGATCCAGCAACATATAAATAGGATAATATATCACGAAACGTGTGTTTTATTCCAGGAATATAAGGTCGGTTTAACATTTGGAAAAAATGCATACATATGTTCACCAAAAGATGTGCACATGAATATTTATAGCAGCAATATTCATAAAGCCAACCTGGAAACTACCCAAAGGCCTATCAGTAGTTGAATGGATAAATAAATGGTGGTATATTCACACAATGCAATACTATACAACAATGGGAATGAACGAAATACAGCCACTCACAAATACAGTATTGAGGGAAACAAGCCAGAAAGAAAAAAAGTACCGATTTAAGATGCAGTTTGCATAGAGCACAAAAATAAGCAATGTAATCTATGATGTTAAAAGTCTAGATAATGGCTCCCCTGGGGTGGAAGAAAGATCATGAATAGAAGGAGGCATGAGGAGGGCATCTCTGTATTGGTACATTGTTATGTTCCTAAAAATTTATTAAGCCGTACACTTATGCTATGTGCACTTTTCTGTATGTACAGATACTTCAATACCAAAGTAAGAAATAAATGTGTTTTAAATGAGAAAGATGACTCACTTTAGCACTAAATGTCTAAAAAAAAAAAAAAAAAGGGATTTTAGTCTCTTCCACCACCCCACCCCACCTCCTGTCATGTTTGTTATTTTAGTGACAGTTCTCAAGAAAACAAGAGCTGTGTGATGAGGTTGTGGTATTTGAAGTATTGGGACTCTGTTTGTGATTCATTTGCCTAATCAAGGACTGCCTTTGCCTTTCACAAATGATTATAGGTTTACATTTTCTGCAGGTAGAATTAGTCACTGCAGGATGAAACAGAAGATATCCATTGATCAAAAGTAAGAAAATAAAAGATAGGCTGGGGGAAAAAAAAAAAAGACCTCTCTAACAAATCTATTAGGGAAATGGTTTAACTTTGAACAGCATCATTTACAGAAACCATGTTATAATTTTCTCTTTGGGCAGATTTTCAAAGTTTTCAAAATATAGCTAGTTCTGTAATATAAGTCCCACAGTCGTGGTGCTGAGTTAATATTCTAATTCCTTAGTAAGAGAGTTAGTCTGCCTAATCGGTTTTTGAAACAATGGTATGTATATCCCCTGTTAAATATCAGCTGAAAGGGGAGTATTCTTTGATCTGTGACTTATAAGGGAGAAAGATAATGAAGCTAAATACAGTCCATTCAAATCTATGCATATTTAAGAGCATATAAAGTATACTTAGTCCAAGCACTAAAAGTGTGGTAGTTAGTATATTAACAGTGGCTACTAATTTGTAAATAAATTCATTAATGCAGAGAATGGGGGAAGTGGAGCCAACCAAGAATAACATTAATATATATTCCTCAAATAGATAAAAGTAAAAATAGACCTTCTAAAATAAAAACTAGCAAAGGTTTTTTTTTTTTTTTTTTTCATAGAAATGTGAAAGGGATAGTGCTGACCAATAAATTTGGCAGTTGGGAATAAATTGTCCGAACACTTTGACTTTCGTGTGTCACCTGCAGGCAAAAGGTCTTCAAGCAAGGGTTTGAAGGGTAAATCCTTGATTAGATTTGCCTTTCTGTGAGAAGACTCTGGCAATGGATTAAAAAATAGATCTCAGATGGTGAGGAGCTGATCAAGGAGAGTGGCAGTGGGTTAATGGAGAACCCCCAAAATGAAACGCACAGTCAGATAAAACATTAAGTGAAATTCGGATGCCAAGTTCTCGGTTGTATTGTTTTTTGTGTGTGTGTGGGTTTGTTTGTTTCGATTTGCTTTACTGGTCGAAAAATCATTCTGGATTCCTAGTTTCAGATATGAGAATAAAAAATATCCACAGATACTTCCAGCACAGCTTAATTAAGAAAAACTCAGTCACCTGTGCTTTTGATGTAAGTGTTCACATGAGACTTCTGTACGCAGTTGTAGAGCGTTATGGGTGTGCATTCCTAAACACCCTAAGATACTGGCCCTCATGTTTTATCTCATAATCATGGAAACCATACATAAATCTTGAAAGGAACTAATCACTACTCTCGCAGCTCATCACTCTTCCCCAGTGGACAGAGAAGATAATCTTTCAAAATATTATGTAAAGTCACTGCTTTGGACCTCCTCATAAGCAATTCTAATGCACGGATATAGCACCAGTTAATACAAATAATAGAAACTCGCTAGTTTATAAGATAGAGGAGCTGAAACATATGGAAGCTGAACTTTTATCTTAGGCTATGAGCTCAGAATCCCAAGAACCTAGCACAGGGCTGGCTGGGCACATGATAGAGGCCGGTACATAGTTACTGAACTGAACTGACTGACAGAACTTGTAGTGTTAACACATCAAGAATCTTTTTTTTTTTTTTTTTGTCATTAGAAGGACTCTACTAGCCTTGACTTACAAATCGGCTGAGAGCAAGTCCTATTTTAGTGTTGATGTCATTATTCGCTCCCTGAACTTGTCATTAAGGCCTGGTAATTGATTTACTGAACTACATGGGGAGTATTTTTGTCACAATGAAGTAGAATATCATTCAGAAGTTTGAAAACCAGAGTCTCATACTTGAGCCTATCCAAGATTTAAGTCACTGGCTTTTCTGACCCTTAGGTTTGCCAGTTAATCTCTCATTCCCACCTGTGAACTACTTTTTACCTAGAGATTTGTGTGAAGGGTAATGTGATTATTAATAAGATCCTTTGAGATTCTTTGGGAAATAAGCTGACGTGTGAAGTCCTCTTGTTTTCTTAAGTCAGAGTCAAGTGGAAGGTTCTTGTTCAAGAAATTATCAGCAAAGTAATACTCAGAAAGATTCAAAAAGCAAACATCTAAGAATGATGTACATGAGGCACACTTTATCCCCTATTTTTCACACTTGTGTAAGCAGCAGTACAAAAAGAAAAAGAAAAAAGAAAACAACTCTAACAAGAAAACCTCCCTTAAAAATTGTTGCTTTGGCAAAACAAGAGAGTTTTATCTAGATAATTATAATCAGTGAGTTGGGTTTTGGTAATGATAAATATTAAACACTGATGACTAATTTTTTTGGTCCTTTTTGTATTTTTTCCTCAAAATCATAGCAAAAAAACCGCTTTATTTTTCTAATCATTGTTGAAGTCTATTTACGAAGATACTCTTCATTCATATTACCATTGAGATATTAGTTTAACTGCAGCAAATAATTGAACTGTTTTGCATACACAAATAGCATTTTATCATTTGGCTGTGATGTGGCTTTCATCCTTTTTTGAATAAAAAATATCCATTATAATCTAACGGAAACAGATTAGATAAATTAGTGTTAGCTTCAAATGTTAAAATCAAGTTACTATTAACACTTTTTAGATCAAATATTGGTAAGCCTACTAAATATTCATTTTTTTTCAGATGTCTAATGTATCTAGAAACTCATTGCACTGTTTTCCTTTCCTCCACGTTCTACCTCTCTGTCCACTGTTCCATTTACTATCACTGACAGAAGAGTCTCAGTTGGCTGCCTACTCCTTATGCCACTCTGTAGGACAGGCTGTTGGGTTTCCCTTTTAAAATGCAAGAAAATTGAAAGTGTTAGAAAAGAAAAAGGAGTAAAATTCACCCTAGCCAGTCACATGCTGTGCAATTGGGTTATATTCTAGAATTGCTGCCTGTCCTCAAATTTTCTTGAACTAAAACTTCCCAGAGGAGATAATATGCTAGATATACTATTGATTTTATTCACCACATGAATTTTTGCTTTATTATCCCAAATATCCAACATTATATATCATTCATGGTACCTAATACAGATCCAAGCACTACAGGAAAATATTGAAAAATATTATCAGTGGTGACAGTGGTGATGATGATGATGATAATGATGATAATGAAGACAAACTTGTGTCATAAAAAGAGTTTCTAGCAAGAACTTAGTACAGTTACCAAGTGCCTCTAGACAGTGAGCATGTACTGAAGGATTTCACACATTAGAAGAAGGAGTCTGGGGTAGATATTATGGTATAAATTGCAGTGCAACTTATCTAATGTGCTATATCATAAATATGAATTTTAAAATATATAATTTGGCTTTTATCAGCTGCTACTGAATTTTTAAGTAGCCTCTGAATGCCTGAAATTTGCAATGCTTTAGAAATAGAATGTGGTGGGTCATTTTTATTTAGACATTCTGTCATGATAACTTTCACCTGTCATCAATTAAATGGGTCTACAGATGATAAGATGGTAGCATCTAGAAGCCAGCTGATGATGTGTTTCTGGACTTTGGATAAGCTGCTTATTTTGAAGAGCTGTTGCCAATATCTCTTCCCACCATCAAGCTGTCAGGAGCATTTTGTAGTTGTGCTTACAGTAGTACATTTATGGATATGTCTGCCTGAGCACTTGGATGATGAGATCACAGGCCTTCGTGTAACTTGAATAAGAGATCTAGAAAACAGTCTTGGTTTGCTAAATGTTGGTGGAAGACATTGCATGACTGTGTATCAGACTTTCATGGCTAAAATAATTCCAAATTACCATTCCAAGGCAGTGTTATTTAATATAAATGAATGCAAACCACATTTGCAATTAATTTTTTTCTGGTAGTCACATGTAAAGAGTAAAACAAATTGGACGTTTTTAATAATGTATTTTACTTAAGCCAAAAGTTATTATTTTGACATGTAATCAATTAAAGAACTCTTCATGAGATATTTTACTTTTTTTGGTACTATGGCTATGATCTGATATTTATTTTATACTTGCAGCACATCTCAACTCAGGTTAATCACATTTCAAGCACTTAATTGCCACATGTGGCCAGTGGCTACTGTATTGGGCAATGCAACTCTGGAACTTCTTATAAGATCAGGCTAAAGCCTGATGTGGTCTCCAGCTGAGACCACATCACTGCTTAGCTTCTACTACTATCTTATCCCGCTTTCCTCACCCATGTCTCTCCAAATACAGCACTTGTACACAAATTCACATTTCAGGTTTTGCTACTAGAGAAACTGACCTAAGCTAATGCTTAATAAAAGTTAATACTTCTTATTGAATAATGAATCAGACAGATTTCTTCTTGATAGTAGCTCATCCTTGCCATTCCTCCTGTCTCCTCCTTCTTCAGTATCTGTTCATCTTTTTCCATATTCCACTTGTATTGGAGAATGCACCTTCTGTAGGGGCTTCCATGGTCAGTATCAGTCACCTCTTAGTACCTATCCATTGAAAAGGAGATACTTAATCACTTGGTAAAGTAACAAATAAAAACTCCTGATTTGGACCTTGTTTTCCAATGTGGAACTAACCTGTTTGCAATATTTCTACCTTTGGAGTAGACTTTGCCTATTCTTAATTTACCAAAATGCAATCTCAGGGTCAGGAAGAATGTTCAGTATAAACAAATGTGCTTAGGTAAAATGTCAAAACAAAAACTCTTTTCAAAAGTCATGTGTCAGAAAAGAGAAAGAAAATTTGGCAATTCCCTGTGAGATATATTTGAGTATATCCTTTAGTGTATTATTTTTTAATATTACTTGCCCACTCAAATTCCATTAAAAGAAACAACAAGCACTTGGTTCCTCTCATCATTTGGGAGCAAAATATAAGACCTTTACAAGTGTTCTTTTTATGTAGCCCAAGCATAGTGATAGATGAATTGCTAACTGTTCCCCAAATGGCAGAATATTGGCTAACAAGAAAAAATGCATCCTCAGACACTGGCTCTGGGATAACACTGAGGCTTTCTTTTAAATTACTATGCAATTTAATTTTATTGTACACTTTTTGCTTAATTTTGTTTGTTTATATTTTAGATTTGATCAGAAGTAAGCTGGCAAGTTGCAAACTTGCTGTCTGACAAGTTGGTGAGGACATTAACACCATTTTTAAATCAGTTCCCTTCAAAAAAAAAAATCAAAAGTGAAAAGAAAGGAAACTCTTTCAACAAACTATGATTTAAACTCCAAATAGTTCTGCAGTTTGTTCCAATCCATTCTAATTCATGGTGCTCTCAAATGTACTTTTTCTAAATAATTCTTCAGACTTGTTCATAATGGGAGAAAGGAAGATTGGTAGATGCAGATTTCTGTGTGTTTGTTTGATCTGTGAAGATAATCCATTAAAATAAAGGCTAAAGAATATAAAAATGGAAAAAAGAAAAAAGTAAACTATATTAAAGTAAACCAAATTGTTAAGTGAGAGGTAAAATATCATTATCGATGAGTGTCTTAGTCTGTTCAGGCTTACATAACAATACCAGAGACTGTGTGGTTTATAATCCACAGAAATGTATTTCTCACAGTTCTGCAGGCTAAGGAAGTCCAAGATCAAGGCACCAACAGATTCATTGTCTGGTGAGGGTCTGCTTCCTGGTTCATAGAGAACCAGTGGTCTTCTCCCTGTGTCTTCACATAGTGAAAGGGGCAAGAGAGCTCTCTAGGTCTCTTTTATAAGAGTACTAATCCCATTCTTGAGAGTTCCACCCTCATGACCTAATCACCTCTCAAAGGTTCCACCTCCTACTACTATCACAATAGTGATTAAGTTTCAACATATGAATTTTGGGGGGGACACAAATATTCAATCTATAGCAACAAATATCAAACTTGGAGTTAGAAGATTGGAGTTATAGTCATAACATATGACCTTGAATAAAAAACTGAATCTCTTAGAGCTACAGTTTTCATCTTTAAGTGGAGTGAGGACTAAACGGTTATTAAGCTCCCCATCAGTACTGTGGTTCTATGGTTCCAAGTCAGCTTATATAAAGATACTTGATATTATACTGCTATCTTTGTCCTGATTGGACAAAGGAGGTATATTCCTGGGTGAATAGGTACGGTGGAAGGAGTTTTGAGGACAAATAAGTCCAAGTTTAAATTCCACACCTACCACTTAATTATATGACCTTGAGCAAATTACTGGCTCATCTGAAAAACAGAGATAATAATAACTACCTCCCAGAGTTTTGCTGATGTCCTTGAACAATGTCTGGAACAAAATAGGCTTGAAAAAAATCTTCCTTTTCTTTTCAGTTACTAGGAGGCCATTTTTCTGACACATATCTTCTCTATGTGAGAAAAATAGTTCTCCACGGGAAACTGGCTTCTTCTTTAGCCTGTGCAAAGCAGTATGGGTAGAACAGGAGAAACTGGGCCTCAGTCCACTCCCGGGAAACAACTTCTGATGCTCCAGGGGAAGCCATGCCTTATAAAAGATCTCTCCAGAAGTCCAAAGGAACCCAAGGGAACAAGATGACTGTTTAGGTAAATAAGCAGAGAAATACAAAGAAATGTTTCTTAGCACTCAACATATAACAAAAGAGATCCAGAGAAATAATGCAGAACACTGCAGGGAATGGGTAGGAGAGAGAAGGGAAAAACTGACTTATGGA
>NW_006431210.1:8659311-8664623 GCF_000325575.1 Pteropus alecto
CTTGGCAGCTTTTTCATATGGGATCAGGGCACGAGTGACTTTCAGCAAGGTTGGCGTTTTGATCCATTGGCAAAGAAAGGATTTGAGACTTTTCCACATCAAAATTGTAAAAAGAGTACTGTTTTTTATTTCTGTTTCTCATAATGTAAAAGAAAGCCACTGGCATTGTAGTCCATCTTGTCCATTTTTAGTGTATAATAAGCATGCTAGGTTGTGATGGTTACATTTTTTGCATGATTTGTGTGAATAAATGAAGATATTTCATATGTCAAATTATCATTATGTCTGATATCTCCTGTTTAATGTGTCCAGGAACATAATTTTTGAAGTGAGCAATTTACATATGCATATTGTCTCATTATCTTAATATAATACTGTTTGGGAAGACTGATTCTTAAATACATAATGGGAATCCAATTACCCTGATGAGGTCTGGTTTAAATTATCAGAAAACTCTCTAAATGTGTTTACATTCTGATTTGTATAAATTAATCATTAAAACAAGAATTAAGGATTTAGTAGAAAGGTTGTATGTCTTAACTAGGTTTTCCTTTTTTCCTTTTACGCATGTATATCGAGTGTTCTCTGTTAGCTGTGTGTTATGTCAAGACTACTAATACAGTCAGAGAAGGGAAAGTAAAGCAAGATAAACCTGATATTTAGGAGAATTACTTCAAGGCAGAAATATGTTGAGCATTTTTGTTTTTAAGAAAAGCAGAGTTTTAGTAAACATAAATATTAAACATAACTTATTTTAAGTGCAATTTATCTAGCACCAAGCTTTCCATTTTAGATATGAGTCTCAGCTTAGGTGTTACATATGTACTATAAACTGCTTGAGGAATAATTGTCAGTGAGGACTAAAGGAACATAGATTATCCATTATCCTATATAATCATTCATTCATGTAGTCCTTCATCCCAGAAAACATTTACTGACCACATGCTATGTGCCAGGCAGAGAGCCAGAAGCCAGGAGTATGGTGATCATGATGACACAGCCTGTGCCCTCCAGCAAGCCTCATCTTAGCAGGGCAGATAGATAAATGCGCAATTACCATTGACTTTCGTATGGCTCAAATCTGAAGAGCAAGCCCCCTGCTGAAAACCACAGCACTCTCCTGGTCATAATGAATATGCCTTGCTCTTCTTACCAAATACGTACAGATATTTCAGTTGGAAAACCTTCTTATGTCCAGAAAGCCTTGAATACGCTGTACTCTCATCAAGATTTGTGTCTTGTACAACTTGTAACCAGTGCTGTTCCTATTCTATAAAAATATTAAATAATTTCAAGGGAAGATAGAAAGGGAAAGAATGAGGAGGGGAGGAAGGAGAATCATTCTACTATTGTATAGTTGGAATGTACACACCTAGGAGTCAGAAATATCTAGGATTTAATTCCCTGTCATTGATTTCTGGTGGTGTGACTTTGAAGAAAAAGCATTTAAGCTTTTGGACACTCATTTTCTCATTTGTACTATGAGAAAGGAGATACCTGTGCCACAATGTGGCTACAAAGATTGGAAAAGGTATTGTGTGCATGAATACTGGCAGAGTATATAACACTGAGATACAATAGAGCAGGAGTCCTACATAAAAAAGGCACAACCAGCATATGCATCAGCATGTGACTGCTTACATAATAGAACTGAGTTAGAATCCCAATCTCACTCCCCTTAAAAACTTTCCTGAACCTCTCCATCTATCCAAATCCTGTTGAAAGTTGAAAACCCAGCTTAGCTCCATTCCCTCATGCAAAACATCCTTTCATATTTCAGCCCTTTTCAAGCCCCTCTTCTTTGAACAACCCCAAATCAGTAACACAGTATTTGTAAGATAAATAAATCTATGCCTAGGGGTTTCAGGGGATGAGCTTAACAGAAGAAACAAAAACTAGACTCCTGACCGTCATTTGCTAACGGGCTGATGTCATTGGCCTCTTTGAGCTTTGGTTCTTTCATCTGTGAAACAGTGGTTGAAATCGCTGTTAGTATTCAACAAACAGTTTAACATCTGGCACAGATTTGCGCCCATGGTGTGAATTCAACAAATTCTGGTTTCTTTTCTGTATTCGTTTCCTAGGGCTACAGTAAAAATTACTATAAAGTGGGTGACTTAAAAGGGGAGAAATTTATTTTCTCACAGTTCAGAAGGCCAGAAATCTAAAACCAAAGTGTTGGCAGAGTTTATCCCTTCTAGAATTTCTGAGGGAGAATCTATTCCCTGCTTCTGTCCTAGCTTCTGATGATTGCAAACAATTGTTGACATTTGTTAGCTGTGGCTGCATCACTCCAGTCTGTCTTCACATGGCCTTCTCCCCTGTCTCCTCTGTATGTCTTTGCAAATGTCTCTCCTCCTTTCTCCTATCAATATACCAGTCACTGGACTTAGGCCCCTAATCCAGTTTGACTACATTTAAACTTAACTAATTATCTCTGCCCTATTTCCAAATAAGGTCACAATCTGAGGTGCTCAGTGGACATGATTTGGAGGGGAGGCCACTGTTCAACCCACTACACTTAATTCTATTTTCGTGTTCCCCCAATAGCATCTTACATAATGTCGAGCATGTAGTAGGTGTTCAACAAGTAGTACTTGATTGATTATGAGCCTGAGCTTTTCTAAGAAAATCCTTGACTCCAGAGCCAAAGACTGTCTCTTAAGCCTCAAATGTACTGCTTGAAAAATTCACTCTATTCTTCACAAACAAGAAAAATCTATTATCACAGCCAGACTGCAAGAATATTTTAAAACCCATACCCTGCTTACTATTAGTGATGACTAAGTAATAGCGTAAATGCAGGAGCCAGGAACACTTTCTGCTTAAAGTATATACCAAGGCCAGAGATTTTCTCATAGTGTGCAAATGTGTCTAAAACCTTAGAATTGTATCCACACGTAGCAGGAATACTTTTTCAAATGAATTAGATTTCTTTATTCACATCTCAATACCTAGATTTCAGTGATTGTGTGTTCTTTGCCTATGGGTGTGTCAATGTCTTTTTTGGAAGTCAGAATTTAGGAATTAAAAAGGACTGAGATAATCCTAGTATCGTTTCTATTGAAGATAATGGGTCCATATAGTTTTCTTTATTTTACGATTACAGTTTTTCTTGTGAATGTGTGAGGCATTTTAAAGTCTAACCCAACAGCAAACATCTGCTGTTGGCAAGCTGACCTTTGAAGAAACCGTTTGAGGTTTAATAGTCCTTCTCACTCATCTTCCAAATCATCACCTGTTTCTTAATATTATAATAGAACATCTTAATACCAATCTTTAAAATAATATGCAGACAATAACATGTTGTGATTAAAGATTTATTATTGAACAAAAGCTTCAGCCTAAAAACTTATTTAGGAAAGGATCCATGAGTGTTATTCAAATGGATATATAAGACCATCTGTGGGGATTTCTGACAGAATTTATGCTTTTACTTCTGGGATAAAATCTACAGTCTTTAGTATGCCAAGCAAGGTCTTTCATCATCTATTCCTAATTTTCCAGTTGCCTGCCTATCTCCACCTACTATAACTATGTCATAATTATTCATCCCTGAAAACTAATGGACACTCTTTGACTATACCAAGCTCCGTGATCTCTATGCCTTTGCACATAGTGATTTTTATAACTGGACTCCTCTTCCTTTGGGTTATGTTATGTGTAGTAAAAAATATATGTGTCTCCAGGGGGAAAAACATTTATACTATGTCTCATCTTAGGTAGACAGAATTGGATTAATTATAATTCTTGATTATAAACAAAAATAGAATATTATCTCATCACATGAGGAATTGTTAGGTAGGTGGCTCCAGAAGTGGAAGGAAAGGCCACCAGCTATGTTCTTATTTCATTCTCTTGTGTTGGCTGCATCCTCAGAGTGTAGAAGTTGCAGGAGGTGCAGCCAGGCATATCTAGTAGAAGAAAATAGACACTTTTGTCTTCTGCTTATTTTATAGGTAAGAAAGTAAAATTTTCTTATAGCCCACAGCAGATAACCCATCACATTCTTATGAATAGAGTTTTGCCTTATGTTCCCCATTTCTGAACCAAATATCAGGTGTTCAGAATTCACATAGTCTAATTATTTGAGGTGAATAAATATTGAGATTCTACCACATTATCATTGGTCAGTTTCACAACACACTGGAAATAAGGACAGAGACAGTTTAAATAAATTTGTTATAATCTTTAAATTTCAAAATCCAGATCTGAGAATATTTTACAATCTTGTGGACCTAATTCCTAATTATGAGAAAGAAAGCAAAGGGCTTCATTTGATTGCCCCACTTACTAATTTTATGATTTCAATCAATTTTGATTCTCTCAAAACATGTGCTGTTGTGTTTATAATAAAATATTTTGGCAAAAAATTATGTTCTCAATGGTGCTGTGTAAATGCTCTATGATTTTACATCTATATCTATGTTAAAATTAAAACCGGTACATTTATGCTGCTATGAAATGTGCATAGTAGCTTTAAATAAATCAGAGTAAATACAAGGGAGATAAAGTATTTAAGATGAGACTAGTGAGGTGGTTCAGAAATTCACATCTCTCAGTTACTTTTCCTTCAGTTTCCATTCACTCTCCTGTTTATGGGCTTATAAAGCCCTTTAGCACGTGGTCCTTGTCTGTCATCAAAGATGTCCCAAAGAACTTTCTGCAATGATGGAAGTGTTTTCTTTCTGTGCTATTCATTGTGTAGCCACTAGCCAGACATGGTTGGTTATTGAGCATTGAAAATGTATCTACTGTGACTGAGATACAGATTTTTAAAAACATTTATTTGCAACAATATGGCACTGGAGTTTACCATATTGGAGAGCCAAATCTATAGTCTCAGTTCCCACATTGCCTTTATACTATCTACTTCAGCTAAAATCAATTATAATCAGCTTCCACAATCACCAAGCAGTTTCATGTTTAGTATACCTCTGTCATCATCTTTCCCTTGCCTGCAATGCCCTTTGCTTTTTGTCCACCTGATAAACTTACTTTGTTTTGAAAATCTAATTGTCACCTTTCAATTAACCTATTAATCCTTAATCTTTCCATCCTTTGAAAATCCGTGGTTTTGTGCATTACTTTTAGACTGTTGAAAATAATTTTAGGTGAAACTATCATTTAATTTGTCCATTGCTACTCATCTCAATGTGTTTGCAAATAAACTTATCTCATAGGAGTGTATTTTTGTTACATTAGTATAATTTTCTCAGGATTTATTGATATTGTGACAAATAAATGTCAGTATTTGATTGTGGGGTTTAAGACCATGTTATCTAGGAATCCATGGAGATAATGGAAATAGT
>NW_006431210.1:8664888-8805241 GCF_000325575.1 Pteropus alecto
ATTGATAATAACAACTTTATCTAAGTTAGATTAATGAAGAACAAAGGCAAATTGACTGTTAATATTGTAATTAAAAGAGGATAAAATTTCTAAAGCAGCAGCACAGGCCATTAGTAGGAAATATCTAAAAGTATTTTAATGCAAAACATTTTAAACAGTGCTGAACTCTCTCTATACAGTTGTTGCTGGAGTACACTGGAAAGATCATCAAACCTCCAGCATCAGTTTCAACATTGCTCGGTGCAGTAGCTGGTGTACTGAAAACCACGAAAATGTGCTTCTCATCTCACCCCTTAGATTGACAGGCTCTGTGGTTTGGGGGAAGTTACTTAACTATTTTTAAGCTTTTCCAATTATAAAGTTACCTGGCTCACATATATCACATTCAAGATAATGCAGGTGAATTGTGCATTGTAAACTGTAGGGTATGATGATGATGTTGATGATGATATTATTTCATGGTTGATCTATTCAATACGTAGTTTCTGAAAATCTGTCCTTTATCTGTCCTGTGTTAGGTACAATGAATATCATTTATTAATGTACAATTTAGTAGACATATGAACAAAAGTTTACATTTATGGAAAAGTTCTAAGAAGTGTCCAAAGACTCATGTATAAAAAATAAAGTGTTTAGGATCTAGCAACTTGAAGGACAAATTAACTTGGTATAGAAGGTATGTACATTATTCTACATCACCTTATACTACTGCTCGATAAACATAATGAAAATTGTTCTTGCAGTTTTTCTTTTTACACATATAAAATCTTCAAATCATCCTTGGCCATATTGTACTCTTTATTTCCAAAAGGTATTGACTTTATTCCTTCATTGTTATAACGTTTTCATCATCCTTCATCAAGATTATAAATTTCTTGATGAGTTTTCTTTCTCCCATGATTTCTCCTTCTTATCTACCTCCCCTGATTCTTCCTGGACTGAATTTTTTTTCTAAAATTCAAATATGACATTTTCCCCTCCACGAAAACTTTCTTAATTGGTTTACATGACCCTTCATCTCACTTCTAAATCCATTCCCACCACTTGCCAAGCAAATCAGTTGAAGTTGTCCAAATATTGCACTTTCCTTATGAACAGGGTTTTTTTGTTTGTTTGTTTGTTTTTTGGAATTCTACTCCCTCTTTAAGAGAATTCTTCATTACCTCTCTTGACTGAAGAAATTCCATCATCAGGACTTAAATGAACATAACCTCAGTTATATTAAAACTTCTCAAAATAGAACTAATCTATCACTCTTATAGGATTCTTAGTTCTTAATATCGAGTACTTCCCAGGGGCCTGAACATCCACAAATGACTGCAGAAACCTCCCTGAAGTGATCAGCAAGCAAACTACTTAAGCTATAATAATAGGAAATAGCAAACTTGGTATTTGGGAGCAGAAGGTCCTAATATGCATCTTCAAATTACCCCTTTACTGGCTCTTCTGGCTAATCATCATTTGAGCCATTAGCAGGCCTCTACGATATTCCAAATGATTTTTTTTTAACAAATGTTTCACAGAAGACAACTAGGGAATTGGTTAGGATAATGATTCTGCCATTTTTACACATGCAAGTGAAGGCTAAACAGTGAATAGCCTCATCCCAGGGTTGCAATGCTCAGGAATTGCAATTAAAAAAGTAGGATGTTAAATTTTTTCCAAAAATTTTGCCTACTGCTTCTCAGGATCAATAAAATAAATGCAGATCTTGAGTTTTATATCAAATTATATTTGAGTTAAGACTGTACAAAAAAAATAGAATAGAATTTTTTTTACAGAACTGGAAAACCTACACTTCTTTTCAAAGGCTTGTAACTTAAAAACTGCTTCTATATTTCAGTCAAAGTTTTTTAAAAGAAGTTTTTTCTTCCAGCTAGAGATTTTACAAGAAAATGTTCAAATGGGAAAAAAAAAAGAAAAAAAGAAGCTTTTAACAGAAAGTTAATAGAGTGGCCTAAATGGAACCTGAAATGGAAGCATTCACCTCCTTAATGTGACTCTCTATGGAACTTCAAAAGAAAAGACAGTACAACAGGCCTTCACTAAATGCAGAAATGAGGGTGGGCTGCAGTTAGCTGGTTATGGTTACTTCACTTTGGAATGTATTTTCTCCACAACTAAAGTAGTTGCCCATGGTATTTAGATTATTTAAGCACCAAAATAGTCATTGGTTAGAAAATTAGAATGTCTCTCTGTGGACTTTGTTCCCAGCTTTTTGTAGAGAACAATCATGTTGAGTTGTCATTTTTCATCTTAAGGAAAATGTGCTCCTAAGAACACAGATATTACCTTCTTGTACTCTCAGAAAAAGAACTGATAGTGTGACATTTCCTACTTTTTTTTTTCCGATCATTGTCATGAAAATTAGAGCTCCAGATGTAAGTATTGGTTATCTAAATGCCAATGATGATCTTTTACATTTATAAAAATGTTGATGGAATATCCACTTATTTGAACAGTGTAGCTTTTTGCTTAGTATGAAGTGACACTTGGAATATTATTTCAATCAATTAGAATTCATCTTTAGTCTTGCCCAAGCTTGAGACCTAAAGTACTGTTGGGCATCTACATTATTGAATCTACCATTCTGGGTTTTAGGAACACAAAATACAAAATCTAATAACCCAATATAGTCTCCAATCAGAATAATATTTATCAGCATTTGATTCACATCCAAATATCTAATAGCTTATGTCTAAGCTATTACTGCTTTATCTCTGTTGTCATCTAAATTACTCCTGACTGAAAAACCTGGAAGGGACAAAAGCCAAGATGAGATCCCAGGGCCAGGAAAAAAGCATTCTACTGACCAAGAGTACTAAGAGATGGAGGCTCAGTGAACTAGATCATAGAATAAAGAAAAGCCATATTCCTCTTTCTGTCCAAAGGACAGAAACAAGGCCAAGACAGGATGGCTCAAAGCCAGATGAAACTGGGAAAGCAGACATATATAAAGACCAAAGGATGATCAGGAGAACACATAAGCCTATTGACTGTATTGATAATAGTGGCATGGTATAGGGCATAATATACAGTACTATCTGAACAGGCACAGAGATGGAACATAGATGGACTTCTTTATTCAAACAGTTGTTCAGAAAAGAAACAACTATACCTGAGGGTGTCAAAGGAACAAGATACGTTGTGATACGTATAGCACATCCTTTACTAATAATTACAGTGCCCAAGCCATAGAAAGCAACTCCCCTAAGGTAGTCTTTCTGAAAGAGAGCTTGGTACAACATTTGCAGAGCTTGAATTTCATGTGAACTACTTACTGTGTGACCTTGGGCAAGGTTGCTTGTTCTTCTCTTCACCTCTGTTTTCTTATTTCCCAAGTGGGAATAATAGTACATCTCTTACAGTGTTATCATTAATATTAAATGAGTCAATATATGTAAATGCTTATAGTACTATGATTATGGATCATATTACTCTTTGCTAGAGTAAGGAGAAAGTATCAGAATTGCAATGGCTATTTGAGATGACAAGAGGAATTAGAATCTGGAATCTCTCCAAATATAGATATAGTTCTTCCTGCTTGCCTGTTCTGTCCTAGTACCTGGCATTACAGGATGCAATGGAATGTGAGTGGGGCATGTGCTATAAGCTAGGCAGAAGGAACTCTCTAATAATCATATGGTATTATGTCTCAAAAACCTGAAAGAGAAAGAGCCCTAAAATAAGAACAAGATAGATTCACAATAAGATTTTTAAAATAACATATGTGAATTGAAACTAATTAAAGCTACACGCAGCTCAAACCCAGCTCAGTGTCTAAAGAGATCAAAGAGAACATTCCCTATCCTAAGTTTTCTGACAGAAGAACTTGCATGCCCCCTTTGGTGAAAAATAATATTGACTCTAGTCTTGATTATTTTTGTTTAAATCTAACATCCAGAATACAATAAAATGTATGAAACATGTAAAAATATCTGAAAATATGACACATAGGCAAAAGTAAGAATATATAATAGAAGCAGATCCATGGAGATTCTGATAGTAAAATTTAAAACCAATGTACTTCAAATAAGTATTTTAAATTTGGTAAAGAAATTATAGAAAAAATTGATAAAAATGGATCAAGCAATGGAGAATTACAGCAGAGAAAAATGAAACAAAAATAAATATAAGTATATGTGTGTTATATGTGTATATATGATATATGTATATTATATATCATACATATAAATATATAACGAAAACTATAAAACCCTGATGAAAGAGATCAAAGGAGAACTCCATGGAGAGATATTCCATGTACATGTTCAACATTGTCAAGATGTCAGTTTTTACCAAATTGATCTACAGATTCAATAAAACTCTAATCAAAACTCTAGCAAGTTATTGGGTGGCTATCAAAAAAACTAATTCTAATGTTTATATTGAATGGCAAAAGACTCAGAATAGCCAACACAATATTAAAGGAGAACAAACTCAGAAATCTGGCACTACCTGACTTTAAGAAATTCTATAAAGCTACAGTAACCAAGACATTGTAGTACTGATAAAAGAATAGACAAATAGATCAAAATAGAGGGCCCAGAAATGAACCCACAAATATAATCAATTGATCTTTTTAAAAGGAGCAGAGGCAATTCAATAAAGGATAGTCTTTTAAACAAATGTTAGAACAACTGTACACCCCACATGCAAAATAATAATAATAATAATAATAATAATAATAACCTAGACACTGAACTTACACCTTACACAAAAATTACCTCAAAAAGGATCATAAACCTAAATGTAAATGCAAACAATAAAGCTCCTGAGAAATGACATATGAGAAAAACTAAGTGACCTTAGGTTTGGCAATGACTTCTTAGGCACAACACTAAAATTGATAAATTGTGCTTCATTAAAATTAAAAATGCCTGCTCCACAAAAATTCTGTTAAGAGAATAAAAAGACACGTCACAGACAGGTGAAAATATTGCAAAACATATATCTGATAAAGGACTATTATCCAAAATATTAAAAAACTGGTAAAACCCAACAATAAGAAGACAAACAACTAGATTTAAAAAATGGACCAAAGACCTTAAAAGACACTTCACCAAATAAGATATACAGATGGCAAATAGGCATATAAAAAGGTGCTCCATATCATATGCCATTAGGAGACTGAAAATTAAAACAATGAGATATCACTACATACCTATCAGAATAGGCAAAATCCAAAACACTGACACACCA
Organism: Pteropus alecto; assembly: GCF_000325575.1. Taxonomy (NCBI): domain Eukaryota; kingdom Metazoa; phylum Chordata; class Mammalia; order Chiroptera; family Pteropodidae; genus Pteropus; species Pteropus alecto. Next base: position 8,670,091 of record NW_006431210.1, read on the forward strand.
AATGCTAGTGAAGATGTGGAGCATCAGGAACTTTCATTAACTGATAGTAGGAATTCAATGTGGTACATATAGCTATTTTGGTAGAAAGTTTAGTTGTTTCTAACTAAATCTAGCCTCACTATATGATCCAGTAATCATGCTCTTTGGTATTTATCCAAGTGAGTTGAAAACCTGTAGTCACACAGAAACCTGCACATAAATGTTTATAGCAGCTTTTTTTTTTTTTTTTAAGAATTGCTAACTTGAAAGAAAGCAAGATATTCTTCAATATAATAGTAAATTGTAAATAGGTAAATATAATAGGTAACAAACTGTAGTGCATTTATACAATGAAATATTCAGCAGTAAAATGAGATGAGCTATCAATCCACAAAAAGACTTGAAGAAACTTTTAATGTGTATTGGTAAGTGAAAGAAGCCAATCTGAAAGGCTATGTACATACTGTGTGATTTCAACTACATGACTTTGGAAAAAGCAAAACTATACAGACATTAAAAAAAAAAAAATCAGAGGTTGCCAGGTGTTCTGGTGGGGGAAGGACATAATGAATAGGTAGAGCACAGGAGATTTTTAGAGTAGTGGAACTATTATGTATGCTACTGTAATGATGTATTCATGCAATTTTGCATTTGTCACACCTATAATGAGTACAACAAAAGGAATTAACACTGGTGTAAACTATAGAATTTAAGTTAATTATGTTTAAATAATGGATCATCAATTATAACAAATGTACCACACAACTGTTAAAAAAAAATGAAATGTGGGGAGGGGATTCATGGGGCATCTGAAAACCTTCTTTACTTTCTGTTCAAGTGTCCTGTAAATGTAAGAGTTACCCCCAAAATAAAGTTCATTAATTAAAAATAAATAAATAAATAAATGCATAGACACTCTAGACCTGAAAATTCAATATTTGATATTAAGATATTACTGGGTGTGCAAAATATACAGAAGCAAAAAAATAAGATTGGTGAACTCAAAAAAAAGCCCAACTATAAACTGTCCAAACTGATGGTTTCTAAATTCATGAAAAAGAAGAAATGAAAATAAAAGAGAATTATTTCAAATGGTCTAATGCATGATTAATCAAATTGCTAGAATATTGGAAAGAAAGAATGAACCAGAAGAAACCTTTAAGGGTGCAATGGATGAGACTTTCCAAAATTGGTGAAGGGCATTAGCCCACATATACAAGAAACATAGTGAACCCCAACCAGAGTAAATGAAAAGAAAATCCTACCAAGGGCATCACAGTTTGAAACCACTGAAAACCAAAGATCAAATGAATTTTTTTAAAGTAACCAAATTTAATAATTAGCAGTTTAAATACAGTGATATAACTAAAACAACAGCTGACTTCCCATCAGAAACATTGGAAACTAGAGACAATGAGTAAAAATAAAAACACTGCCAATCCATAGTTACATAGCCAGAAAAACATATTTCAAAAAAATTAACAATATCAAGAATAAAAATGGAGATATTTTCATTTCCTATATGCATTAAATGGGTAATATGAAAATATGTTAAAAATCTTCTAACACACAATAGAATATACAGATGTCAAATGATAATGTACACCTGAAAATTATATGATTGTATTAACCAATGTTACCCCAATAAACTTAATTAAAAAAAATCTTCTACCAAGAAACTTTATAATTTAGATTAAATGGGTAAATTTTTGAAAGACACAAATTACCAAAACTGGCACAAAAATAGAAAATCTGAGTTACTCTATAGTAAGTAAATTAAATTGGGAGTTAAATTTCCCCAAAGAAATAGAAGCAGAGATGACTTTTCAAGTGAATTAATCAAACATTTATAGAAAGAATATCAATGCTACACTAACTTTTTAAAAAATTAGTGGAAGAACACTTCACAACTCATAACACCAGCATTACCCTGATACTAAATCAAGAAAAATACATTAAAGGAAAAGAAAACTATAGATCAATATCCCTTTTGACCACATATATTTAAATTCTTGACAAATATGTGCAAATCAATTTCAGCAATATAATATAAAAACAGGAAAATGCATCAAGGGCATATCAAATTTATTTCAGTAACACAAGATTAACATTTTAAATCAATCAATACAATGCAGTATATATACAAAATAAAGGAGAAAAATATATGATCATCTCAAAAGATAAAGACAGACTGTCACAAAATTAAAAATCCATTCATGGTAAATATTCTGAACTAATTAGATATAGAAGGGAAATTCCTTGAGGTGACAAAATACATCTATGAAAATCCTATAGATAATATCATACTTAATGGTGAAATATATGATTTTTGAGAGAATTAAAAAAATAATTCACATTAAAAAAACTATGCCTAGTGCCAAGTAAGTACTAGGAAAGTATTAGCCGCTATTAGCAAAACCATAGGAACATCAAATATTCATCAATAGGGGAATTGATAAGTCAATATATTCCTGTATTTTCATATTGAGAAAATAAGAAGAAATTAAAGAAAGTAAACTGAATCAATTGGAAACCACATGAACCGATGAAGTCCCAATTAGTTCAAAAATAATTATAGACAGTTGCGTGTCAGGAGCTGGTTCATACTGGTTTGGAAGAGTTGGTTATGTGCATCTCTTCCTATCCTGTTTTAGTGACTTCATGTGGGTAGCTAAAATCAACCATGTGGGAGTTTTTACAGCATGGAAATCAGCAAATGCTACAAATAATTATTTTGTGCCCTCAGAGTGCTGGTTGTTAAACATCTACTAGCACTCCACTGATTTTATGGTCTTGTTGCAGAAAGAGAAGAATTCAAACTGAAGACACAGTAGAGAAAACAACACTCATAAGATTTCTTTAATTAAGAAGAGTTCAAAATAAATTTTACTTAGGCCAATGATGGACTCCAAATTTATACTAAATAGTAAGAACAGTTATTTACTTTAAACATAGGCGTTTATGTTTTTTAAATCTTGCAATGTGTTATATTTCTTTGCTAATGTCTAACAAATTTTGCGAGGTATAATAAACGCGAGACAAAGAATAGACAGGCTGACCAACTCTTACTAACCCAAATCTATTAAGCAGGAATAAATGTAAAACTTTGGAGTTTGGTCCCTTTCATTTGTGTCAAATTTCCATATTTCTGTCTCCTTTCTTGGCACACAATGAAGAATAAAGAATGAAAGCTAAAATGAAAAAGAAGATCAAGCTGTACATAATCTCTTTCTTTTGTTTTTGTGTTCCATATATATGAAAAGGAAAGATTAAAAATTAGCTCATTCACCACTCTTTGTATAATTCATTCAGTAAAAAGAAATTCATATAATACAAACAAACTTCTTGTTTTACTTCTTAGCTGCTTCGTGTAGCTTTATTTTTTGTACCTCCATTCACATTTTTTAAATGTGCTTCTTTGTCTTCTTGCACTTTTCCTTTTTGGAGTATTTTTAGCCAGATTTATTAACAACAACAGCAACAAAGTAGTAGCAAATGTCTCATTCGGTATTCTAGGTTGAGCTTCAGACATGAGAAAACAATGCAGTTCAATGACACTATTCTTGGCAACCCTCCTGCCCAGCAAGAGATCCTCTCCATCCCATTAACCTTCCAATTCTTTCTCCTGACTCCAAATTTACTATTAGAAAGGCCAAGGCACCCAGATCACCAAAAAAGAAAATTAATTTATGGGGTTTTCTTCCTGCTTAGAAAGGTACCTTAGTATGCTGGAACACTGGACTTTGGGCCTATGAAATGCCAGACTTTGATCACAGCACTGTCACTTGCTAGCTGCAAACTCCTTAGTGTCTCTGAGTATATGTTTCCTTTCCTGTAAAATGAGAAGGCAGTACCTACCTCAAAAGTCATTATTGGATTAAATGAAATGCCTGATAAAAACTTGACAGGTAGAAAATGCTCAAAGAACCACAGCTTGTATTATTACAATTGTTACTGCAATAATAGTTATTGCTATAGAAAAAAGTGTGTCATTGTTAAGATTCACATATTTGGGGTAATGGCTAGACTTTCTGTCAAGTAGAAATTATGTATTAAGATTATTTTTGGAATTGGGAGGGGGCTGATGGGTAATGTGTTAACTGTGGTTATCTTAAAGCTTTGGTGTCATAAGAATCTCTTGGGACACTTGCTAAAAATGCAGGTTCCCATGTTCCAACCACAAAGCTTTTGATTCCTTAGATCTGTCAGGGGACCTGAGGATCTGTGGTTTAAGAAACAATCTTGTGATTCTCATGCAGGGAATTCCAGAAACAAACCTGGGAGAATACTGATTTGTTTCTACAGAGGGTCGTGCCATCCACATTTGCTATCCCATTTAATTTTATCAATATACCTGGAAGCTTAAATTGGAAAAATCAAGCTGAGGATTTTAGATATATTTAAATATATCCATAATAGAGTGTGTGTTTCAAACCATTGCTTAACTCGCTCACAGCAGGTCTGTACAAAGCAGTGTGGGACCCACCAGGCCCTGAGCATAGGGTCACACAGCAACTTGTGATTGCTCAATCTGAGCCATAGTACCTCCCATGTGCTCTGAGATGATTACCTAGGGGATACTGAAGCCCAGAGCAGACTTCATGGCCATGTGACCTGTGCTGCCCCATAAATCTCTGCACTGAGAAGGGCCTTGTGCTTGGTCTAATGCTCTGCTGTCATTGTCTAGAAATTTTCAATATTTTTTTAAGAAGGGGTCTTGCATTTCATTTGGCACGGGGCCCACTGATGTGTAACTTCCCCTTTTGAGGCAGCTTGGTAATATCAAAAAATTAAATCACTCTCAGGTAGCAAATAGAGTAACAGAATCTCAGGTGCAGATTTATTTGCCCCAGATCACACTGGTCAAAATGAATAGAGCCAGGATTTGGATTCTGGTTGGTGACTGGCCATGAGATCCTTATTTTGCAAGTGCAGAAGTCATCTGGGAAAGGTCTGCATCCAGGAGAAGCCTGTAGGCGGCACTACAATTAAAGAGCCTCAACTGAGTGGGCGGGGAAGATAATTCTTTAAGTTATAATAACTTGTCCTGGAGAAACACAACTGGCAACTAGGGGCCCTTGCTGATTTGATCATGCTCAAATCCTTGCTGTAGCTTTAAGCCCATTTTCTTAGGCTGCTGCCTCAGAAGAGAGAAAGACATTTACCCATATTCCTTCTTTTGCACCCTTATTTTAAACTTAAAAAATATTGCTTAATATTTTCCTGCCCACGTTTTAATTAAAGCCGAAAAGTGTGTTATTCCTTTTTATATACTCTATTTCTCTCCTTCGTTTTACATTTGACCTGCAAAACATGCCAGGATGAGCCCCATCTTCCTCTCCCTTCATCTTCGATGCCATTTCTCAAGGGTATTTTTAAAGTGTAGATGAAAAAGTAACACAGAGGGGCTATGAAAGAAGAGAAAAGAAATGCTAAGTGATTAAGAACTGTTTTACCTTTTTTTTCTGTGATGTGTATCTAAAACAAAAGCATTTGGCTTTATTTCGTTATTAATAGAACTAAGCAAACTCAGTAACACCTATAACTTTCAAATCCCAAATATCTGTCCCTAGAAATCAGAAGTACAGTACAGACCTTCCAGACAAAACAAGAGGCTCACAAGTGAGAGGTAGTCTGGCGAAGAATGGGCAAAAAGAGATTTGCAGGCAGATAAAAATGGATTTGGTTCCCAAATCAAGCATTTGAGAATTGTGTCACTCTGGGAACATTTTTGAACTTCTCTCAGTCTTGCTTTCTTCATTTCTGAGATAGCAGTTGTACTAGATGCGTCAGAATGTAGATTCTAAATTTAAATAAATATGGATTGAGAGTGGACAGAAGAGTTAATTACCCTTCCTGGGAAACCTTGGCTTCCTAGACATCTGCTGATTCAGGGCCTGCTACCACTGTGGGAGCTACTAGATGCAATGACCAAATGAAGGAAGCACGCAAGGTCAGAAAAAAACAAAGGACCAAGATAGCTGGGGAAACTAGCGGAAGAAGAGTTTAGACTGGTTGCCGAATAAGGACGAAAAGCTGGAGGAGCCCAACCAGGTAGATTCTAACAGCTCACAAGTCTTCCCTGTAGATAGATCAGAAACCCAAGATGGGGCAGGCCCAGGATTATTTGAACTATCGCAAGCTTGGCCCCTCACTCCTGGTTCCTGGTGCTTTAGAAATTTCTGCCAGTCCTTTGCATTTTTATATGAACATTGCTTAATTACCTAGAGAGATATACATAGAAGAAATGGAGGCATCTAAGGGGAAAGTAAGGTGGCTGGGCTATGTGACCTTTGATGCTACTTTTCCTGGGGTCATTTCCCAAGATTGTGGTTCTTACACTGTCGTGTGCATCAGAATTCCATGGGGAGGTTTGTGAAAATTGATTGTGAGACCCACCTCCAGAGAGTATCTGATTCAGTAGATCTGGGATAGGGTCTGAGGATGAAAATTCCTAATAAGTTCTCAGGTGATGCCGATGCTAACGAGTCCAGGGACTACACTCTGAAAACCGCTTGAAGAGGTTAGTTTAACTGCAATGGGAGCAATTGTTAGGGCTCCAAGATTAGCATTTGATAATGATGTCTCATTTGCAAGTTTCCTATTTTTAGTGTCCAGCTCCAAGCACCATCAAACTGCCATCAGAATTTACTAGCCGTTGCTGGTCCTCCCCCAAAATGTAGTCCTAAAGTTGGTATTAATCTTCCGCATTTGAAATCTTTTTATGTCTTAGGTGTTTGATTTTTCCCCCCTTCAGAAGCCTATTTTGTTTTGCTGTCAGCAACAGTTGCTTAGAGTAAAAGGGGTAAAATCTTTACATGAGGATATAACCTTTTAAAAAAACCATTACAGAACACAGCTGAGCCTCAGAGAGGTGCATTAGGAGGACAGCTGTGGAGGAGGCATTTTGAGGAAATCTCCAAGCCTGTAATTTGAAGGCCCTTTTAACCACCTCCTGTGTCCCGAAGACCTCAAACTTTCATTCCTACAGACAAAATGATGCTATGGGTTTTTCCTTTTGGTTGCCTCAGACTTCTGCATACCAACACACGAACCCCTATTTATTTTCTTATTCTTTTGTTTCTGACTTCTTGGAGTTGTACTCAGAATTAGCTCCCGGCAGTCTGATACTGATGTGTATGGGCATAGACAGCAGACTCTGACCATCTTCTAAAAAAAAATTCATGTGACAAGAATGAGGTCAAAAGGTATAGCCTAAAATGCAAAGGTGATATCCTAAGTAAGGAGTAAAGTGTTGAATCCTGTTCAATATTTGTGTCTCAATCCAGTGGGTGAAGTCAGCAGGTTTATATGGGAATGGCTTACTTAAAGTTCAAAGTTATATAGGCATTAGGCTGTCTCATAAAAGATAACTAGAAGGAAAGAAATCATGAGTCCATTTTTCAAGTTCTCTTGGATGGAAGTTAAGGTTCAGCGGCAGGTGAGGAAAAGACATATTTGATCTAGGATACCTATTCTCTATCTTGCTTCCTATCAATGGACAGCCACAGCCTCTTCTGATTCCTTAATAAATTCCTGTAGCAAACAGGCAGAGAAGCAAAATGTTGGCCACTCTACCAATTTAAAAAGGGCAAGAGCTTCCAGAGTGTCATTTCTTTACTAGCTTTTCCAAGCTTTCAGATTGTGCTTCTTTTTTCATACCTTGCAAGCATCACAGCTAAATGTGATATTCATACTATTTAACAGCAGGCATGGCATGGGAAGGAACCATTCAAAGTAGATGCTGGCCATGTACAGCTGGCGTAGGTATCCTGGTACATATTAGCTGAATAGCCATTCTGATTAGAGTAATGCTAAACCAAAAGAAAGCATTCTCATTCCTTTCTTTACCAGAATCACTAACATATCTTATGCTTATATAGTTTGTAATACTGGTTTAGGATCAAGTTACAAGGATAAGCATATCTCCTGCCTTTTTATCTTCTATCCTTCAAAGCATGCCAAAGTTGAGGAAGAAGTACTTAAGACCCTTTAAGAGATGAAACTTTGATAGAACACAATTGATTGAGGAAATGACATTCCAGAACAAACTGAGAAGAGGACTTCTGTGAAAAATGGCAGTGAAAGGAGATAGTAGCTCCATTGGTACTTCCAGTCTAGAGATGACAGAGAGCAGGAATAGGATGTTACTAACTTGTGAGTAGCTCAGCAAGTGTCTTTTAATTCCATGTTCCATGCTGGTTCCAATCAATAAGGGTAGGGAGTTGTGAGCAGCATTGAGACCAATGAGGCAAGGCAGTGCTCTGTGTAGATAATTAAAAAAGAAAGAAAGAAAGAAAAAGAAAAAAAGAAAGCACGAATACCCAGAAGATAGCAACTTTTGTGAACCCATGATAAGCATGTCTTTTCTTCTTCCAAGATTACTAAAGTTAAACCAAACTGCACGGGAAGAGTGGAGAATCTCAAATACAAATATGAGTACATAGCTAATGTAAGGGAAAAAAAGTGAAACAAACTCAAATGGCAGAATGTATGCCAGAGAAAACACAGTTAATAAAGTAATAGAAAGTGAAATGCATAAAATTTAATGGTAAAACAAAGGAGAATGCATCTTTAAAACAAGCTGCTATGAAAAAGAAATAAACAACTTGGGATTAAAAATTAGATCACCAAAAGAAAACAACTGGGAAGACATATTTGAGAAATCATCCCAGAATACAAAATGATAATGGGAAAATATGAAAGAAAATTTATCTTATGGAGACTATCTCCTGATGTGGAAATATTTCTTAAATATGAGAGCCAGAAAAAGCAATAAGCAATAAGTAAAATAAAAGGAAAGGAATTCCCAGAGACATAATAGAAAATTTTCCAAGGTTGAAGAGAAACAAGTCTTGATGATAAAAGGTCCCATAGAATACAAGAAACAGTTCAGCACAGCAATCCTCGAGATAAGAAAATAAATGAAAATACCTCTGTGATTGTCTCATCTTTCTCTCTCGGGGCACATACCTGCCGAAATGCAAGGATGTGGATGCCAAGCAGAGCATGTTGGTCTTGATGATATGAGGAGAAAAAGAGGGGTTCTGTGTGGCCACACCAGGTAGAATTTGTGGAGAGGAATACTAGATAGAGGACTCTTTGCTAAGGGGATGCCACAAAAGTCTGGGAATCCATTTGGGCTTTTAGCCAATGGATTCTCTGTATCGTGCAGCAGATATTCCTAGCTGAGGAAGTGAGAATGGGACACTGATAATAGGACATCAAGTGCTTAGAGATACTCATGTTCTGGACCAGCCAGAATGATAGACCTTTCTGAGAATCTCAACCATTCACATGTTAGTGATTTAAAAAATCCTCTTTGGAAACCTAGTTTTTACTCTAGGAATAGAAGAAAAACTCCAAAATTTGATGAAATCCACAAAGAGAAAACAATTATGAAGCTTTGTCAAGGAGCATAAAATAAGATTGAAATAAAATGTGACATACGTATTATTGGACAGTAAAATGCAAAATATAAAGATGTCAATTCCTGCCAAATTAATCATGGTTTCAATCCCAAAATAATTTTTAAAGACTTTTGTCAAGGATACTATAGAATTTTTCTGATCCTACCAGAAAAAAAAAAAAGTGAAGAAAGAGTCAAGAACATGTTTAAGAATTTAAAAGGGGATATTTCTAGGTATACAGAAAAAAAAGACTATAAAGCTATAATAATTCATCCACTGTAGTATTAGTATGAAAATAGATAAGTAAATGCCAGAAGCCCAACAGAGAAAGGCCTATTAATAACTAACTAGAAATGACATATATGATGAATTTTACATTTAAGTCAATTGAGGGCATAATAGACAATTTAATGAAATAGTATGTTTATACTACCGATAACCTCTTGGGAAAAAAAAACTGTTAGATTTATTTTTTTTTTGCACCATGCAAATTAGACTTCTCTTACGTCAGCAGTGTATTCTTATATGTTAATGTCTTTATTCATATGTGTAAAACCACACAGCACTCGATGTTGATAAAAAATGATTAAAGATCAAATAAAAAGAAAGAAAAAAGAGAGGGAATGAAGGAAGAAGGAAAAGCAGGAAGAGAGAAAGGAAGGAGAGCTCTGGTCTAGGTGGAAGTTAGATTAGATGGAGAAGCTACGAGCTAGTAGAGCAGATAAAGCATAATTACCATTTCCAAAAAGAGTCTGGAGGCTTTGGCTAGAAATAAATGATATTTATTCAAGGGGCTGGAAGTTTGTAAAGTTAGAACACAGCTAGGCAAAAACCCAGAAGCATTCTAAAGAAGAAAGAAAAGTTAGAAGTTCTTATAGTAAAAAGAACATTCTTGAGAATTATCAGTCCTTCATTCTTAGCCCTAGGATTGATCAAAGGTGGTTATCAGTCAGATATCAGTCAGTCTGATGATAGATGTCAAGGTGGTCTGGAAAATGTGTGCCAAAAGGTCAGGTCATGTCCAGTGGTCTGGATAATGGATGTCAGGTGGATGTATATATGAGTCTCTCAGGAGGTAACCAGAGGGTTATCTGGAGGTCAAGATGTATATCCAGGCATTGAAGCAGGACTGGAAAGTTCAAAAAGCTTAAGTTCCTAGGCTAGTTAAAATAAGAATGGAGTCTTCATGACTCAACTTTCATAATGTTAATAATTTTAGCAACTTCGATAAAATGAGTTCATTTTATATGTTCTCTATTTTTATTCTTTCCTCACCAGCAACATGCTTTGGAGAATTGAAGAAGGTAAAGAGTGATTACATTTGTCCCTTGGTATTCCCACGGGAGTGGTTCTCTATCTATCTATCTATCTATCTATCTATCTATCTATCTATCTATCTATCTATCTATCTATCTATCTATCTATCTATCTATCTATCTATCTATCTATCTATCTATCTATCTATCTATCTATCTATCTATCTATCTATCTATCTATCTATCTATCTATCTATCTATCTATCTATCTATCTATCTATACACACACACATACACACACACACACACATATATATATATATATATTATGATAGATAATCCTGTCTGGAAGGGATAGTTTTTGCACGGGGGTGGAAAATATATATGAAATGCATTTCCTCTTTGCCATTTTACTGACAATCATATGTCGGGGAGCAAAATTTGCCCCCGCAATATGTGTCTCTGTGGCATGAGAATTATTTTAGGCTGATTATTTTTAGAAACAAAAGACTCAAGAAGAACATATGACCTTCCTCCTAACTATCTAAAAGAATTTAGGTAGAGGACATACTTCAGGAAGGGATGTATTATCATAGATAATTATAGTATAGCATGAATTAGGTGTGATGGACTGGGAGGAACCTAGCAAGGCTTCTATCAAAGTGCTCTCTGTCTCGTTGTTTCCGTATGGCCCTGCAAACATTTGTTTACCAAATCTTTGCACTTTTCCTCCAAATTGCCTTCCTCCCCTTTGAAGTTCCAGACTCTAACCCCTTCTCCTTATTCAGAACGGCATGTAAACCCCAATTGCCTGACTGCTTGTGGGACTCATATTCTTATCAAGCCCCCTACATATAAAATTAAATTTGTTTTGTTTCTTCTGTTAATCTCTTTGATGTTAATTTGATTATTATACAAGCCAAAGAACTGAGAAGGGTAGAAGGAAAAATTCTCCTCCCCTTCACAGATAACCAGAGTTATCTTGCATTACAAATACATCTAATCTCCAGGATGAGGCATCTATAAATCCTCAATACCACGTTCTTGCTCTTCTCCTTGGGTTGGTTTTCTGGCTCTCATTGGCTTTCACAGTTGTCTTGACTTTTTAAATGCCTTGTTCTCATAGACATTATTTTCTCAGATCAGACGCCTGGAATTATAGTCATTGGTAACCATGAGGCTGGGTTTCCTGAGACCAACCTCCAATTTGGTGGAGTCCTATTGAAATGCCAGTCAAAGTTCCAGGCAGCAGGGGAAGAAGGCTTCCCTGAGGCATTTATATTCTGAAATGTAAATTATGGTTTTCCTTGAGTTCCACTGCAATCTTTAAGATGTCCTCCTCCCTTTGTTCAGAAAGATGCTCAGTGCAGCTGGGGATGCTATTTCCAATTAACAGATAAGTCTACTTGCAAGGGAAGTAAGACTATTAACACTCTTAGAGTTAGTTAAGCTTAGAGGATTTTTTGTGTTGTTGTTTTTGTTTTTGTTTTTCTATAGGCCATGTCAACTTTGCACTATCTTGAAAGAGTCATTGTTTGGATAGAATATGATAGGTTCAGAATGGAATAAAAATTTACTAGGCATTATGCTTATTAGAACTTAAGAATCATGAACAAGAGATCCATGCCAGCCTATTTAGGTTTATCTGCCATCATAATTAAAGAACATTTTATAGATAAAAATAGATATGAATCTATTTTATAATTAAGATTGACACTTTTAAATATTTCTTTCCTCTGAGAAACATTAGAAATAATGAGGAATAGTCACTTTTGAGAAAAATCAACGTTATATATACTTGCTCATTTGCCCATACATGGGAACACTGAATTCCCTGTATACCTGCCTTGTGTAGCTTTCCCTAACTATGGTAGATTGAACTATTAGTTTTAATAATTCATCCTCCTTCAGTGTACCTTTGCCATGTAATTTTGCAGTCTCTTTCACTAAAGGTAGAGTGCATTTCACTACTGCTTGATTTTGGTCAATGGAATATTTGCAGACTTGATACAAGCAAAGACTTGAAATAAATCCTGTTCTAGAAAATGTTTAACAGTTGGGTCTCCACTTATTAAATAGCTTGAGTGAAGAATCAATTATGAAACAACATGAGGAAAAACATTCTGATTTGTGCATTAGCTAATTTCCATGGTATGGATACTCCCATCACAGTCAATTTCAAGCTACTCATGAGACACTGGTAAATGCAAAGCTGGGAAGAGAGATACCTTATATCTGGAATCTTAAGGTTATTTAGGTTCATTACTTCCATATGGTATTTTCTGTGGAATTAGTCTAAAAAGATACAAAGGTATATTTTGGATCATCTGGCTGGCCAAGTTTATTACCAGGAATTATCTCATAAATTTAGTGACTGTGTTTGATTGGTATTTATGATTTTTTGATGCCAAATGAATATCTATGGTAACAACATTTAACTATTAATATATTGGTAAACAAACCTGACTGACAATAGCAGGGTATATTTTAAAATCAGTTTGACCAAAGTCATCCCAGGCTTGCAGCTGTATTAAATTGCCAGTAATGTACACTTATCTTTGTGGTAATAATTCACAAGTGAGGGTATTTCTACAGAATGAGACTTTTGTTTTTAAGTTACTTAATAAAGTGAGACATTTGTTTTACATCATAAGAGCGGCAATGTAACCAAGACAGTAGAAGTAATTTTATTGCAGTTATCTAATGAAAAAAAAAGAATAGAAAAGAATTTAGTGTGCAGTGATCTATATACAACAAATGGAGGTCATTGCATGCACTATAGCCATGATGTAGAACAAATGATGGTTTCCCAATGGTTTTAAAAAAGAAAATGGAGAGTACTTAACCCATCAGATAGGACCTTACAAGTATGCTAGCATCAAAATTACATGTCCATTAACAAGCCATTTGATAGTCGCATCACAACCAAAAAAATTTGTGCCAGAAAATATCACTTCCTCCAACTTCCACTGCTTCCACCCTGGTCTAAGTCACTAGCAACTTCTGCCTGTCCCATCCTTAGGCACCACTACGCCTGCCCTTGTTTCCTGTAATGACTCTGCTAAAATAAAACTCACATCAGGTCATTCTTCTGCTCAGAACCTGCCAAAGCCTTCTTATCTTGCTCAGAGTAAAGGCGTAATTTCTTTTAAGGGCCTCCAAGTCTCTCCAGGACTCTCCTCACCTCCTGCTTACTTCACCCTGCCCCATCCCACTCGCCATTCTCTCTAACCTCATTTCTTACTACGCTCTCTATCCAGACAATCAGCCTTCGTGGTGTTGGAATGTAAGAGCTTTTGTTCTTGCTATTCCATGTGTCCTGAGTCAGCTTCCCACATATTCATTACTGTTGACTTCCTTGTAGCCTCCAAGCTAAATAAAGTCATCTAATCACTGAGGCCTCTTTGACCATATTACTTGGTGTTAAAAACCACCCCCTTTCCTTTGTTATTTGTGTCCAGAAAAAATAACTGTACATTATTTTGTTTATTTTTTTGTTTATTTTTTTGTGATGTTTCATCCCACAAGAATATAAGCTCCTTCACTGTGATATTTTCAGCACCTAGGACAATATCTGTATATAATAGATGCTTGCTAAATAACAGATGTAATTAAATAAGTCCCTGTTTATAAAATTGTGAGGGTTAGATGAGATCATCTATGTAAAAGATTTGTCACTGTGTCATATAGAAATCTCCCAGCAAATGTTGGTGATAATGATGAGTTTCTTTTTCTTATTGAAAGTCAAATGTAGGTGATAATGCTTAGAAGAGAGAAGAGTGACTTAAACTTAGGAGACAGGCACATTTTAAAGTGTTCTAAATAAATCTCTAGCAGACCTGATGATTTTTCAAAACTATTTAGAAGCTTTGGACTTAACATTATAAAATAACAAATTTCAAATTCGCTCAGATCTCTCTCCATTTAAATTCTCAAGAGAAAGTAAATAAAGTGACAGATGAAACAAATGTGATGAAAGGCTTACATTTTTGAGTACTTCTCCTTATGTTCAAACTCAATAAAGAGCTGACTTGTCTCTGGAGCCTTCGCCAGCAAATAAACACACTTTTCATTTTCTGGCTCCCCTTTCTACCAGGCACACTATCTCTGCATTGTTCAACACCCTTTAATTTTTTCTTCAAGGCTCTGTCCCTCCATGAGTTCATTACTCACATGTTTTCAGCTATGCCTGTGCTCAGATTATATCCAGTTTTCCCTACCTTTCCCTGGTTCCTCATTCTTTCGACAGTTGTATATTCTGTGTTATCTCTACAATATCTTTATAGATCTAAACATCATAACTCTACTAGGAATATGAAACTCTCTCACCAAGATGTCAGTTGCCTGAGTGTTTCCACTTTCTTCATCTTACTTTTGTTGCTGTGAAATGCTTCATCAAAGATCTGAGCTTTTCTTTCCCTTTAAAATAATTCCTGTGTCTTTTTTTCCCCATTCCTACCTGTAGCCATATTTGCAATAGGAGATATTAAAATATATTTCCCATCATTTTCTGTTTATTATTACTATTATTATAAAGTATCCCTGGTATATAAAGCATATTGAGAATAAATACCTACCACTCAGGATGAGAAGTAAAACAGAAAAAAGTCAAAGCCCTTTGCATACTCTTCTACAAGCATATTATATCATTTTCCACAAATAATAACTGATCTCCTGAATTTATTTATCTTTCCCATGCATGAATTTTCAATTTAAAACTAAAAACGTTTGTTCTTATTTGTTTCCTTAAATAACATATTTTTTAACATTTTATATTTATATAAATGTTGCCATGCTGTTTTTGCTCTCAACATTATGCTTTGGAAATTTGTACATGGTGATGTGTACAGTTCCAGTTTGTTCCTTTTCACTGCTGTGTAATATTCCATTATAGAACTATACCACAATTAATTTTTACAGTTGGCAATAGATTCTTATCTGTTCTCTTTGTTCATATACTCTTTAATGTCCAATCCACCGGACAGCTGCTTAAGTAATCTTTCTTAATAACTTTCCTAGTCAACTTCATGCCCTGCTCAAGAACATAAATAGCTCCCTACTACCTATAGCAACACTAATTTTCCTTTGGCTAATATTTAAGATAATTTACCACATTATTTTTCCAATACCACCATTCTACCAAATGTTTTCTCTAAACCTTGGTAAAACCTACTCTGTTTTTACCCCCTAATAACATCTTTCAAATATGCCACAGAAAACTAGCTGCTGGGATAATTTCTCTTCTCCTTTTCTCTTTTATCTGTTTCCTTATTTCAAAAGTAGACTCTCAAGTATGGTTCTTCATGACTTTTACCTGACTTAAACCTGTTCCTTCTACTTTAACCCCTAACTCCTTCTTGCCCCTGCCAACTAATGGTCAATGTAAATATTATTTTCATGAATATGTAGAAAAGCTACCCATTCTATTCAATAATTGTTTGTTGGAATCCACGGAGAATGGGTGGGATGCAAAGATAGATACAGAATAAAACAAAGCCCCTGTCCTTGGAGACTCAGACTAAATGTATATAAAGAGACGATGGCAATTCAGCATGGTGAATAGCATGTTCAGAGTTTATGTAAGGTGTCATGGAAGCACAGACATTGGCCCCGTGCCTGCCTTTGGGAGAGAGGAAAATTGTGCTCTTGGGGAGAAAATAATATGCCTGTAATGAGTTTTAAAGAGTGAATAACCCATTAAAAAGATGAAACGGGAAGCAAATGGAAGTCATACCAAGCAAAGGAAGAAATATTTTAAAAACCTCATGAACGATAAGCCACATCACATATGCACAACTTGCAGTGGGAATGACCAGTTTCGAAATTTGAGAGTAAGGCAGTGATCAAATAGTACTTTCCTCATAAGAGTGTTATGAGCATCAATGAATTAATATATCTAAAGTGCTTAGAACAGTACCTGACACCCAGTAAATACTCTATAATTGTTAGCCAAATAATAGGAGACCTCAAGTGTCAGGCTACAGAACTAGGATCATGGAGAGTGTTCAAAGGGTTTTAAATAAGGAAATGGCATGGTAAGCTTTGCTTTCTGGATAGAACACTTTGAAAGCATTGTGAAGGGATAAGACAGGTGGCAGGGAAATTAATGAACAGGATGTTGCAGTTTCTACCGAAAGATGGCAAGGCTGGGATTAGAAGTAGTAGCAACAAAGATGAGGAGATAGATTCAACAATGACTTAAGCTATTGATCTGCTATTGAATATGGTAATTGAGGAAGACGAAGGAACACCCAAGGTGATAGATTAGATGGCCGGATAAAAGAAGGTACTATTTAAAAAGTGAGCATCTTCTGTCCATTCCTCACTAAACCATCTAATACATGGTTCTCAATACTGTGTATGCTCGACAAATGTAGCTAATTGTGACTGAAACTATGAAACAATGTTCTCTAAGGGAGTGTATTATGACATATGACATTAATGGATCATGTGCATTAAAAGCAATTATGGCAGTGTTCGCCCAGTAGAATGGTTTTTGTTACTTAAAGAAAAGGCAGGTATTAATTTTCAAATGAAAAAACATGCTTTTGACAATAATTCCTGGATTCAGACTGAAAGTCATTTGTTTTGTGATTGAGAAAATTTTGTCTCTAGAGTAGTATACTAATTGTGGCTGTCATGTTCATGTTCTTTAATTGTTCTGTGAAATAAATATATGCTTTGTAATGATAATTCATAAGAAGGCTTATAATACATTCGGCAGTGTATCATGGCAGCTTCTTAACATGGAGACCAAGGCCTAACTAGCCATTTTAATTCGATAGCTATTAATTCAACCTTGTTTGCTTTCCTCTATGTTTACTATTTTCAAGGAAATGTTTTAGGAAGTGGAGTAACAAGCGTAAAAAGTAAAAACTCTGTCTTGGATTAGGTCACAATTAAACCAGAACAAATAAATTCTAATGGGAAAAAAAAAAAAAACTAATTGTAGCAGAAGTACACATAGGACATGAGAACATTCTGCTAAGGGTTTGAGATCCAGGGAAGAATGGGGAAGCATTGCAGTTTTTTAAAGTGAAAGTGAAAAATATCTGATACATTTTTTAAAATATTTTTAAATTACATTAGGGTGACATTGGTTAATAAAATCAAATAGATTTCAAGTGTACAGTTCAATAATACATCATGTGTATATTGCATTGTGTGTTCACCATCCAAAGTTAAATTTCCTTCCCTCACCATATATTTGACTCCCTTTATCCTTATCTACCTCCCTCAATCCCTTCTTTCCCTCTCGTAATCACTAAACTGTTGTCTGTGTCTAAGAATCTCTGCTTGTCATGTTCATTTGAATTATATTTTTAAAAGACTATGGCTACAGTGTAGAGAATGGATTAAACAAAATCAATATGAGGGACAGAGAGATACACTATCTGGTCGTTGGATTTCCCAATTGAGAAAGGATTAGTACCTTAACTAAGGCAAGGGTATAGAATATGGAGAAAAAAAGATGGTGGCCAACTGAGATTAGGAGTAGAGCAGACCGTGAAAGTGGTAGCCTATTGAATAAGTGGAGATGTAGGTGTATGATTTTTATCTATTGCCAATTGCATAGAGTTATATGTCAGCAGAGGTGATATAGTATGATGAGTAAGAATATACTCTGCCCGAATTTGTATCCTGGAATTTCCACTTATTCAGCTGGGTGTCCATGGGCTTGTTAGCTTATACATTCATCAAAGTCTTTTGTTTCTAGAGGAAATAAAATCATCCAAGTTGCATCAGTTACCATCCCTAGAGATATTTCTCTAGTTCCTATCCTATTGAGTTATTGTAAGGATCCCACAGCTTAAATAATAAAAGTGACTAAAATAGTGTCTGATACTACATAAGAAGAGTGTTGTGGATGGGGTCATCTTATTCCAACGTCTAGGTACGTGGTTCTGGTAACATCATGATGCAGTTATGATAATTTTCTGATGATCTGTATCTTGTACATTCCAAAGGTAGATGACACTTTCCTGCTAGAAGGAGAAAGTAGCATCTAAGGACTTTGCATTATTTTAAATACCCAGCCTTTCTGCCCCTCACCAAAATTTCTTCCACCCTTTTAATGACGGTCTTGCTCGGCATCATTCAGAAAAGTCCCTCATGCTTAATCTGTGACTCATAGTCCAACCATTTGAATGGTACAAATGTTTCCTCTGCAGGAAGGAGCAGATGCTCTGGTGGAAAACAAATAAGGAGGAGAGGAATAAAGCAGGGAGCTTCATAAATGAGGAGAAAGTTGGGGCTAAAGAAAATACAAGTTTTCTTTATGTTAGCTTATACTAGCCCCTTATTATTCATGACACAGCAGTCATCATAGACCTTTGTCTCCAAAGGAAATAAAACCAGGCACAGTTGTGTCAGTTGCTATCCCTGGAGTGTTGATCTGCCATTGGAAGCTGCACAGGGTGGGAACGGCTTCTCTCCAGGTAGTAATAAAAGAGTTATGAACTCACTCTGGTACTCCTCTGGGACCCAAAAAGAAAAAAAAAAATAATCTAAGTCTGGCACCTAGGTACTTTCTTGAGTGGGTTGTCATGGCAACAGGATATAGCAACTGTTTTTCAGGATTCTAGGATCTTGGCAATACTCATGCATTTCTCTGCCTCAGCTTCTATGTATGCGCAGACATATGGATACCAGAACTGGTGCCAGGATTGAGAAGGGGATTTGAAATTCATGCCAGGATTCCTCTGGGTTACACAGGACCTCAGCCGACCTCACAGAATTTAGCTTGCTCTGCATCACTGCTGATAGCATGACCCATATGATTCCATTGCCTGCTGGGGCTCAGTTGCTCCAGCTGTAAAATAAGGGGATTGGATTCAACAAGCACAAAGGTTGATGTCAGCTCCAGAATGTTTTAAATCTCAGTACTTTTATAGAATTTGCTTCCAGAATTCATGGTTGAGCTTGAATGTGCTGTTGTGAGAAAAAAAATGTCCATTAGGAGCATCTATTCTTGATAGAGGACTTTATTGTTATTCAAAGAAATCATTTAACTCATTGTGTATAATACACATATTTAATAAGGATATTTAAATCACATATATATAATGTATGTATGTGTGTGCACTAAAAGAACTTTGAGTGTAAGATATGAGTATGACTAGCTCTCTTATTAAAAAATTTAAGATTTAAAAGAAAGGCACCTAAATAAGGCTTCTGAGAGAGTAGAGAGGCATTCCAATATTCATATATTCTCATTCATTCATTAACGATTTCATTTATTTGGTTTATGGTTATATGGCATACAATGTATTAACTGTATATGAATGTGTGTATGTGTGTGTGTCAGAAATTATGTCACACAAGGCTCCACCTTGAACTCATCCTCTGTTTTCTCCAAGAATTCTGAAAAGGCTTATATATTTTTATAAGCTCAGTAATTGTGTCTATCTTGCACACTATTTTACCCTTACCACTTTTGACGGTACTTGACAAATAGTAGATGATTAGTAACTATTTGGGGAATAAAAGAAGAATATGTAAATGAAATAGAGTAAGCCTACTTGAGTTTCTTTACATCTGCTAAAAAGTGTCTCGAGAAGGAACTCTCTAAATGTTCTAGTTATCTGTTGCAGTGTAACAAATAACCCCAGAACATAGAGGGGAAAAAATCATTACATATATTCTGTAGGTCAGGAATTCAAGATGAGTACAGTAGGTCAAGAATTCATAGTGCCTGATGCCTCAACTGGAATCACTCTCTTCTGAGATCGACTCTACCAGCTGAGGGCTGCAAGATCTGGGGCTAAGGGATTTACTTCCAAAATGCCTTCTTCACTTATAAGTTTGGTGCCTTCTTCACTTATAAGTTTGGTGCTTTGAGGGGACTGCTGAAAGGCTGGGCTCACTGACTGGTGGCAGAGCTCCTGTGTGGGGGCTGAGCTGTACTCAGCCTGGAGACTGACCTTAAAGGGGAGAAGATCTGGAGCATGATTAAAACAGAAGCTGCCAGACTTCTTTTGACTTAGCCTTGGAAGAAATAGTAGCATTTCTGCCATGTGTTATTGGTTTAAGTCACAAGAGTAAGTGACAGTGCACAGTCCTCGTTGTGCTGGGATGACTGACCAGAGACAGTGCAGAGTGTGTGGAATATCATGGGCTCTGTTAAAATATATGTTGCCAATCTGGTATTTTTCTTTGTACTTGGTCTGTGTCCCCTCTGAAAGCTTTTAGAGCATTCTTTGTGTCTTTCATGTTCTGGGATTTCACTTCATTATGTTGAAACATGCATTTCTCCTTATTAGTCCTGTTTAGCATTCTATGATTCACTTCAATCTTAGGCTTTTTTATCTTTCTTTAATTATGGGAAATTTACGTTCATCGAGTATTTCTTACCCTTCTTTCTTTTACTCCTTCTGGAATAGTGTTCAGAAGGATAATGGGTCACTTCTACTTTGATTCTCCCTCACTTTTCTTCTATCATATACTGCTATCATCTACGAAAATTTTTCAGTCTTTCACCTTAATAACTAAAGTTCCATCTGTGTCCTTTCTCATATTTTTACCATTTATTGAATATTGTATTTTATCTACTAAATATTTGATACGAAATTCATTCTGTTTCTAATTTGACTTCACTTCTTGACTTCATATTGCCAGCATTTTCCCCTTTTGTGGATAATTATTGTACTTATTTTAATAGTCATCTGTTTGACTTTTTTTTTCATGCAGCGTTTGTAACTTTCATGTGTCTAGTCATTTTGTCCTGGAGTACCAGCTCCATGCTAATGTTCAATGTGATGGGTCAAAGTCATAGGCTTGGCGTGCATCCCAACTGAAGACAAGAGATGAAACCAAGATACCATAGAATGAGGACGTTCCTCTGTACTGTTACTCTCACAAGCCATCTGCCAATCACGAAATCACCATTAAGTTTTCTCAAAATAATATGTGATGAAGAGATATTTTCCATAGCTGTAATCCTCCAGCCATGGGAATTAGAGGTAAGGGCTAAAGTAATGAATACTTGAGAATTGTTTTCATCTACCTTGTACCCTAGCAGTGTTTTTATGCTGCTTTCATACTGACCATTCAGCACCAATAGCCTGGCCATTGTAATTTTTATGGGTAAAGTTCAAGAGATAGCTCCTTAAATGCCTGGCTTCTCAACTGTCTCAAACCCACAGTAATTCTCATGACCCCACCCTCACCCCTGCCACACACACACTCATGTACATACACACGCATTCATGTACATACACTCGCATGCACACACACCAAAGCGTGGTGGCCTCATGTTTACCCAAATGTCTCTCATTCTTTTATTTCTCTAATTTCCCCAGGGTTGATTTAAAGGAAAAGGCCAGTAGTCCATGTTAATTTTCCATCTCATCAAAAATAGTAAGCTCTTTCCATATTTTTTCTAATATGTTTTTATATAAGAAGGGGAGATATTTTTTCTAAATCCCCCATTAGTAAATGTTTCTAATGATATGCCCATAGAACACACATGTTTACATGATATTTTTTCTAAATCCTCCAATAATAAATGTTTCTAATGATATGCCCATAGAACACACGTGTTTACATGATATTTTCGTTGGACTTTTACTTCGGATATAATAATGATGATTATAATTACCAGCATTAGCATCATCATCATCATCATGATTATTGTTGTAGGTATTATTATTATAAATGTTCTAATCTATTATTTCCTATGTGCCAAATTCTATAATAATCACTTCACATATATGATCATTTGAGAACAAGGGCCTCCAGATAAGTTCCTTAATAAGATCATATACAGAATTTCAGAAAATAAAACAAAATGAAATGAAATGGGGAACCCAGTTCTTTATTCTGTTCTCTCAAGGAGCACATATAGAACTGTCTCCTACTTGCTTTTCCCATTTCCTCAGCTCTTGGCCTTCCTGCATTCTCCAGATTCTTGTTCTATACTCTATGGTCAAATTGCTTGTCCAAGGTTATAGTAGACTGTCTTCAAAGTGAAGAAGTGAGGACTTAGAGACAGATTATCTGATGTCGATTCTCCTGCTTTAATTACTCCACAATATTGCTATACGTTTCCTAAGATACATTTCCAAAAGGAACAGCAAGGTCTAGACTCTCATATCAATTTTACTCTTCATCTGAATGTTTCTGTCAAGGAAGATATAGTGTCTAAGAGAAACTGTCTGAGCACTCTGATTTTACTTCTGCTTGCTCAAGTATATCTCCATTCTCAGAGAATGGCTCACCTGAGGTCACCACTGTAATTTTAGTCTACATAATTTAATAGACCTGTTACCAGTGTAGCAGCTATTAACAACCCATTAGTAATCATTCGGGCAAGGCTAGACAATCTTTTGTACTAAAGCTTTTATTGTGGAATTTTAAGTCATTAGATTAATAAATAATAAACTACCTACCATATAGAGATATTCACTATAAAAGACCACACTTTAAATGTCCTGGCTTACATTATTAAATATAATTTAGTTATCCAACTGACTAATCGAAGCAGCATTTTTCAGAATCCTGCTATACCTGTGACCTTACAACCAGCTCAGAAAAACCAATGCTTGTCGTCTAAAACTAGGATTCAATTTCCAGTTGCCGTGAAGTTGAAGTGAAGTCTGTCTACTCATTCAAGAGACACCCCTGAAGAATGTCAGCAATCACCCTACCTGCAGAAACTTTGTTATATTTGGTAAAGCAAAGAACCAAAAGGAAAAAAAAAGGACTTTTACTATATGATGCTTTATTTGTACCTGTGGGCCAACTCTCTAATAACAAAAGAGAAGCAAAAATTTGGACAATTACCTAGAGAATGTGCTACCTGCCTTCATAACCAATTACAGAGAGCATATACCAGAAATGAATCAGCTATATTTTCATTTATGACAGGAAAAGGACAATTAAGAACACTTACTAATTCAATGTTTAGAATTTGCAAATCAGTGAAAACTTAAATCTAAATAGCAGGCTATTTTTTTTTTCTCTTGCAGTATTCCAGATCAAAAATACTTGACTTCCTGATACTCAACAAATAGGTAATGAATGAATTAAATAAGCTTTTGTATTTCTGTAGTGTTTTTGTAGTTTACAAAGTGTATTTACTAATATTATGACCTAATAAGAAATGACGGAAATTAGCGCTAGTATTTATTACAAATAAAACAGTCAACAACAACATAGTGTGGCAGAAAATCAAAGGCTTTGGAGCAAAGCAGATCTATTGTAAATTTTACCTCTATCCCCACATTAGCTTTTAGTTTGGGCATCATTCTCCAAGCTCAGTCCCCTCAGCATGAAACAGTAATTAAAAATCTCCAATTCTGGAATCATCGTGAAGTTCAAAGGATTATGTGCAAGGAAATAACAAATATCCAATAAACCTTTCTTCCTGTCAGCCTTACCCACTAGCTTTGCTTATAGAAATCTTGAATGTTGATTCTGCTTTAAGGTGGTTAGAAAGATGTGGTTCAGTTGCTATTTTTGCTGTTAGATACAACTTTTTAAAATTTGCCAAGCTTGAGCAACATAGAGTCTGACAGAAATTGTCCATTAATTTTACTTGTCAACTTAATCCTTCCCTATCACTCACATATTTCTATTCTACCCCATAGTGCTGTGTCAAGCTATATTAGAGTCCAAGCAAAAGGAAAATTCATTAACGCTGATCTTGTCTTAACATTTTGATATTTAGTTCATTGTAGATTTTTTACATTAATTTTTATTTTTTAACATATAACATTAAAATATTATTTACCTTGATTACTGATTATTTTTATTCTCTCTTAAATTTTGCACCCAAGGTAACCACCTCACTTGCCTCACCCTAGTCCAGGTCCTGCAATCCCACCCTCTCCTTTTATATCTCATTTTTCAATCTCATTTCTCGCCTAGTATAAGGTTGGTCAATGTCTTAAGCTAGCAGGTATGAGAAATGTTCAAAGAATTGGTGAAGCCCCTGTCAGTGAGCATCAAAGACTCTAGAAATAGAGGAAACTTCTATTTTTCTATGACATTGAAAACATCAAGGCAGAACACAAGGGTTGGTGATCCCAGAGTTTAAATGGGAAGATTTTTGTTTTGTTTGTCTCCAAGGTTTTTTGTTTGTTTTCTTGTTTGTTTGTTTGTTTCTACTTATTTTTGCTGCAAGGTATGGTCCATCTAAATTAGCGGTAGAGGAAGGTGTGCCCTTCCCTCATATCTGTCATCTGCTATTGTGGCATTCACTTCCCTAGAGCTGGGTCTTATAAGACAATGAGCCTAACAAGCTCCATTAAATTCCTCCTTACCCTTTATCTCAGGAAAGCAAGAATTGAGCTTCTCAGGAATGTCCAGAGCCTTAGACATCCCCTTCTGTATTTTCCCAAGAATATCAATTTAGAAACATGCATGCCAAGTAAAGAGGAACCCAGGTGACACTGCAGGAGCTGAGTTCTGTGTTTCCTGACTAATGTTATCTCAGCTGGAGTCAGAGAGTGATGTGTGTATGTGTCTGATTCTCAGAGGGTCACTACTCAAGGCTAAATACTGATAACAGACCTTATTTTGGCAGAAACTTAAAAATGAGAAACCAAAATTGACTCAGTACCAGAAAAAGGGGAAAATGTGACCGGCAAGAATAATTTGGTTTAGCACTTCCTAAAATATAGTCTACACAGGAAATTAACAATAATTAACATTTATTGCCAACTTATGGGGAGTCTTGTGCTGTTCTTAGTTCTTTTGTTATATTTAATTGTTGTAATGACCTTATAAGATAGTCACTATTTTTAGACTTGCTGAAGGTCTAGGCCTTGAGCTCTGGCAGACCCCTAAATCTGTACTTTAGCCACTGTGATATATGCTTCTCAAAATATAAAGGAAAATGAGCTTTAGAATAATCCAAGCAAGTATATTGACATGGAATCTTGGTTAATGGGTACTGTTATGAATTGAATGTTTGTGTCCCCCTCCCCAGATTCATATGTTGAAGCCCTAAACTCCAATGTGATGGTCTTTAGAGGTAGATACTTTGGGAAGAAATTAGGTTTAGATGAGGTCATGGAGGTGGGTACCCCATAACGGGATTAGTGTCCTTATAAGAAGAGATATCAGAGTCACTCTCTCTCCAGCATATAAGGACACACAACTAGAAGGCTGCTGTCTGCAAGTTAGAAGGAGACCTCTCACCAGGAACTGAGTCTGTGCGTGTCTTCAATTTATCAGCCTCCAGAACTGTGACAAGTAAATATTTGTTGTTCAAGCCACCAAGTCTATGGTATTTTACTATAGCTGCTTGAGCTGATATGATTCTGTGTGTGGTATGTGTGTTGCACTATGTGTAGGTGACCTCTCTGTGGGAAGTAGAGAATTCCAAGGTCAAGAATTCGGAGGACAGTGTCAAGCAAGGCTAAATAGATGTTTAATTTCAAACCTTATCAGAACCTTTAATAGGCTAAAATGAACAATGATTCTCTAACAGAAATTTTGAGTGTAAATTTTCTAAAATTATTTGATTCGGAATATTCTTTTGTGATGAAACATCTGTTCTAAGTTGCATTTCATTTTACATTGGCATCCTAGTGGTTAACAGTAGCTGACTGATGGCAGCCAGCAGTTCACTACCAATAACAGGTGCACAAGTGCCACCACCATGTAGAATTCAGCCTTGTCCCAAGCTGTCATAACGGCCTCAATTTGAATGACAAATGTTTAACAAAGCGTGGCCACGCATACCAGCCCCAGCCCTGAGAGAGAGACCAGGCATGAGGCAGGGTTTGGCAACGCAGGCAGCTGAACGAGCCGATGATGACTCAGAAAAGCATATAGAATCATTGGAGTTTTGTAATGGGTGCTCGCTGCCCTGGGGAAAGCGTAAGGAGAGATTTAATGGAGCTTGCTGGGCCTGTCGCTGCGTTAGTCCCATCTCAGGGGAAATGATTGGCACAACAGTATCAGATGTCAGCAGTACATGCATTTGGCAGATGCGGCATTGTCCTATTCACCAGGGTGTAAGCTATATCAGCTAAACTCCAAGTGTGTGAGAGTGGGCTCATGCACCGTGGATTGGGTTGGATGTGTGCACATGGCTTTTTATTTTTTTAAATCCACTGCCCACAGAGCAGAAGCAGAGTTTAAAAGGTGAAATTTGACATGAGATTTGGTGTACAATGATATAGTTGAGTTTTCACAGCTGCAGTTTTAAAGCAAAAACCCCACACATACACACTCTGTCACACGTACATGGAGGAAATCAAATTGCCCATGGCACCCAT
This sequence comes from Pteropus alecto, assembly GCF_000325575.1. Classification (NCBI taxonomy): domain Eukaryota; kingdom Metazoa; phylum Chordata; class Mammalia; order Chiroptera; family Pteropodidae; genus Pteropus; species Pteropus alecto. Next base: position 8,696,965 of record NW_006431210.1, read on the forward strand.
GAGAAAGAGTGCTGTGACTGTGCTTCTGAAGCCGTCGTCACATGCTCGGTAATATCGCGAACCAGAGCCTCGCCTTTTATGTGACAAGGACTCTTAAAAGCCTGATAGCTTGTTCCAGGAAAAAAATTTAAAAAATGGGTAAATGGAGTTTATTTGAAGTTAAAATTGAGAGAAAAGCAGAGATAGAAGATTCATATTAGTATGTGACATTTTATCCTGATTCTGCATTTTTATCCTCTGTTTGTCAGACTTAACAGTGCCCAGAATAGGGCTGGTCTCAAAGTCGGGGCCCAAAGTACTTGAATTGTATTGAATTAGATTGAATTAAATCAAGTCGAATCAAATCAAATCAGATAGATTCTGTGAGTGTTCAGCTCTGTCCAATGAAAGGTTATTTAGGATTGATCCTGGATAAAAGAGAAATAATATTAACCCCCAATGTGGCACATGGGGCTAGGCAGAAATGAGGTCTATGTCTCAAGCGGGCAAGAGTTTCTAGCAAGGAAGAGAAAGTCTCGGGGTTTTTTTGTTGTTGTTTGTGTGTTTGTTTGTTTGTTTGTTTTTAAATCTAGAGCAAAAGCAAGATTCGAGGCAAAGTTTCAGACAGGAAACCAATCTAAGAAAACAGTTTGGAATTTGGAGCCTGGAGAAGATCTCAGAAGCCCCTTGTTGAGCATGGGGCGGGTTTTTAAGGTAGAACAGCTGCAGTCTAGTCCTGTGGTCAGGAATAGTAACGAGGCCCTGATGTTCAGAGTATGCAGTGCTAGTTGTAGCCCAATGGTGACCAGTATTTTCTAAACTTAAAGATTAATGGCCAATAGAATTATTAGGGCAGATGCAGTCAGGACAAGAGGTGGTTTGGGGCCCTCATTTTGACAACCCTTTCCCCTATCACTGCACGTCAGCCGGAACACTGTAAAATCATCAGATTGCTTCTTTCATGTGCATATATGGGGTTGAAGCACATGAGCCAAGGAAAACATCTCTTTATAGTAAATAAGATTATATTAACAAAAAAAAAAATAGCTACATTATTTTTGCTATATATTTTCACATTCAGCAGAGAGAATTCACTTGAATGTTGAGCCTTACTCTTTTGTACTAAGTAAATCACAGAACCAAAAGGCTGGCATGCTCTTGAGAAGATAGCAAATCCGTTCTCCCACATCAAGGCTCTGTTGTATGGACCCCAGAACAATTAATTATGTTTGTTAGAATGATTTAAAAATCTCCAGCACTGCATGACCCTGAGCTAACTACCACTTAACCTTCCAAACTTTCCCTTTTTTCACTTTTAAAATTTTGCTAAGAGTAACTGTCCATACTTATCTAGTGCTTTGTCATGCTATGCCCAGTACTGGTCCAAGTACTTTATGTGAATTCACCCATTTTAATGCTCACAATCATTCAGTAACTCAGACAGCCATCTCCATTTTAAAGATGAAGAATTGAGGTGAGAAAGAATAAGGAACTCATCCAAGTAATATCATCACTAAGAGAGGGCCAGTATTTGAACCTAGGCCGTCTGGATTCTCAGTCTATTTATTTAACCAGCAAATTATTCTTCTGCCCAGGGAAATAATAATTCTGTAATATGAATACAGTAAAGGTGAAATGCAAAATAGGCACACAGCAAGACCCAGTAAATGTTTCCTTGTCCTTGTCCAGCACTTACCCTCCAACCTCACCCCAGACTATAGGCAGGGGAAAGAGGAACTACAGATAGATATACATGGGTTTTCACTCCCCAGATGATTCTGACAGACTCCAAATTCAAGAACCTATGTGTTCTGTGAACCCACTTTACGGTTTTGTAACACGCATTCTCAGAAGGTTCCTTCCTGACTTCTGATTTAATTCAAACATGAGGGATTGTAAGGTATTTTCTTCTTATTCAATTAAGAATTCTGTTTCATGACACCCCTAGGAGTTTATTATTATGTCACACATGTCAAGTTTGTTTGTTCAAAATTGTTTGGATCTTTGAAGGCTCTGTTTTCTTCCAGTGTTTACTTGTACAGCCGTCCATTGCTATATCAGTGGATATCTCCCGACAGCAAACACATTCTGCTTTTCAAGTTGTTGACTGCTGTTTCCAAAAGTTAGGTCTGAGTGTGATATGCTGCTGCATTCTGATCCATCGACTTCTGGCTGAGCTAGGACTCATGTGTTCATCTCCATATGTTCCTCCTTCTCATCATCCTAGGCTTCTTTATGGAGATCTTTGGCATTAATTGCAACCCTACCAGATATCTTAAGAGTATGAAAAAAAGACCAATCTAGAAGCGTTCAGTGTCCCCACGAATTATTATGAATTTAGAGGGATGCATGGCTTTCCTTTCACGATCAAAAATGAAAAATATACTTAGAAATGCCATCATTTTTTTCATAGCTATGTGAATCTAACTTGTCTGCATGCTTATAAAGCATTTCAAAACAATTTGGTACAGTGGAAAATGAGTGAAATAAGATAGGATGAGTATATTTATGGGAAACTTTAAGATTCATGTTTGATTTGAATAAAATTGGAAAATAAAAATTCTGTAGCATTTTTTAAAGCATTTAGATAATACTGCCACCCAGCCCCTATGGATTATGAATTTTTCAGATGGACTTTGGAGGATCCATGAGCTCCTGAAGTGATATCAAATTTTTATAATTGCATTTTGCAGAGAAAGGATTTATACTTATTTTTTAAGAGTCTTTAAGTGACCTGTGACATAATAATTTAAGAATACAGAGCTAGAAAAAAGTAGATGTAAGCTCAATGTTCATGGTTATACTGAGGGGAAATTTGTATCTTATTATATATATTTTTTTTAATTGTTCATTCACAGTCCTTTGCTGAGTGTCTAAAACGTGCAAAGCACAGTGCCATGTGCTGAGAATGGTGTTGAAGTTCAAATCCCTTTCCTCAGCTCTTTGCCAGCCCCATATTGACTCTTCTCAGGTTTGCCATCTACTCCAGCCTCTCTACTTTCTTGTCACTTCAGGGGGGTTCTCCAATTCTCACATGCCCCTCACTTTTCCTGGACCTCTCTGAAATAATGAGATTGCTTTTGATATGTTTGTTTCAAATCTACAAAGGATCTAGACTCTCTTCTAGCATAGTAAGATACAGGAGTTATAAGTAAAGAGAATTAATCTTCACAGTGCAAAATGGCTTATTGTATTTTTAATGTTCCTACATGATTTCGGACCTCTATGAAAGCCTCAGTTCTTGCATTCCTTCATTCTCAGATTTTGAAACTCCCACCTCCATCAAGATTTAGAAATAGACTTGACAGATATGAACTCTGCCTTATTTTAAGATCTTGCACCAAAATAGTTGGATTTTAGAGTTGTAGGAAAGGAAGAAATAGGTGATGAAAGGGATTCCAAGAAGTGTTGAATCCCTCTGCTGATTGAAGTGTGGCCATAGGATGCACCTTAATCTAAAATGAAAGTCCTGGGCCTATAGGTAGAGCATAGGCCCATGTATGTTGATTAGGCAGAAGCCACTTCAAAACCGCCACCATCCTATGAAATATGTGTAGCTTATAATTTAACATTAGAACCTGAGGTAAAAAAAACAGGTTGAACTTCTCTAGGAATCTGTGTGGGCCTGACCACCTAATAGAGAGATTTATAGAAATGGTACCACTATGCTCTTTTATGATATAACCAACCAATTCAGAAACTGTCTCTTAAGGTTAAAATGTGGGAGTCAGTCAACATTAGTAATCTGAGGACAACTGATTAAATAATTCGTTGGCCAAAATTAAAGAAGCAGGTGACTTGTAAAAGGAGGGAATGGGCGGGCATAAGGGTACCAGAAAACCTAATCTAAAAACAGTTGGCACAACTTCCAGTTTAGCTCTGAACTTTATGGAAGAGAAGATGAACAAAATTAACCATCGAGACATTGAACAAATAACTGAGGCCAATTGGTGGCATGGAGGGAGAGAACCTAAAGAATAAATTTCTATCCCATCCTTCTACTCTGATGAAGCTGTAAAGTCAGCTCTGGTATTGAAGTTAATTGCAACAGATATTTCACATTATAAATCAATTTTTTTTCCTGAATATTTCTCTATTTAATTGACTTAGAAATATTTAAATGTAGTATTCATTTCTGCTTAAGACTTTACAGCTCATGTGAGATAGAGCTGCTGTTCTCAGATCTGACATTGCCCTAGGTTTCCTACTTCCTTCCTCTGCGCAAATCCTCAGCTTGGGCATCTGCAGGGCTGGAAACTGTTTTAGCATGCTAACATTTGCCTCTCAAGTGAGAGTTGATGCTTTTCAGTCAAAGCACTACTTTTTGCACTTAAGATTTTCTGAAATAGAATGAGAGTTTGCTCTGAATTTCAGATTACGTAAACTGGGATTTTAGATTACATAAAATAAAAAAGTCCATATTGACTCAAGACTCCATAATCAATCATTTGGTTAAGAATATAATTAGATTTCTGTGTACTATATAACATTCTTGCAACATCTCTTTTGGAAACAGGGATAGGTTTGGAGAAATATTGTTTCACATCAATAGAACCTCTAAGGCGCTTATCATTATTTGGTCCACTGTTAGGAAAAACAAGATGAATTAGCAATTTTGCTTTTAATCTTTAAACCATGTAAATATCGAACAGTATTCCCCGAGGGTCAGTTTATGTCATATAGCTCCTGAGTGACTCTCGTTCTGCAAATCTGCAGGGCATGGAGGCTTCACGAGACCAAGGATTGCTTACTCACCTAGGAAGGAGCTCGACAGGACTGAGACAATCTATAAATTATTTTCCTAGATCATCCTTTAAAGTGACTGTCTTGAAGGAACTTTGATCCTCCAGACCAAGCTATCATTCCCAAGACCTCAGGATCTACCTAAAACCAGGTGAACATTCTAGGTTCAGTCTGGCTACAGGCATCCAAAACTAGGCCACATCTCACACACAAAACAAGGACATAGTTGTCTAGAATCCACCTTTACTCTGGGCTGGACTTCAGTATATATAGTGAGAGATTACCTATATTTTAATTTTGAGGATCAAATTTTAATAGGATTATAGTAACATTTTTAGAGAATGACCCTTAAATCTTTGTAACTTTCGTGCCAAGCATCACTACTCCTTTAAGATTCTCAGGAGAGAACATAACACCGAGATTCAGAATTCCACCTTTTAAAATGTCGTGCAGGTACCTGATGCTCCAGTGCAGATCACTAAATAAAGTCTGATTTAGACTGAGTGAGTGACTTAGACTTCGAAGTCTAAGTGGGTCTTCCACACTTCATTCTCTGTCTCTCCACATTGCCCCCACCACAAAGGAAGGAAAAACGAACAAAAACAAAAACACACAAGCAAACCACACACACCAAATCAATCAATCAATCAATCAATCAATCAATCTACATTCGGAGGCCAAGAACCTCAGCCAGGTCTTTAAAGATAGTTGGTTTGGATCAAAGTGGGACCAGAGTCCACACTGCCACAAACACCTAACAGAGTGAACAAGAGAGAGAAGAGTGCGAACGTGGCTACCTTTCCCAGTGAAAGTGTTCTGTCAAAATCTGACACATGAAATTCTACAGAGGGGAAGATCACGGTCTCCTTTCCTTAAGGTACAGTAAATCCACCCAGTAGGAGCTCCTTACTGACGAAGACTCCAAAAATAAAATAGGCAACTCTTTCTGTTTCAGTAGAGGAGCAAAGACAGGCCCGATATATGAAGAAAAAGCAAATTAGACTTGAAAAAAAAATCTCTTTCCTTTTTGTTCTTTTATTCCGTTTAATGTAACAATCAAGTCTGTATTCAGCCACTGAGGGGAGTGAGTGTTTCCTGTACTTTTGTCATATATGGTTCAATACAGAACAACCATGACAACATACCCCAGACTAAAGACAGAGCATCAGCTCCCCCTTTCACGTGAATGTTAAAGACAGCCGCAACCCCCTGAGTTTTTTAGTTCAATGAACAGAGGCATCCCAGAGACAAACAACGGGAAATAAGCAAATCTGTGTCCAGCATTTCATATGTCCGTGAATTCTAGATTGAGGCTACTGGATCAGATGAGACTAGAGAATTCTTGAGGATTATCTGTTCCCTGGTTAAAAGAGAGCCTGCTTTACACACCCACAATTGTCCTTTATATTCCAAGATGCCATTTCCGCAAGTGCTGCTATCCTCAGTAAAATTCCACTCTGGGGATTTATATATAGGACAGAGAGCTGTGGTTAGCCTTTGCCCTTATTTTCGAATCTGACTCTTGGTCTTTCATAACCAAGCACACCTAACATCAGCACATTTGCTCTAACTTTCCTTTCCTACTTTTTTTCTTTTTCTTTCCAACACAGTAACTTTGTTACCACCTACTAGTCCTAAAAGACATGACGATGCTGAAAAATACTGTGGAGAAGTGGTTTTTGCTTCCTTTCATATTTAAATCTTTTTCTTTTCCCTTTTTTCTTTCTTTTATTTTTCACTTCTATCCTTTAATTATTTATTTCTTTTTCTAAATTTGTATATCTTGACTGCCGTGATTATGTTTCTTCTTTCAGATCCTTCACATATTAATAATCTGTGTCAAAGAACAGAGAGGGAGGATGGATGACGTGAAAATGAAAAGGGAACTTTGAAGCTTTTGCTACATTTCTTATCCTCCAGAGTCATCTTTCTTCCCTATTATTCAAGGACATATTTCTTCTTCTTTTATTTTTTTCCTGGATATTATAACACCTATTTTTACTTCCTCTTGAGACATATATCATTTTGGCCACATAACAAGTCATATCAAACTTAATGACTTAAAACAATAACCATCTGTTAAGTTCACAGTTCCAGTGTAAAACTGTCCATTTACACTGGGCTCAATTGAGCAGTTCTGCTGATCTGGCTGGGGTTGGTTGATCTCAGCTGGGTTCACCCATTTGTCAGGAGTCAGCTTCCAGACTGGCTGTGGGCTAGCCGGTCAAACTGGCTCAGATGGAAGGGCTGTTTCACTTGCCCTCTCATCCTTCCGCAGGCTAGATATCCGAAAGCTGAGAGAGAAGTGCAAAGTCCCCTGAGACCCAGTCCCTGCACTCACAAAATGACATTTTACTGCATTTTATGGAATAAATCAAGTCAAAGATTAGAAAGGGGAAGAAGACATGACTTCGGTTCTTGACAGGAGGGTAAAAGTTTGTAATCGACCACAGAGAACAGCGGAGGTAATGCAGTGTAGCTCCGAAGTTTGAGTTTAGAGTCAGAATGTCATCAGTGCTGTCTCTCACAGCTTATTAACTACGTACATGTTCCTTACGTCTCTGTGGCTCCATTTCCACATGTAAAATGGGACAATAATCGTACCTGTGACAGAGTCGTTGAAGATGAAATAATATATTTACATTCATGCATATTATAAACTTAGCACAGTGCCTGATGCATAGTAAGAAAATATATCTGAGGTATTGTTATACTATTGTCATTACTTTTATTTTTAGAGCTTTAGGCCTGGCTCTCCCTTTAGAGAGGTGATGAATAATCTCTAAGTTTTCATTGAACCCCACAAGCACCTTTTGTCTTGAATAAATATTCTTGTATTTGTTAATCACTTATGTATTTCATCTTGGGATGGCAAATGTGACTCCAATATACTTCTGACTCCACGACAGACACAATTCATTGATTTTGGTAATTTTTTCCAAACGTTTCGAACAGACCACTAGAAAGCCACTAGTTGACTAAAGGTGATACAAGAGATAAAAATATTATTATACTAGAAAGGGGGTCATAAGGCAGCAGGTTCCCTGGCATAAGAACAAAGCAGTCTATCTAAAGAGATAAATAAATTACAAAAACAAAGAAACTCTTTGGTAAGGATCATAAAGCATCATGAAAAGTCAGGCTGACTACAAGGGAGCATTTGGCCTATGAATGGAAGAATGTGTAGGACACCTACTCTGGAAATTAGAGCATGACTTCATCTCTCCCCATATCGCTGACACTTTCCTTAAGTCCAGGTCAAAGAACAGCAATTACAAACTGGTTAGTATAATTTTTAGATGATTTAGCAAGAAATTTATAAAAGAGTGACTTTTGGCAAGCCAGTTAAACTCCCTGAATCTAAATACTCATCTGTTAAATGGGAGTAATAAAATAGAGCTGATAAATTAAGGACTAGAGAGGAGATGCAAAGAATCTGATTATGGTACTTGTAAGAGATAGGAGAGTAGGAAGTCAATTCAGTTGTGTGTCTAAAATATGAAATATTTAGATTAAAAATATATTTCCAATGACTCCAGTGCTTTGCATCTCACAGACAAGACCATTGGGAATAGATAGTTATTCGCCGTTTAAGTGAACATTTTTGATACTCGATGTTGCAAGGGTTCAAAAGAACTCTTAAGTGGTCCTGAGTTTATTCCCTTAGATAAAAAGGAAAACTGCTTTTACATTTCTCCTTGCTCTCTCTGACTTGCAGTTAACCTGTCGATGGGCTTGGCTATAGCTAAGGGGCCACCTTTCAATAAATTACATCCATACGATAATCTGTAGGGTAGTAAATACTATTACATATATTGGTCTGCATTCTTCACAGCAGACTCAGGAGAAAGGCTTTGTGGTTATGTCCATCTTCTAAGTAAGTCTTAGGAAGTGGAGTGCCTTTCCCAAGGTCATACAACAAGTCACTGACAGAGCAAGTCCTCAGAGGCAGTATTTCTCTCACATCCTGACCTCAGTTCACAACCCTCTCTGCTAAAGAGAACATGACTCCTTGGTAAGTACATAAATGCCATTGCTTGATTGCAAAAGTATTGGATGGCTAAATAGTCTCAACACAAAATCCTTAGGGTAAAATGTGGTTAATAGTCCCCTTAGGAAAAAAAAAATTGATTTGGGCCCTTTGTTAACTTAATATTTTCTTGTTTTGACTGGTATTTAGCATGTATTACTTTTATACCCTAAATTTGTGAATAAAGTCATCACTAAGTCAACAGTGAGTAGGTTTTAGAATATTTTGTTCATCGATATGATGGATATTGGCTTTTATTCCTAAGGGTTCCAGAACACTAAGATTATATAGTATAAAATGATGATGATGATGATTTTTATCACCATCACTGAGCTTCTATGTGGCACTTTGGAATTGCAAAATGCCTTTTGTCACACATTATTTTGTACAGCAATCCCAGGAGTTAAGTCAGTATGATTTGTACTTTACAATTAGAGAAACAGGGATGCTAAATGTCAAAAAGCCTAGTATATGATGTTAACTCCTACCACCTTTTAACACACGTTTCAAGAAGGATAACTGTTAAGATAGAAAAATAATATTAATTTACCACCATTTTGATGACTATATATCGATATAAAAGAGGCTAAAGGGGCTTGAAAACATCAAGTCCATAAGGAAGATTTATTCATTTATTCAGTGATTCAAGTTCAGAGTTAGGTTCAAAGGATACAGACCATAAATTTAAAAAAAAATGCATAGAGTCCCTGATAAGAGTATAAAATTTACTAGGTAAGAAGGGGACTGCCAAACATTCAAGCAAGTAAATAAATGCAAAATTTCAACCACAATATTATGGGGATTTGAGAGAAGATTGCTTAAGAATGCAATGCTCAAGGCTGAGTATGATGGTTCATTTTATGCATTAACTTGGCTGGGCTAAGGGATGCCTAGATAGCTGGAAAATATTTTTAGGTTTGTCTATGAAAGTGTTTCTGGCAGAGATTAGCATTTGAATTAGTAGACTGAGTAAAGAAGATCCTCCCTCACCAATGTAGGCGGGCATCATACAACCAGTTCAGGGCCCAAACAGAACAAAAAGGTGGAAGAAGGGTGAATTCCTTCTCTCTCTGTTGAACGCGGACATCCATCTTCTCCTTCCCTTGGACATTGGAGTGCCTAATTCTCAAGCCTTCAAATTCTAGGACTTATACCATGACCCTGGTGGTTCTCAGGCCTTTGGTTTCAGACGGGAAATTACACTGTTGACTCTCCTGGTTCTCAGACCTTTGGGTTTGGGCAGAATTACATCACCAGCTTCCCTGGTTCTCCAGCTTGCAGGCGGCATAATATGGCATATCAGCCTTTATAATCAAGTAAGCCAATTCCCATAATATCTCTCTCTCTCTCTCTCTCTCTCTCTCTCTCTCTCTCTCTCATATTATCTATCCATCCATCCATCCATCCATCCATCCATCCATCCATCCATCCATCTATCATCTTCCATGTGTTCTGTTTCTCTGGAGAACTCTGACTAAGAGAGAGACAGAAAAAGAAAGAGAGAGAAACAGAGAAAGATAGGAGGGAGGCCGAGAGAGAGAAAGAGCAAGTCCAAGAAAAATGGAGAGGTTAGAGAATTAGGAGTAAAAATTGAAGGAGCATGGGGTTGTATTAAATGATAAGATTAGGAAAGAGGAAGAAATAAAAATAACTTCCAAGTTTCTGGCGTGTATTCAAGTACATGGGTGGCACTGCCATTCCCTGGAGTGAGGGGAACTGGAAGGGCTTCTGGGATTTCCTTTGAGGGTGGAGCTAGAAGAGGATATGGACATTTGTGTTTGATAGTCTCTAAAGCATCCCAGGCAATATGTGAGGTGTTCATTTGACTATATGAGGCTGGAACTTGAAGAAGTCTTAGGAGGTATGAAAAAAATGGAGTCATCCGAATATAGAGAAAGGCAGAGGGAGCACTTTTTTGACCATGGCCCTCGATGTTGAGAAATTCCAACATTTAACCAGGGAGAAAATAACACAGATAAGTCAGAGAATGGAAGTCTAGAGAAGAAAGAGGAAAGGAAAGAGAATATTATGCCACAGAAGCCTAGACAAAGGCCTATTTAAAGAAGAAGTGGTCTGTAGTTCCAAGTGTTGTTCAACTATCAAATAAAATGAGGTCATTAAAATAATCACCGGATTTAATGACATGGAGGGCATTGTAAGTCTTAGGTTTCAACAACATTAGAGCAGCAGATACCAGGATGCAGTAGGAAAGAAGGTATAAATGAAGTAGTTGAGAATGAAGTTGTGTATTTATAATACTTTATTGTTTTTCTTGCAATTACAAAAGGAGCTGTTTTTTTTTATTATTTCTTTTTCTGAAATTTCATTATTAGTAAATAGCAACACAGTGGATTTTTGTACATCGATTTTGTATCCTGCAACTTTACTGAATTTGTCTATTGTTTCTAATAGCTTTTTGGTACATTCTTGAGGGTTTTCTATATAAAGAATCATGTTTTCTGCAAAAAGTGACAATATGACTTCTTCATTCCCAATTTGGATGCCTTTTACTTCGTTCTCTTGCCTGATTGCTCTGGCTAGGACTTTCAATACTATTTTGAATAAGAGTGGTGAGAGCAGGCATCCTTATTTTGCTCCTTATCTTAGAAGAAAGGTTTCAGTTTTTTACCATTAAGTATGGTATTAGCTGAGGATTTGTCATATATGGCCTTTATTATATTGAGATATCTTCCTTCTATATACCTATTTTATTAAGTGTCTTAATCATAAATAGATGCTATATCTTGTCAAATGCTTTTTCTGCATCTATTGATATGATCATGATTTTTATCCTTTATTTTGCTTATGTGATGTATATCAGATTGATTGATCTGCATATGTTGAACCATCCTCGGGCCCCTGGAATGAACCCCACTTGATCGTGATATATAATCTTTTTAATATATTGTTATATCCTGTTTGCTACTATTTTGTTTAGGATTTTTGCATCTGTACTCATCAGAGAGAATGAAGTATAGGGACAAAGAAGTTTTGGTGTAAAAAGCAGTAAAAATCAAAAGAATGAGAAGACAAGGCTCAGACTAGGAGAAAATCTTTATGAAATACATATCTGTCTAAGGACTGGTCTTCAAAGTGTACCCCCCCCAAAAAAATTTATTTTTTTAATTCAGCAATAAGAAAGCAAACAATCCAACTGAAAAAAAATTACCCAAAGATCTGAACAGACACTTTACCAAAGAAGATATACAGATGGCAAATAAACATAGAAAGAGCTGCTCTACATTATATATTATTAGGGAAGTGCAAATTAAGACAATAATGAGGTATTACTACATACCTCTTAGAATGGCTAAAATCCAAAACACTGACAACACCAAATACTGGTAAGGACAAAGAGCAAAAGAAACTCTCATTCATTGTTGATGGAAATGCAGAATAGCACAGGCACTTTGGAAACAGTTTGGCAGTTTCTTACAAACCAAACATACTCTTACCATGTGACCCAGCAATCATACTCCTTGGTATTTACCCAAAGCAATTGAAACTTGGGTTTACACAGAAACCTGCACATGGATGCAGCTTTATTTTTAATTACCAAAACTTGGAAGAAATCAAGATGTCCTTCAGTAGGTGAATGGATAAATAAACTGTGGTACATGCAGACAATGGAATATTTATTCAGTGTTAAAAAGAAATGAGTTATGAAGCCATAAAAAGACATGGAATACAACTAAAAGGAGGGAATGAATAGAATACATATATAAATATTTGTTCTTTAACCTTGGAAAATTATACTATTTTCTACTAGAAATAGTGCAGTATTACATGGATCGATCGAGAGTTAGATACCCAATTAAACTCAGAACGCTAAAAGAACAACTGGGCAGTGTCACATAGCCACTTGGGACTGGTGATCATAAACTTATAATGGAATTTGTCTATCTCCTAAGTGAGTTTCTCTAGAAGTGCTCAGATACTTATCTATAGGCATATGAAAAGTGATTATTTGGGTTTATGCAGGGTTGGGGTTTTGTGAGATAAGTGAACAGGAAAGACAGTGGGGCAAAAGGAGTTTAGGGTATTTCCAAGGGAAAATGATGAATTCTAACAGAAGTTATGATTCAAAGACCCTTGAGGTTTACTTACTTGATTGTATACATTAATTAATTCATTCAGCTTTTATTGCCTATTTACTGCATGTTTGCACTGTTCTAGGCATTGGGGATAGAATAGTGAACAAAAGAGACAAATTATTACTTTTTTTAAAATTTACTTTCTAAGTGAATTGACAGATAAATATATAAAACATCAGGTTTTATGAGTTTTGTGGGAAAATATAAAAGTGTACAGAGGATGTAGAGTGTATGAATCTTTGTCAACTGCAAGGTTACATACATTGCATTCTATGCATTGACGCCCTCTGGACCTGTGGCCCTACTGATACAAAGGGTGGCTATTTCAGAGAACAAAGTAATAAAACTCCTAAGTGTAAGAAAATGAAGGAAGGTGCTGAAGGAAATAGGAGAGAAGAGCATTTCAGATGAATGGAAGTCTCACGAAAAGGTTCTTGATATTTTCACACACTGCAAGAAGTATCGAGAGAGCTAGGTGGGAGGAAGTAGTCTATCTTGTAGAATCTTTAAGACTGCTGTAAGGACTTTGGATTTTACTCTGAGAATATGCTTTGACTTCCATGTTATCAAAACCTCTCTGGCTGCCATTTTGGGGATAGACTAGTGGGTAGGGGGGTAATGGTTGAGCAACCAGCAGTTACAATAGACAAATTAGGAAGCAGTGAGACAGATGGGAAGTCATATAGCTTGTTCCAAATGGTCATAGTAAAGATAAAAAGAACATATCCAATTCTTGAAAATTTTAACATGTAGAGCCAATAAGAAATGCTGATGGACTGTAGCTACTATTATGAAATTTGTACACTATTATACCAATGAACATTGCATCCAGAATCCTACCTCAACACAGAACGTGTACATGGAAACTGTGACCTGCCATGCTCTTTATCGTGGGAAGAAAGCCAGATCACAGTAAGGGGACTAAATAACACTGCACATCATAGATAAGTAGAAGTGAGATATTGAGAGAGACGTAATTTCTGCTTGTTTCTGAGTCTGTCATATAATTACCCTTCCAGAAACAAGCTTGCTTGTTTATTTTCAAAAAGACTTCTATGTCAAATACAGTGAATTTTTCTTTTCATTTAAAGATGATTGAATACAATAATAATAATTGTATTATTATTATTATTATTATTATTATTATTATTATTATTATTATTATTATTATTATTATCATCATCATCATCATCCTCATCGCCCTAAGGAATACCCCTAACTCTCTAAGGAGATTGCATTTCATATATGTGTGTGTATGTGTGTATACATATATGCCAATATATGTATATATAATGAGGACACATTGAAATGTTTTATTCAGAGGATTGTAATGAATAGATTTTTATTTTAGAATCATTAGTCTTATAACTATGCGAATGAGGGCTTTGAGAAGATCAAGCCTGGAGTAGAGAAACCATTTTCAGACTATTGCAGTACTGTGCATAAGAGATAATGGGGTACTGAACAACACTGAATGTTGGGATGGAAAAGAAAGATGGAGTTCAGACATACCTGGGTGGCAAAAACATCAGGATTTTATAGTTATTTGTTGAGTATCAGAGAAAACATTGAGACAGGATGAGGTCAAAGTTTCAAGACAAAGTTTGTAGCCAAAATGCCAAAATAGATGGAATATTTTTTTAAAAATCAGGACTAGAATGGAAATAATGAATTCAGTTTGGAGTATGTTGAGCCTGAGATATTGACATTTCTGTGGTTATTTCTAGTGCACAGCTTGAAATGACCTTGAATATGGGGATGAGGGAGAGAGGTAAAAATTTAGAAGTCATTAGCATATCTGTTATAACTAAATTCATAAAGGCCTGAGATTTCCCTGGATGCTTGCATAATAAAGAGAAGAGTGGGACAGTCTGCTGGGGTACTGCAAAATGTAAGGCTCAGACAGCAGAGGAAGATGTCACAACAATCAAGAGTAATATCAGAGGGTTAGAGGGACAATTTGGAGAGTATGCTATCAAGATGAAGAGTATTAAGGAGACATGAACTTTAAAATGCAAAGAAAGATAAACTGAGAAAAAAAAGTCAGGGGCTTATAGTTAGAACATTGCCTAGTGCTGTTAGCTCAGCAGATATATTTAACTGATTGAAAGACTGTAACACAAATTGCGGATTAAAACATTCAGAGAGAAGTTTGCAGTTCTCTCCACGGATCATTATTAGGTGATGAAGACGCTTATAAAAGTTGAGGCACAGAGCTGCGCATAGAAGAAATTATGATTCAAAGTCCTGTCTGCCTTGTTCTCATGTTCAGACTTTAGTTTGTGTTTAGAGAGAACAAGCAAATGAGACAGTGGGAGAGGTGTTGTCTAGGGACAAGCTTTAAATGCTAAGACAATTTCAAGAGCAGTTCCTTATCTGGGTCACTGCAGTCCTGGATCTGGAACTCTGCTTTACTGGTCAGGAAATCTGATGTCCTAGTGCTAGCGCTGACTCAGAGGAAGTGACTATCTTAACTGAACTCCCAAATGGATCATAAACAAACCAGGAAGCTGCGTTAATTTCCATGGCTTCAGATTGACACAGTTTTCATGTCCACCAAATTATACACTTCTTTAGGATAATCAGAAGCCACGTTAGACCAGAAGGCATCTGATAAGCATGATATCAGGGCACAAACAGGTAGAAGGAAAGTTTTAGGCATAATTCATCAAATCAAAGCCAGCTGAAATGTTCTTGCCCCATATTCTTTCCAAGATTCAGAATGTTCACTGCCTCGTCCAGTGGCTCTCCCTTGGATAGTCTTCCATGGTCAACTAACTACTCCTTTCTCTTTTCTTCTCTTTCTTTGAACGCCATTCAGTCTGCCTTCTTTATTTGCGGTCAAAAGCACGTCAACTTATAAAATAAAATGCACGATAAAGTAAGATTGGTAGTGAGACAGGCCAGCATTTACTTATGGATTAGATGACTTTGAACAAATTAAACAACTTCTCATTCCTTTCTTAGCCTGCTTTATTATATGGGAAAAACAATACTTAGTCTTTGGGTATATAGTGAAGATAAAGGTGCACCTAGTCCCACACTTGGCACATAGTAGACACCCAAGAAAACAAAGAGGCTCTTTTATCTGTTAATGCTATACTCTCTCTCTCTCCCTCCCTTCCTCCCTCCCCACCCTCTCTCTTTCTCTCCCCCTCCCCTCTCTCTCCCTCTTTCCCCATCTCTCCCCCTCCCCCCTCTCTCTCTGTTCCTAGATTTAGCTGCACATTGTTTTCATATGGCCATTCAACCCAATGAACATGCAAGCTTCCAGTGATCATGTGCTAATACTCATAGGTGACAGGTAGGAAGTAACTCTAAGAACTGCATGCATTTGAATATTATTTATATTTGTTCAATTTTATCAACACATCAGATATTTTTTAATTAATGTTAAAATGTGAATAACATGAATTGCTGGCTGAGCATTTCTTTATTAAATATTTTTAAATTTTAGGAGTTATAAAAATGTGTAAGGATTCCAAGAAACTCTAGAAATATTTCTAACAAAATTAAGAGTACTAAAATAGACCATAACTCTCAAAGGAAATTCTGTAATCACAATGAGGATCAGACAATTCTAAAAGGAAGAAAACTCTAGAAATACAAATAAAAATGAAATAATGCAGGACTAATCACAGAAAGATGCTAGATATGAATAGTAAACGAATTACAATCAACATGGAAAAACAAAATATGAGATGTTTATTACAACCGTGATCCATGCCATACTAGATATTAAGAACACAAGTTAATAAACATGCTAAATGTTGCTGAGAAGGACAATTTTCACTCAAATCATTCCTGTCTGATACTTGGTCATTAATGTGAAACAAATCTATAGACAATGTAATTTAGTAAAAGTCACTAAAATTAATTTATCTCCAGTATCTAATCACAGATAACTCGATGTTGCTCTCTCAGGAATTTAATCATGCAGTCAGTAAAATCACTATTTGAGAAGAATGAGATTATTAATTGTCTTTACCATTTAAATATACAAATAAATTCAGGGTATTAATATGTAACTTTATTAAGAGATAGTAAATCTTTGTATTTTAAGCTGATGAGAGCTAGCTGTTGTTTCTACTGTTAAGATTTTTTGATATATTATTATTGCTATCATTGATAAGGAACTAGGTTTAATTATTAGAATTGATAATGATCGTGTCCATTTTATCCACTTATTATATATTTGGCTCAATAGTTTCAACTTCAGATATGTTGGTAAATTTCGCCTTCCTGATTTTTTGCCCTGGGCATTTTAACTGACCCAGGCATTTTCACATTTCAGTTATAAATTTAATGACCCTTCCTGAGAGTAGAGTTCGACTTGCTTAACATTCTGTGGTCAAAATTATTTTTTCTCTGTTCTTAAAACACTCCATATTCCATGAAGTGTTGCAAAAATGGTCACAATGGCATTCAATCGAAACAAAAATAATATAACTAAAAATATAATAATATATGCTGGCAAATATGGATGATCTAAATAACCTAAAAATATAAGACAGATTTAGGTAGATGAGCGGTATCAGGTTTTTTGCAAATTGCAAAAAACTGAGCTGTTCATTTTGCTTTGAGCAAAAAGAGAGATGGAGTTAGTTTAGTTACATTGTCCTTAGTAGCGAAGAATATATATATATATATTCCTCTGGAGGAACAGATCTTTTTTTAGGGGGGGAACTATTTAAGGCTATCTTTATTTCCGTATTTTGTGATGTAGGGGTGGGGGCTAGCTTACCCTTGAGAAGTCACCTTAGAGGATATAATATCACACATTGCATTTCAAATCACTACAGGATGTTTCCACTAGGTTTTCCAAATTTCACTCATGATTCTCTTCTGTGTCGAAGTTTTGACTTTGAAAGTTCAGGCGTTTTTAAGTTCTATTCGTGTGCAAAGCACATTTTGAATTTCTTTAATGTAGTCTGCAAGCTTGTTCTGTATTTATTTCACCCTTGCATAACTCAAAAGTAGTGGAACAGATTGTGCTCAGATTGAGCAAAAGCAATTACCAAACCCTTAGACAAGGCTAGTCATGGTCCCAGAAGATAATTTTTGGGAAAGCCATGATGGCACATAAATACAGGATTATTAAAGGTTTTCATGACAGCTCAGCAGCATAGTATTTCCGGCACAGATCTCCCCATACGGGTCTGCACTGTCACTTTAGAAACTGGGCAGCACTTTTTACACTCTGCATTAACTTTGGTTTTTGCGTATGCTCCTGGCTCTACGCTGATTGCAAATGACAACAGCAGTGAAAATATTCAGTAATAAATATTGGCTTAGCACTTGAACATTGAGAAGGTACTTTCATTCTTATGTTTTGCAGTAGTTATTCACAACCCTATGTGTCATGAATAATTTTTTCTTCTTTTTACACTTTAGAAATCTGAGACTCACCAGGTTAATAAAATGTTCCAAGGCCACCTCAGCTCTTAAGAGGTAAAATCAGGACTCTAATTCAGTTCTCTCTTTGTTCAACATTTATATCATGGAGGCCTCCTGTGTGCCAGGCACTGAGCCTGGCAAGGATGCAGGGATGAACACGATGAGCAGAGTTTCTTTCTTCAAGAAATGTACAATCTGTGAAAAGAGATGCACAAAAAAATGAGCATAAAATCCTGAATAATTATACTGTTACAAGTTGTGATGTTCTAAAGGAAAATCTCAGCATTCTGAGAGGGAAGAACAAGGACACCTGACGGAGATTAGGTGGCCGTGATGAAGAAGACACAATTAAGTTGAGACAAGGAGTTATAATCGGCTCTGACTCCACAGCTCACTTTTCAGCATTGTACTCAGACTGTCTCAGGATGATGATCTGACAATAACACAAAGAAATTTCAACATTAAAAAATAAAGTCCTCATCTTTCTCTTTATTTAAAAATAAAAACTACTGGATAGTATTCAAAATTCATGTTCTCTTTAACAACATCCAGGATAATAGGCCAGAAAGCACTCTGGGTTCTGAAGCCAGATGCGACTGACCTCCTGAAGCCCATGTAACACTTCGTCTAGTCTCTTCTTCATACATTTACACCTGTTTTGGTGTAATTAGTTTTGCTGAGGTACACTGTCCGCAAGGGCCGAGACCATGACGTTTGCACATTTGCATTCTCAGAGGTGTGCTGTTTCAATATTCAGTGATTAATTGAATTGGTGGATGGAGATACATAATCTGTGCATGAGAAAGTATTCACACATAAGCAGCAGCATGATGTAACGTAAAGAGGACGGTTGCAGTGTCTGATCTGGACCCAAGTTCTCAACCTACCCTGTCTGATCTTGCTTACTTCTCTGAGCTTTGGATTCCCTGCCTGAGAAATAGATGTTAACATCTCTCTCATAAGGCAGTTAGGCTGTTGTGGCGAGAAAACACAGTCCACATGTAAATGAGATAGATTGTCTCAACTGCTCTAAATTAGTAGCGGCTATTATATCTAATAATTCTCTTTCACTTATGACTTACCCATCTCCTATTGCTGTCTGCAATTCGGTCATGGAAAATCAGAGAAAAAATTTGACTATCAGGATATTTAACGTACTATGTAGACATTTGTGACATATCAACATGTAATAAATGATAAAGACGCTAAGACATTATGATCTATTAAGAAAATGACCAGAAAAGGTTTCTATTTTACTTTGAACTACAATTAGCTAGTATAGCATTCTTGTCCAACCAGAAGGTATTGTGATATGAATGACACTGTTTCTAGATTTTTAAGATTATTGTTAGATATATCTGAGAATAATTACAATGTAGCAGGACCGCATAAGCCCCACATCACTTCTCTACATATGTTAAATCCCCTTTCCTTGGTTCCAGGAAAGGCATCTTAATACTCACCATCACTGATGCATCCGTATGCTGGCTTTGCAACTGATAATTGTAAACAAACCTGCCATGCCAGTCTCTGAACCCTTCTTTGACTCACAGAGGGACATGAGATGGGCAGTGATCAGCAACATGAACAAAGGGAGAAATGTGAGTTCCTGCTGTTAAGCCAAAGCAGGGATGTTAATCCCCAAAGTGCACAGAGAGAAATCAGTAGTCAAAATAATAATACAAATATCCATCTTTGTCCTTATTTCAAACTCACCAAAGATCGCATGAGCAAGAGAGACTATAAACAGAGAACATCTTTTCAGTAGCCCATCACCGTCCCTTTAATATTAGCTGTATTTATCCTTGGTTCTTATTTAAATTTAAATTACTTCTAGTTGTTGATACATTTTCTCCACTTAAATGCTTCCTGTTTGGAATGTAGCAGACAATGGCTTGATTATTATTATATTATTATTTATTATTATTTTCAATTTCTCCCCTCTCCTCTTGAGATAATTGCTATTGGGGACCATATTCAAGTAACTGGGAGATCTGATGTTTCCAGCCCTCCCTGAGCATTTCTTGGTGGTCAGTTGTCACACCGATGCACCACATAGAAGAGCTCTCTTAGTGGAGTGCTATGATTTATACATTTCATGCAGTTGGATGTTCTGAGTAGTTTTTGTAGTAGATCCCGTTGGCACTCAGCTGATAGTCACAAGAGAAACATGGCATTGCCTTTCCTGCATTGAGCTTGATGAACTGTGGCTCTTCTCCACCTGGCTGATGCACAATCTGTCCATTGACATTTTGGAAGACAGTATTTTTATTCTTTTGTCAGCTCCGACAATTGAGAAGGATGAGAGAGTCCTAAATTCTGATTGCCTGTGAGTAACAGATTTCAGGGAAAGGGCTTCAAGAGTGGGAACCACTAGTATGCTTCAGGTTGCTCTAATGTCAGCTGAGCCAAGATATTCTAATCGAAGACACTTGACTCACGTCTTCCTTCTTTTCAGTGACCAGGGAAACCTCTGCATCCTTTCTGCTCTGTGTGTTCAGTGGGCTGAATGTCTGTTAGAATTGCTCAGGCAAAGAGAACCTTTAAACATTTTAAAACCAAAATTTTGAAAAAGGCCTGATGACTGGATTTAATGGAACTAGAAACATTCCCCTAAAATAGATTGCAGTTGTTCAATGACATTGTAGCCAAAGTTCAGGCTAAGAGTGGTCTGGGTTACATGTATCTATTGTAACTCTTCAAGTGGACAGAGCAAAGAGCGCTTTGTGAATGCTCAAAGATGCAGTGCTGTGTGTGTGTGTGTGTGTGTGTGTGTGTGTGTGCGCGCGCGCGCGCGCGTACGCGTGCGTGCGTGTCTGTCTGTCTCTTCCTTGGCGCCTGCATTGCTTCCTCCGCAAATGTCCTTCTTTCTACTCTGCCCTCACGGCGACCTCTGTCTGTGCAGAGTCTACCGATTTTTAAGGCTCAATTAAACATCACTTATTCTACACAGTTAACCTGGCCCTCTTCATCTAGAAGGAGTCCTTTCCCCTGAATTCGCCAAACATTGAATATGATCTGATTCTAAGGGCCTTTTTTTTTTTCTGTCTTGCATTTAAGAGTGAACATAGTTTACTCATTTCTCAATAGACTAGACTATCATAACACCCATATTTGACACATTTTTGGCCTTCAGAATAAGAATGTTAAATGAATGTAAAATACTAATGAGTATCGTAATGCCAGTCCAAGTCCTAATGTGTGTGGTACAGGTAATAGAGATCAATACACTAGTATCAAATTCCAATGCTCGAGATTTTCTCATTTCCTGGAAAATCTGAGTAGATTCTTCAGGTGTCAGTAGTGCTTCAGTAGAGGAATTATGTGTTTGCTGCATCATAATCTGGCAGATAAATCACCCCAGCCCGCTCTTTTGCATTCTCTGGAACACTGCCCCCTAGCAACAATATACCAAGACCCGGTGTCTTAACTTGAGTGGGTCAAGTTAAGAAAAGCAGTGTCTTGGGTGGGGATTCCAGGAACAAATAAACCATAGATCAAATACAAAAGCCAACTGAGAAAAAGACTTTAATTCTTGGCAAAATAGCCATGGCTTATTTAATGTTGACTTTAGATATTTTGGGAAAATCTGTTCAACAAGTTCTTATTGATAACTTTGCTGGATTCTATGAGAGGATACTAAACAATAAAACAGGCACCATTGCCAGGAAGTGGAACAACTGGACATATATATAGAAATCATTTAACGCTTTATTAATTTTTAGGACACTACTATCTGTCCAAGCAACCAAATTCTATCCTAATAGTCAATGCTATTTCTACCTACTTTCAGCATTTATTTAGCGGCCATATTCAATTTCATATTTTGCCCACTTATTTACTTACTTATGACTTTTATTCATTTAAATATGTTAGCAGTGGATTGTAGGGACTTGCATAATATATGCATTCACACTTTGAACCTGTTTTATTGTCATTCTACAGTGTTCCTGCCATATTTCACTACAAAATGTACGTTTTGGCTCCTGGAATCTGAGTGTTGGAACCTATCTGAATGTCGTTTGGTCCAGGTTTCTCCCCCATGGATAAATGCCCTTTTCAAGAAGCAGACACACTCTGATGAATATGTACGTGGCAGGCTCCAGTCTCAGGATCTCACTAAATCTCCAGGTAACAAACAGCAAATTCTCTTCTGGACAGCTTGCATTTTACTAAGTAGTGTGCTAATTTTGGTTGGCGGTGTGTGTGTGTGTGTGTGTGTGTGTGTGTGTGTGTGTGTGTGTGTATTTTCATTATTTATCTATTACCTATTTTTAAATTAAGACTTCATTTTTAGAGCATTTTTAGATTCACAGCAAAATTAAGGGGAAGGTACAGAGATTTCCCATACATCTGCTGCCCCCACACAGACACAGTCTTCCCCATTATCCACAACCCCCACCAGAGTGGTACAGTTGTTACAGTTGGTGAATCTACATTAACACATCATAATCGTCAAAGTCCATAGTTTACTTCATGGTTCTCTCATGGTGCTATGGGTTTGGACAAACGTATAATGACATATATTCACCATAATAGTATCATACAGAGTAATTTCACTACCCTAAAAATTCCCTGTGCTCCCCCTATTTATTCTGCCTTTCCTCCCCCACATCTGGTATTTTTACTATCTCTGTAGTTTTGCCTTTTCTAGAATGTCATATAGTTGAAATCAAACAGTAGGTGGCCTTTTTCACTTTGGCTTCTTTCACTTTTAGATGAATTTAAGGTTCTTTCACGTCTTTTCATGCCTCAATAGCTTGTTTCTTTTTACTGCTGGGTAAATATTCCATTAGCTGGATGTACCACAGTTTATCCACTCACCTACCAAAGGACATCTCGGTTGCTTCCAAGTTTTGGCAGTTTGAATAAAGCTGCATTCATATGCAGGTTTTTGTTCAACATAAGTTTTCAACTGCTTTGAGAAAATACCAAGGAGCTAGAAGTCATATAGTTTTGCGTTTTACATTTAGATCTGTGATCTGTTTTGAGTTAATTTTCATGAACGATGTAATGTCTGCGTCTAGATTTAGTTTTTGGCCTGTGTATGTCCAGTTGTTCCAGCACCATTTGTTGAAAAGACTATCTTTGCTCCACTGTATTGCCTTTGCTACTTCATCAAAGATCCATTGACTATATTTATATGAGTCTGTTTCTGAACTTTCTCTTTCTTTACATTGATTTATTTGCCTATTCACCATGCTACACTGTCTTGTTTACTGTAACTTGATATAAAGTCATGAAGTCACATAGTCTCAATCCTCCAACTGTGTTCTTCTCCTTCAGTACTGTGTTGGTTATTTTGGGTCTTTTGCTTCTCCATTTAAACTTCAGAATTAGTTTTTTTGATATCCACAAAATAACTTTCTGGGATATTATTGTGATTGCATTGAACCTATAGATCAATTTGAAAAGAACTGACATTTTGGCAATATTAAGTTGTCCTATCCATGAACTGGAATATCTTCATTTATTTAGTTCTTTTATCGGTGTTTTGTAGTTTTCCTTATATAGATCTTGTACATATTTTGTTATATTTATAATTATTTCATTTCAGGAGGTACCAATGTAAATAGTATTGTTTTTCATTTCAAATTTCACTTGTTCATTGCTAGTATGTAGCAAAGTGGTTAACTTTGTATATTAACCTGGTATCCTACAATCTTTCTATAATCACTTAGTTATGGGAATTTTTGTCACTTCTTTTGGATTTCTACATAGAAAATCTTGTTGTCTATGAACAAAGATAGTTTTATATCTTTCTTCCTAATCTGTATAGATTTTATTTCTTTTTCTTGCCTCCTTGCATTAGCAAGAACTACAGCATGATGTTAGAAAGGAGTGGAAAGAGAGAACGTCCTTACCTTGTATCTGATATTAGTGGGAAAGCTTTGAATTTCTCACCATTATGTATGTTGTTAATTGTAGGGTTTTTATAGATAATCTTTACAAGTCAAGAAAGGTTTTTTTTGTTCCTAGTTTATTTGGATTTTGACAAATGCTTTCACTATATCTATCGATATATGGTATGTTTTCTTTAACTCGCTGATGTGACGAACTACATTGATTTTCAAATGTTGAACCATCCTTGCATATCTGGAATAATTTCCACTCGGTCATGGTGTCTAATTGTTTTTGTATGTGTTTTGTCTCAATTGTCTAATATTATATTGAGGATATTTGCAACTATTTTCATAAGACATATTGGTCTATAGTCATATATTCTTGTAATGTTGTTATCTGGTTTAGGTGTTAAAGTAAATCAGGCTCTATAGAATGAATTAGTAAGTATTTCCTCTGCTACTATCCTCTGAAAGAGATTGTAGAGAAATGGCATAGTGTCTTCTGCAAATATTTGGTAGAACCTGTTATCTGTTTTTATATTAAGCTTCAATTGTCCTTATCTAGACTGGACTTGTACTTATCTATAATTCATTGCTAGTCTGCTATGCCAAATTAAATAAGTTCAGTCTTTGGCCTTAAAAGAGAAAATACCTGTTTGTTTTTCACAAGAATAGAACCCATGTCTTTAATTTTTTCATTTTTCATGTGCATTGTGACTCTGAGTTTAAACCTTAGCTCACGATTAAAATGTAACTCCTTGAATAATTTCCTTAAATTCTCTAAGCCTCAACTTCTTTGTCTGTAAAATGTGGTTTGTGATATCATCTATGTCATTCTTACACACCTATAGTGAAGGTCAAATAAGTTCATGCTTATAGAAGTACTTTGTAAGCTGCCTATATGTGCATATACATGTGAAATTCAAGCTTATGTGCATTCAAAATATTAACCTGAAACAGAGTTCCTAAGTGACTATATGACTCTGGAAGAAAAGAATGACTCCGGAAGAAAAGAATGACTCCAAACTCCCAGTTCATCTGAATATATACCATCATGAGGGATATTTAGATGTCAAATGTCATTATTAATTTGCCTCATTGTGGCCCCTTTAAATGTCCCAGGAACATTTGTCTATGGAAAATTCAAAAAAAGCTGCCTCAAGTTTTTTGTTGTAGGCTGGTTCTCTCTTTGGCTATTCTGATACTCCAGCCCGTTTCACATGGCTTTATACCTTGTCCTCCATTTCCATGGATTCTAGAATCATTTCTCGGCTGTAGCTGGAAAACAAATTTGTTTTGTTTTGTTTTTATTGCTTGTTGATCTATACATAAAAATTGCATTTAAGAGGTACCCTTTCCATGCTCCCACACTCCCAAATTTGTCACAAATATGAGGATAATTACTCGCACGAGAAACCATCTAATGGATACCTGAGAGGCCTCTTCTGTTTGCTTAATTGGCCCTCGCCTGGGACACACAATGAAAGGTCTGTGTTTTTTTGATAGAAAACCCCTCTTCCTGCACTTCAGCCTATTCTTTTCCATTTGAAATTCAATGAGCTTGGAGATAGCAACAGATCCTGCCTCTTATTAAGCATCAATACGACTATATTTGTCATGTAATTGAGGAGGTTGTGGCATTTGGAGACCCAAGTCTTTGGCCTATAACCTTGCATCTCCCGTGCAGGGGACACAGAAGAAACCACATTATTCATTGTAGTGGCTAAATGAGGAGAAGTGTGTGTAGAATTTGCTAGTGTAGGATTTTTCGTTTAATTAAATCTAAGTTTATAACTGCCCAAGGGACCTTGTTGATAAAGAGAGGGTGCTGAAAAGCTTTATTGGTATTTAAGTCCCACAATAAACTTTTTCCTGATATAATTAAAGTCTCTCCATTGATTTTGTTCTCAAGGAATTTTACTGTTTTTGAGCCATCATTGTCATTGCTGCTTTGTATATGTGAAACAATTTTATTAGTCCTGTGACCTTGGCCAAATCACTTAACCCCTCCAACATTTGGTATATAGCAGAGTTATTAAAGCCTGTTAAACAGAGCTGTTGTCAGGATTACACCAATAATGAATAATTAGGGAACCTGCCTACATTATGTGAGTTCATCCTTGCAATACTAGTAGGTGGAGGATAGGCCAGTTGGTTTGTTTGGGGGGTGGGTGGTGTGTGTTTAACCCTAAACTCCAGATGAGGATCCAGGTTCAGAAAAAATTAAGTGAACTGTTTAATGTTGCAGAGCTGGGAGGTTGCAAAACAGAGATTCCCTTTGGCTGTTTTGACACCCATAACACATCAGACCTACATACATTCTCTGACAAGAAAGCTTGATCTCATTTAGGAATCTCAAATGGACTCAATATGTTACAAGAGATTGGACATTTAAAAGAGCAAACAAAAGCTCCACTAGGAATCTATCAAAACTGAACCAGCAGTGTGCCGGGGTGACTTGCAGTGTCATGGGACAATTGCCTGTTAAATTGTTAGGAGTTTTATGAGCCAGTTGTTAAACACAGCTGTCATTAAAAACTAAATTATATAAATATAACTAATTAAATTATAGTAAAAACAAAGGTGATTAATAAAACTTATTTCTTCCTAAATATTTTTACTACAGTTTCTATTATCTATTCTCTTGAGCGTGTTGTAGCTATATGTCGGCCATACTATTATAACGGTCACTTACTGTAAACATAGCAGAAGTGATAGCACGTCCCTTTTAATATTAGGTTCTCAAAGGCTGCAGCTTCTATCTTCGGTTTCTTTCTCTCTGTCCCTTGGACCTCTCACTCTAGGGAAGCCAGCTGCCATGTCTTCAGGACACACAGGCAGCCTGTGGAGAGGCCCACGTGGCAGAGAAATGAGGTCTTCATCTTGCAGCCAGAGAGCAGCTGAGGCCTGCCAATAACCACATGAGTTTGGAAGTTTTCAAATGACTGCAGTCCCAGATGACAGCTTCACTACAACCTCAAGAAAGACCTTGAGCCAGAACCAGCCAGTTAAGCTGCTCCAGTAATAGAAAACTAGTACAGTAGCAAAGCATCTAAATATTATTCAACTTGATGTCTGATTTTGGAGGGGTTTCTGTAGAAGTCAGGAAACCTCTATTCTTCCCTAAGCATTACAAAATTGTGAACAAACCAAAAATTATACCGACTGTGAGTATAAATATTTGTCCTCTTATATTTCGTTAGTAGATCCAGACAAAGGCAACTCACCCTATTATTTGAACCTATTTAATTTGGGGGAAAGGCTTATTATTTCAAGTGTGAATTTAGATATGAAATAATATAGCCTGCTGACAAACTTTATTTTT
This sequence comes from Pteropus alecto, assembly GCF_000325575.1. Taxonomy (NCBI): domain Eukaryota; kingdom Metazoa; phylum Chordata; class Mammalia; order Chiroptera; family Pteropodidae; genus Pteropus; species Pteropus alecto. The sequence goes on from NW_006431210.1 coordinate 8,724,376, forward strand.
TCCTCTTTAAATATGAACCATCAACATGCAAAATTAAATCAGAGTTATCCAAGAAAGTCTCTGTAAGGTCTATGCAGAATACAAATAGATTCTTCCCAGCAGGAGTAAAAATTATGGGCTTGTTCTTATTGGGTAAGGGAATAAATGTAGCCAAGAAGAGTGTTACAGCAATACACAGCAATTCTATTTTTACAGAAGCAACTAGCTAAGAAGCTTGGGATATTTTTGCCAATGGAAGAAAGTTTAGTGGAGACCCTGGAACTAACCTAGAACTTTCACACATTTGCTGTTACTGCTGTAGCTCTTAGAGGGATAGTTCTTGGCTACTGGAATTATTAAGGAAAAACTAAAGTAAGCCATAGGCCCCTGATGGTTGCCATGTAAGTGAATCAGTGGTCTTGGCGCCTGTCCAGATCTTTCATAAACTAAAACACAAGATGGTTGGTGAATCTAAAATCCTGGAGACAATTATTTTTGTAGAAAGTTATTCTACCAATATTTGTGCTTAAATTGAATATATTTTTAACTCAAAAAGCATATAGTTATTACATAATTTTTATATTACTATATTATGTAACTTAAAGAATCAACTCTTAGATTCACCAGGTTTTTTTCCTTCAAATTTGGAGAATAAAAAAAATTCTCATACAATCTTCAATTGATTGACATTTGGAGTATTCTAAACGAACCTAATTATTTGTGTTGTCTTTTATAGAGTAAAGGAACAAATTTTTAGGTGATTTAATGGTCATTTGAGGAAACCAAAACATAGATTCAGCATAAAAGATATGTTAACAGCTTTATCATTCTGAATTCAGGCAAATTAAGAATTGTTACCAAAGTGGACAATAGTAAGTCTTAAATATCTGAAGGCAAGAAATATCCATAACTAACACTAAAACACATACATGATAAACAACAATTATTAAGAACTGAACTTTTTTAAAGTATTAAATAATTTTAATAATTTAAGAATACAAAATGGCACAGAGAATTAAAAGAATATTTTGGGGCCATGGAGGAAACTTTGCAAATCTGGACACAAAATAACTTAGTCATTATACAGAAAGAAAAAAGTCTATATTTTAATTTTATTACAGTGTTATATTATTTAGGTAACAGTTTGCAGTAAATGATTTATTAATATGCCTTTATATGTATTGTTAGGCATAAACAGTTACATAAACATATAAACAGCTAATAAATTTAAAGTTTTAAATACAGTTTTAAAATATAATTATCAGTATTTTAAATAAAATAATGTATATTTCCTATTAAGTCACCCTTCATAAAACTGCAGTAATTTTGTAAACAAGCAGAAAATCATGCCTGTTATCTTGTATGCATACTAATATTTCTCTGAAATGATTGAACTAGCATAGTCTACAGTTTATAGTAATTATAATCTTTAAACAAATTCTGTTTTTTTTTCAGACACAAGGGAAAACTAGAGGACAGAAATTCAATAACCGTTCAATAAAATGACCATTTATTTTTTATAATTTTTATAGTATTTTTTATAATTTTATAATTTTAACAATTTTGAGGTAACTACAACAATCATTTAACAATACCATTGAAAACATTTGTATATTCTTATAATTTGTAGCTATTTAAGAGATAAAGGTATATTAATGTACATTTAATGACTTACATTTTGTATCTTTTTAACTTAGAAATTGTCCAGGTACCCAAAGATTATTTATTAGTTAACTCAATCATGTGTCTAAGGTCTTAAAATTAGCCATATGGAAATGACAGTCTCAGTTTACACATGAAATCATGATTTGCAGGATTGTCAGAATTTCATAAAAATAATCTCTTCAGAAAGAAATCCATAATGAATATGCCATCTAATTGAGTCTCCCCAGCCTTGTGCAATCTCTGAAATTACTGGTCAGCTTTCAGCCTCCCAGCAGCTGTGCTCTGCTTGGCCTTCTGCAGTCTCACCCTGACCTTGAGCAGTTCACACAGATGTTCGTGACTTTCTCTCTGTTTCTCCTTTTTGTATTATCCTGCTCCCAGAAATCTCAGCTGCTCTTGTAGCCTCAAACTCGAATTGCTGTTTTCTTTGCCCAGTCCTCTCTGTTCAGGATCTATTTTCATATATAGATACCCCACATGGTGGAGTCATGTGTTAGTTACCACAAGACAATTAATGTTTTCCAACTTTTCATTTTTATTCTTAAATCATAAAATAAAAAAATTTCTCTTTAAAGAACATATTTATGTTTGAATTCCTTTCTGAAAAAAAAAAAATCAGGAATTGCATTCCTAGGTGCAAAAGAATAAACGCTTTTTCAGTGATCGTAAATATGGCAAATGCTCACTGAAAGACCACTGGAAATCTTTGCTACTTACAGAAGTGGCAGAAGTCTCATCCTTTAATCTAAACAACCAAAGAATTCTATACCCAAGCATCACTAGAAATGATATCTCTTGGGACTTGGTTTGCCTTTCAATCGTGTCCTGCATCTCTTTAGAGGTACCCAACCTTCAGATCATCTATATCCATATCTATCTATAGATCTGTATCTCTAAATTATACACACACACAAACACACACACACACACACACACACGTAAATTATAAATGCTGACATAAACTGTATTCTACAATAACAGATCAGGAACTTCACCGGACCTCATCGTATTTGTGTTGTGAAAAATAAACTATCTACAACTCATGAAACAACCTCTTGAGCTTCAGGTATACATGCCATAATTTGCAATATTTTAGCAAATATGAGGAAGATGTACAGAATTTTTAATACCCAAAAGTTGCCAAATGGAATAATTTCCTAAATTGAAGGACTATGCCAAAAGCATTTTAAAGACGAAGAATAAGAATAAAGAATAAGAAAGGTCTTGAGTCATCGGATATCCTTTGGGCTTACAGCAGAGAAAAAATAAGGCAGTTCAGATACAGATACTAAAATAAGTAGAAGACTCCCAGCTTTTCTCACTCGTTCTTTTTTTATTTTTTTTCAAGGTAGCAAATTTTAGGGAATGGAGGGATTTCCTACACTAGATCCTTTACCTCTCTTGTTTTTAGGAAGTAATATTTTCTATAAACAATTTCATATTTCTAGAAGGAGTACCGGAAATTAGCGAGGCAGTATTTGAACCTAGGAGACATTTTATGTTTTACACATATTATGCATATGAGTTATTTCAGTCTTTCATTTTTCCCAGCCAAGGGAGATGTTGGTGACAAGGCTGTTTTCTAGGCAAAGCCTCTTTCTTTCTCCTGACACAGACTGCTTCTTTCAAATTTAGCTTATCTGTAGAAAATCTTATTCAGCCCCCCTCCTCTGATTTAGAGAATTAAACAAGGTCTAGGAAGTTACTTCCCTGGGTCCTATGCACCTCATTTCTACCCTTGAAAATGAGAGATTTCTCTTGGGTACTCCAGTGTGCTCTTCACCTTTGGAAGTGTAATGCGCTGGCTCTTTCTGAATTCTGCAACCACAGACAGACATTCAAAAGTTCTTCATCCTATGCTTCTGTTTAGTTTCTTCTACTTCAGGCAGTCATTCCTCTTATGGTTCATATTTTCAGCATCTCCATGTTTCACTGAATATGCTTGTACATTTTTATTTCTGATACCCCTTGATATTTTTGAGAGGATTGCTCAAAAGGAATGAGGCAAATGCTGATTCCATGCCACATTTCCAAACTAGACTCCCAGTTCTTTTTATTTTAAATGGATGCTGTAGAGTACACGTAATTGGATCATTAATCCGATCTAGAGATTCTCTTTAGATTATATTCTACCTACATTTTAGAGTTTTTAAAAGTTGATATATCTGAAGCATTTACAACAGTTTAGAAAATGTTACTAATATATAATTTTGGATTCCTTTTATTTCAGTTTTTGTCTGTAAGTGAACCTCAGTAGGTATAACCACTTACTAGGTTTAATAATGTTGGTACTAGAAAAAGCAAACAGAGGCACTTATCAGCTGTGGCTCCTCCATTATTTGCATTGTCTCAAAAATATTTTTATTAATATTTACAGGGTAGTTCTCAAATTAGCCTAATTTTTACTTCGAATACATAAGGGATAAATTACATCCATTCTTTTAATTTGCATCAGCTTTTTTTTTTTTTTTGAGGAGCTTCTGGTATTGGAATTCATTTGCATCATGGAGCAGAGTTCTATGATTCATTTAAAGAAAAATATCATGTGAGGTAAAAAAAAAAATTAAATTCCATATAAAAGTAGTGTACTTTTAAAACTTTTACTCAATCCCCTGCCATCTGAAAACACCTGTTGTGACAATCAATCATTGTAAAGATTATAAAACTTCCTCATTTTCATTTTTACGAATCATTTTGTGACATCAGACCTCTGGGCTTCATATCAGTTTTGAATTTGAAAACTCCCAGTATGAGAACTGTTCTTTTGTGCACTGAAAACTCTTACTAAATACTATTTTACTAATCTGGTTTTAATTTTTACTATTTCTGAATTTTTGACACTGTGGATACTTCAAAGCCCAGAGATACTTGAAGCTTTCTCCTAAGGGCCAGTAGCCAATGAGAAAGTGCAGTCTCAAGATTGGAAGCGCACATTGAGCACAAGGAAAGTTTACAAAAGAAAAACTACAGTTCAAAAATGTCACACTCAACAGCCTACAAAGTCAGGCAAAAGAATTGTTAAATAGAAAATGGATTCATGTCTCAGAACAATGGGTCTCTGGTTTAATATTCCCCAGTTTTATCCAGTAGTAACAAAGTAAAAGCAATATAAATAAATATGTCAATTAATACTCAGTAGTGTTTCTTATTTCTACCAAGAAAGTAGAACCATTTAAGTTAATTACTTGTGAATGATGTATGCAAAAAAACCTCACACATATAGGTAACCAATAATTTAGGCATTTTCATGCAAAGATATAAATATGTATGTACATTTATACTCATTTCCACCACTCCCCTAGTCATGTCTTAAGTTGGAGATGGTATTTTAGATGTTGACTTGAGCCATTTTGAGGAGTTACTCAGTTTTCTTGGGTCTGTCCGAAGTATACAGGAGGTATATATATTGTTAAACTTCTGTTTGTTTTTCTCCTATTAATTTGTCTTTTATTACTGGGAGGGAGGGGAGAGGCAGGTCTCAGACAAGAACCTGGAAAGGTAGAGGAAAATTATTTTTTGTCTCCTATAGCGTGCTTGGCAGTATAGCAGAGACAGCAAAGAGACCATATGATTGTAGCCTAGTGAGCCATATAGGGAGGGCAGGAGAATTTGGGAGTCAAAAGAGAGAGTCAAACACCAGTGAAGACCTCAGGGCAAGGCAAGATTTCAGGGTAGATGTCTTCAAACCCTATTGGCAGCGGCTCATCCAGGCTGCTGGGCAAAAACAAACTGCAGAGGTAAAGACTATTTGGGGGATTCTTGTTTTAATCCATGTCAGAGGTAAAAGTGGCTTGAAGGAGAGTGATAATGGTAGAATTTTTCATACATGATTGAATTTTGGATGTATTTATTGATAGATTTGATGTATGTTCTGAGAGAAGACAAATTTTTACTTTGAGTAATTGTTCAATTTACTAAAATGGAGAACACTGAGGAAATAGTAGGTTGCAGACTAGTGGTTGGAAAGACGAGTTCTAGTTTAGTTATGTAATATTTGAGTGGTTTTTTCCCATATCCAAGTGGACATTTAACTGGATAATCCACTATATATTGTTGCAACTCTGGGAAGAAATCAGGACTGGTAATTGTAGTTGAGAACTATGAGCATGTATCCCTGTCATGATTGAAAGAGGTATTTAAAGGCCCCTAATTCAATTCATGCATTTTATGTATATTGTTTCATAATTTTCTTCCCAAGTTTTTTTCTTATAAATGCCATAAAATAGGGAGCGCTCTAACTTTCAAAAGATTCTATTTTGTTCTGGAATTGAATTAGTAGCTAGACTTTTTTTTTCTTTTAATTTGGTCAAAATTTGATTCCTTTAAATATTTATTCATTGCTCATTAGTTAGTTTTATGAAATACACAAAAAGTCCACATAACAGACTTTAGAACATACAAAGACAGTAATTACTTCTGATGTAAAGCTTCTACGTTCTGTGTTAGATAGTCTCACTTTTAAATGACTCATTCTATACCCAGTAATGGTTTTCTAGACCCACAACTACTTTATTCTTCCCTATATATATATATATGCTAATAGTTAGCAATGCACCATGCAAACCATATATCTCAGAATGAGACTTTTCATCATTTATTCTGAGCTGAAAGTAAAATGAATATCCAAGTATTTTGCACAGCTCCATGATCCCATGTCTCTCCATGGAGGACAGGCCTAGAGTATTTGAAAGAAAATAACAAAAATCAAAAACAATGTTTTCTATGAACACGATCAATTTTTGTTTAATTAAGGGTGTATACTTTAAGTTGTAATTGAGAATGAAATCCTTTAGGCTACTCATAGTCTCTGGCATATGCTTGTGAAAACTCTTCTAATTAGTATGATTTATGAATGGAGGGGTGTGTGTGTGTCTGAATCTGACAAACTGACTTAAAAGTTCTGCCCTATTTTTTTTTTTATGAGGGTTAATGGAATGAAAGTTCCACTGTAAAAAAAAAAAAAAAAAAAACAAAAACACAAACTATTGTGTAGTGTTAGTAAATGATAAGAAATAATACCTTGTGTCCAGAAGCAACAATAGAAGATTTAGAATGAATATATTTATTATCTACATTAAAAACAAATTCTGTTGTTTTCTATATATATAAAGAATAGAAACCACAGTAGATGTTCTGTACTTTGACATTGGTAAAATGCCTGCTAAAGTGTATCATAAAATATAACCCAGAAAATTGGTTTATTGCAAAAGGACACAGTAGCATGGGTTAGAAACTAGCTAAATCACGGGAGACACCAATGATGATTACAGCTGTGGCCTCTCTAAGCTTTAGGTCCTAATGTATAGTTAACCTTCTGATTGGGGATATTTTCATCATTGCAATCTGCAAGTGAAGTAATTTAGGAAGTGCTCAAACTAGTGCTCAGATGAGCTGTATGTTGAATTAAAGATGACCACAAATTATCTGATAGTCTTTCCATCAAGATGTGAAGTTTCCGTCCCCTCCCCATGAATATGAGCAGGTTCCATGGCCACTTAACCAATAGAATACAGAAGTTGCCTTGTGATATTTCCTTGGCCCAGGACTAAAATCTTCCACTATTATCTTCTTTTTGTTTACTTCCTCTGGGATTCCAGCCGTTCTACTGTGATAAACCCAAATTATATAGAGAAGGCTTTTATAAGTGCTCTGGGTATCAGACTAGCTGAGCTTCCAGCTGACAGCAAAGACCAACGTCCAACCACACTGAGCCTTTGCATGATGCCAGCCCCAGCCACCATCTGAAGACAACTGCATAAGAGATCCCAAGTGGGAAGTCCCCAGCTGACCCCTACAACCCATAGAACTATGAGAGATTATAATAAATTTTGGGAGCAGGAGTAGTTGTTACACACCAGTAGATAACTACAACCTTTAAATGGTGACAAATGTGGTATTTAAAACAGAGCTGTAATCCTTCAGCCAAAGAAGATCATTTCATTGATTTACATTAGAAAGCATTTGAAGATGCACAGACCGGATGTTGAGATAATGTCTACAAATAAACGTAATTCCTACCTCTCAAGAAATCTATCATAAGTTTATTTTTTAAATTTTCTCTTTGAAGTCAGTGGAAGGAGAGTTTTATTGTATCTACTCTACTGTATAGTCTGATTTAAGATGAACATTTGGTTGTATTTTAATAATATCTACAAAGTCAAATAGGATTTATTTCATTTTTTATTGTTTTACTGGTTTTAGATGATATTATTATACAGATCTGATTATATTTTTAAGCCATACTTGAGCCATACTTAAGTTAGGCTACATTTAAAGTTAAATGAAAGAATTCCAAAACAAACCAAAATTTCTGTTGTGAAAATACTATATTCACCATTTCAAAGAATAAGTGTGATAGTAGTGAAATAGTAGCCAATACAGAAATGAATAGTCTTTTTAGCCCATAGGAGGTACTCAACAAACTACCTGTTAATCATCTGATTGATGGCCTGGCCTGCCTAAAAGGGTTCCATGTTATGAAGACTAACTGCTTTGTACTTCTCTGGTTACATCTTGCATGCAAGGAAATGCTGCAGGCTACAAGGCATAGACATCTATATAAATCAACACCTGGAAAACTCTTTTAAGTCTTCCTGTTATCAATCTTTATCTAACTCTCTGACAGTTCATGTCATAGTTTTAAACATTCCAGTACAATGTGGGTCTGGATTTTAGACATGGTAATTGATTTAAGACTGTCTCCAGTTCTTTCAAGAAAGAAAAGAAGGAGAATTGAGTTAACTTAGTTTTTTTGGTACCCATAGCAAACATATGTAAGAATTAAAATGCTGACATTTAATCATCTCATAATACTTTAAGAACTAATTTAGATTTTCTTTTTGCAGAATCTTTTGAATAATAAATAGTAATTGGGAAGAGAAGACAGATACTTCAAATAGTGCAAACTTTGAAATTGTCACCTGCATTTAAAAAAAAATAAACTTGTTTTTATTTTTCTCTCCACTCTAAAACTGTGATCAACTAATACAATCCATTACTGACTCCACCTGGGATGCATGCCAATATTGAAAACTGCCACTTTATCAAAATTCCTTACTCTCCTTTTATGTGTACCTCTTTCCTTAAAATAAGAGAGAGAGAGAGAGAGAGAGAGAGAGAGAGAGAGAGAGAGAGAGAGAGAGAGATGAGTTTGAAAGGAAAGAGAGAGGGTTTATACAGAAAGTTAGCCTGGTGAGAAGGATGAGGAAGGAAGTAATGTGGGAATGTCAGAAATAGTTGCTTTCTTGGCATTCCCTGCCTTATGGTATGTGTGGGGAATCTTTTTGCTATTTCCGCCAGAGTAAAAAGGACTCAAATAAAATTGTAATGAAAGAAAAAGAATTTCTTCTGACATTTCCTTTATCCCAAAATAAACTTCAGTCTACGGGAAAATAAAACAGATACTCTTTCTGCTTTCTTTAGATACCTCTTTCTCTGTTGCTTTTTAAGCCACTGCTTGTATTGAACCTCGTAATACACTGTGTGTGTATGCATGTCTCTGTACATGTGTGAACGCATGTGTGTGCATGTGTGTGTACTTGGGTGGAAGTATTCTTTCATGCACTTCAATTCCAAAGTTTCAAACTATATGGCAGAGTTGTAGAAGGATACCTCATTGAGAGATATTTGGCAGCAGACTTTGTCCACACTTTATCCATTAGATGGTGAACATGACTGCTTTGGAAACTTTCCCTAACTGCAAGATGCTGCATCACAGTGATTATCAGCCTACGTGAATTTCAAGATTAAGGAAACATTTCTTAAGACATTCAGGCACAAAAAGTAAAACACCAATTCTAGGCCCCAAAATTTCACTGATGGATTTTATCAAACATTTAAGTTATCAATCTCACACAAACTCTTCTAGAGAAGAGAAAAAAAGGAAATACTGACATGAATTATCCATTTGTCCAGGGTATCCAGGCTGTATACACTATTTGGCCATTCATTACTTAGTAGCCATTAAGATTATAAGAGAGAAAGATCACACTCACATAACTTTTATTACCATATATTGTTTCAATTGTTCTATTTTATTATTAGTCATGCCTTACTTATAAATCAAGCTTTATTATAGGTATGTATGTATAGGAAAAAAACAGTATACAAATATGTTTGTATATATGTATATATACACACACTATGGATATATATACATAGTGTGTGTATATATATATACATATATATATATACAGTGTATATATATATATACACTGTAGAAACTATATATGTATGTATGTGTGTGTCTATATGTATACATATACTATGTATATGTATGTATGTGTGTGTCTATACACACACACACACACATACACACGAGTTCAGTAATATCCATGGTCATCCACTGATTGTCTTGGAATGTATTCTCTGCCACCATTGATAAGGGGGGATTACTGTAAAACGTGAGATATGATGGCACAGTTCATAATATACAGTGTATAGGGTTTATTCAGATGATATTTTGCAATCTTCCCGGTGATAGTTTGCTATTTTAAACTTGTTTCTATTCATTGTAATTTATAATGAAGTTCTGAAGAAAAATATTATTTAAATATATAAGCAAAACAACAGAAAAAAACAAAGATATGTCCAGCCCAACCCCACTGCCATGCATAAATATATTAATTTGGTACATATATTATATTTTATATGAATATACATAATAATTTTTAATTTTCATTTTTCATATCACTAAATAGGGAATAATGATTTTTTCTATACCAACATACAGCCTTTTACAACAATATAATGAATCATTAGTAGCATGATTATTTCAAAGCTTTAAAACAATCGTATTCAAAAAGTCATGTTTCAAACTACTAATAGTTCATTACATTCTTTAATGTATTTTTCTTATCCAGTGTTTACATTTGCTTTAGGGATTTCTCCCTTATTTGTTATTTTATACAATATGTTAAAGAATATTTTGCTTTATTACTTAATAAAGAAAACTTAGAAGCAGAACTTTTAGGTTAAAGAGAATAATGATTTTTTAAGACTTCTATTACATTTCATCAAATTGCCTTCTACACAATTTGCACTGATTTGTAGTTCTAATTTACATGAGGTTGTGCATCACCCTGCACCATCTCTGGCACTAGTGGTTAATCAATACTTACATCTTAGCCAAAAGTCAAAAACTGAACATGGGAGAGCTTTGTTCTTTAAAATTTTACTTTTTGAATTACTGTGAATAGAAAAATATCATTATAAGATTAATAGCAATTTGCTTACAGTTCATTTTAGTTAATTATTCCGCACATTCTTTCATCATGTTTTACTAGAGTCCTGTATTTTTTAAATGAATATATAAGATCATGTGTTTGTATTCATATTAATCATTCATTTAATCTCTCTGAAATTGTCCCGTCTTTGTTAAATATATCTCTCATTTTCTCACTTGCTTTTAAAATTTTTTCTCACAGCATTTTATATTAAGAGGAATGTGTTAGTTTTTAGATAATAAAATCTATCAGTATTTTAGATTACGGTTTCAGTGTCTACTGTCATAATATAAAATACCTTCAGCAACCCAAATTATATCTCTGCTTTCATATTTTTACAAATGTATTTTATTGCAATTGGCTATTAATACAGCTATACTTAATTTGATGTTAGAATTGTAACATACCTTCTCAACTTGTCCAAATACAATTTATCAAATTAATTGTTTGAAATTCAAATTGTATAATATAATAAGTTGTTACAATAAGTTCTTGGATCTATTTCTCAACTGCATAGTGATTTTCGCTTCTGTCTTTCTACACCAAATTCTGCCCCTGTTCTTTTTTTTTTATCCCAAAGATTTCAGTTTGCTCTTTTATTTTTTTTCTTGAAGATGAACTGTAGAATAATTTTGTCAAATTCCTCATACAATCCCATTAGATTTTAAGTAGAATCAATTTGGAAAGAATTAGCATCTATAATGTACCAAATCTATACATCCAAGGACATGATAAGCATGTGTTTTTGTGTAAAATTTTTCCATTGATCAAATAATGAGCTGTCACTTCCAAAAAGGTCCTGTACAATTATTATGTTTTATATTTTGTTTCCATAGTGACTAATACCTTTTCCCATTCCTATTAAAAATATTTCAAGCTCTTCATGGCTCTACATCATTTTTAAACTGCTCTCTTGTCGAATAACCTTATTGGTTTTAAGTTTTACGTTTTATTATCTTTCATTTTTAATCAAACACAGCTGTTAATAACAGCTATTATTTATTGTGCATATATTGTATGCCAGATTCTACCCTAAATACTTGGCATCCATTTAAAAAAGTGCATGATAATTTTGAATAATTTATTATATAATCTTGTCTTATTGTGATGTTCTAAACAACAAGAGCTAGATCAGTGTCAAGTCACAGTGCCTATATTCTATTTTTACTCTTGACTTCATTTGGAATGCATCAGTTATTTTACTACTAAGTTAAATGTCAACTATTAGTTTGGAATAGGATGCATAAGAAATATACTACTTCCATTATAAGGAAAATTATTATAAGATATATATGTTAAATATAATCAAATGTCTTTTTAGCATTTTTAGCTCTATCCTAAGGATTGCATTTTTCATTGCAATATGCCAATAAGTTTTGATTTTATTGCTATATCTTATATTACTATATCAGTATAATGAGGTATATCATGGTTTTAAAAATACTATAATAATTTTTACTTAAAAAATTTATACGATATTTTAATAAGTGACATTAATTCCTTGGTTAAAGAATTTCTATTTTTATAACTTTTTCTTTTATAAAATATACATAGGTTGTTGCATACCTGGATTACATTACAAAATAAAAATAAAGTTATTTTGCTGCTGGGACTTATTACCAAGAAATTTTATCTTCGTCAAAATTAATTGGCATTATATCATTTTGTTTCAGAATATATAAGTAGCAAAGAAATTATCTGGTATAATTCACTCATAAAACTATCTGGATAGAATCATTTAGGGAGTTATATTAGTAATTTTAGATAACATTTTGAATTTTAACATTTAGTAATTTTAGATAACATTAGTAATTTTAGATAACATTTTGAATTTTAACATTTTGAATGCTCTGTTTTTAGGTACATTTGACTGAGTCAAACATGGTAGTTAAATTTCATACATGTTTAGTGTCCATTCACACTATAGTTGTTATCACTTTTCTAATTGGTAATATAATTTATTTTATTTCTTCTGCTTTCCTTGATAACTCTCAACAGAAAGCTTGTCTTCTCTGTTTTTCTTAAAAATAAACTACTGAATTTTGTTATCAGTTTTACTACCCTTTTGAAATTACCTTTTACCTTTATTCCTTCTCTTTTACATATTACCCTTAGAATTATTATATTGTTCTTGCTTATCTAGGTAAATAATTGATAGATATATATTTCATTTATATTTAATAATAAAATCATAGACAGCTGTGATTTTTCATTGAAAAATAATATTTGCTGAAGTACTTGTTTTGATGTGTACTGTTATAATTAACTTCGTCTACTTAAGTAATCTGTAATGAAGTTATCTTTGCAACATTAACCTAATTGTGAATTTGTGGGTGTGTGATATTTCACACAATAGGCTAGATAATGCTGCAGTAACAAAGAATACCTGGTTTCATTTTCTTAAAACAATCAAAGCATCACATCTCCGTCTAATTCAGGTTAGGTGACTCAGGCATCTGGTCTACTTGCATTTTGCAAATCTATTATTGTAGAATCGCTTCTTCACTGCTTCAAAAGAGTAGAAATTGAGATTGCTGCAAATTCCCAAAATACAAAGAAATATGTCTCTTCTCTCCATATCCCCATGGACAAGGATTCAGTCACATGGTCCCAACCTCACAATGTGAGAGCCTAGGAAAAGTAGTCTTCCTTTATATCCAGGAAAGAGAAATGGTGTGGTGAGCACAGAGCATTTCCATGGCACAGTATGTATATTCATTTTTTTCCAATCATTTAATTAATTTAGTTATCCCTAGTTATTAATTTTACAAGTTATTGAGTTGTGACCAGGAAACAGGCTGAAAAATTTAAACATTTTAAGTTTTTCTTTAAGAACTTGGATATAATTAATTTTGTTAAATGATCCGTGGACATTCAAAGAGTTTGTGAATTCTTTCAAAGGTAGGAAGTTCGATATATGTGTTAATCAAGCATACTTTATTTTTTAAAATCTATGTATCTCCTAAATATTGTTGTATTTCTACTAGCAAAATACTCTCATATATGTGAATTAGTTGTTTGATTTTAACAAAAGTTCTTACTTTATTCAGATTTCCTTAGTTTTTCCCTACTGCCCTTTTTCTGTTCATTTTCAGAGTCCAGTCCAGAATACTGCATTATATTTAGTCTTCATGTCTCTGTAGACTTTTCTAGACTGTAATAGTTTCTCAGAAAATTCTTGTTTTTGATGACCTTGATGATTCAGAAGAGCACCGGTCAGATATTGTGTGGAATGTCCCTCAAATGAGATTTGTCTAATGGTTTCCAAATAATTGGACTGGGTTTTGGATTTGGGGGGAGAAAAACAACAGAGGAAAAATGCTATTTTCATCTCATACTTATCACACGTTATGTTAACCTTGATCATCTAGCTGAGATAGTGTTTTCTTTACTATCAAAGTTCTTTTTCCTCCCTTTTTCATATGTACTCTTCGGAAGGAAGTCACTACAGGCAGCCAACACTTAAATAATGGTACTTAAGCTCAGCTTCTTCAGGGTGAAGAGTCTGTAAAAATTCTTTGGAATTCCACATCACAGGGGAGTTGTCTTTTCTCCATGTTTATTTACTCAACCATTTATTTTATATTGGTATGTACTCATGTATATTTATTTCGTACTTTGGGTTATAATCCAATTATTTTATTGCTGAAATTTTTTCAACTTTGGCTATTTTAGGAAGCTTATTCAGTTGGCCTCTATTTCCTTTTGACATACCTCCACTGATTTTTTTCACACTTACTTTTCTTGTCCCTGTGCTAGAATTAGGCATTTTTCCAAGGAGCCTGGTTCCTTTTATTAAAGAAGGACATTAGAAACCAAGCTCTGAAAGCTAGATGGACTCATCACTACTGGGTGTCTTTGCTTCTAGGCTCTCAGCTAACAGAACAAGAAGAATCTGTGTATATACACTAACCTGTGTATTCACAGGTATCTAAATATTTCTATGTATAACCATCTGTATCTATATTAACTGAAAATGAGTTCATATTGATGTCTCCATCTCTAATCCATTACCACAAGGATTATTTAAGCTTCTGCCCTCTTGCTTATTCATAAACTACCACTGAAACAGTGAGAGAAACCTGGCTTCCTCCATCTGCCGTCCATTTGATCAATTGTTCGATCCCATCTATATGAATAGAAGTGTCAAAATTGTTAACTAATACATGGATAGGAATCAGCTTCATCAACCACAGTACAGTGATTATGAACAATTTCCATTGCCTTCATTCTTGCAGACTCCAGACATTTCCAAAGTTACTTAGGTCCACGCGTTCCTCCCATGCTCCTTTCAGTTGTTTTTGTCATATTCTGCCCTCACTCTGAAAATTCCCACAATATCCTCAATGATTTTAAATTTTACTTTAATTTTTAAACTTTAATTTAATTTATAGTCATTCTTGGTATTATAAAGATCTGTGGGCTTTATTTAACAAATGCCTAGTATAATGTAGTATAGTATATCCACCATTGCAGTATCATACAGAGTAGATTCCCTACCCTAAAAAATACACTGTTTTTCACCTATTCAACTTTACCCACCTCTCCCTGACACCCTGGCGACCATTGATCTGTTTGCCATCTTTAGTTTCATTTTTTCCAGAATTCCACAAAATTGGAATCTGAAATTTATCCAGCCTTTTTAGATCGACTGTGTCACTTAGCAATACGTAGTTGTCTCTTTCATATCATTTCATGGTTTGGTTGCTCATTTCTTTTTAGTGCTGAATAATAACCCATTGTGTGGATATGCCACAGTTTGTTTGCAAATCCATCTATTGAAGAATATCTTTGCTGCTTCCAGTTTTTTTTTGGGGGGATGATGAATAAAACTTCCATAAACATTTATGTGCAATATTTTTTGGACATAAGTTTTCATATCAGTTAGATAAATACCTAAGAAGATAGGAATATGTTTGCTGGATCATATGGTAAGACTAACTTTAGTTATATAAGAAGCTGCCAAACTATCTTCCAAATGTCTGTACCATTTTGCATTCGCACCAGCAATGAACGAGTATTCCTTTCATTCCATATCCCCACCAGCAGTTGGTATTGTCACTTTTGGATTTTGGCCCTTCTCGTAGGTCTGTAATGACACCTAGTTGTTTTTATAATTTGTAATTCTCTAATGCCAAGTGGTTTGGACTATCTATGCATATGAGTATTTGCCATCTGTATATCTCTTTTGTTGTGGTGTTCAATTCCTTGCCCATTTTTTGATTGGATTGTTTCTTATTGTTGCATTTTAACATTTTGTTGACTATTATTGGCAAAATTCTTTATCGATATGTATTTTGAAGAAATTTTCTGTCTGTAGCTTGTTTTTTCATTCTCTCAACAGTGTTTTTCTCAGAGCAGAAGTATTTATTTTTAAAAAGTTCAAGAAAACAATTTTTTTCTTTCTTCACCATACTTTTTGATGCTATACCTAAAAATTATCACCAAACCCAAGGTCACCTAGATTTTCTCCTATATTTTCTTCTAAAGTTTTATAATTTTGTATTTTACATTTAAATCTATGATTTACTTTGAGTTAATTTTGTGAAAGGGTAAGTTCTGTGTCTAGAATAAATTTTTTTGTTATTTATGTACATCCAATTGTTGCAGCAACATTTGTTGAAAAGACTATGTTTTCTTCCATGAATTGCTTCTGTTCCTTTGTCAAAGATTAGTTGATTGTATTTGTATAGTTCTATTTTGGGCTCTTTATTCTGTTTCATTGATCTATGTGTTTATTCTTTGGTCCCTAATACCATGCCGTGTTGATTACTGTAGCTTTAAAGTAAATTTCGAAGTTAGTATGATTCTTTGAAATCTGTTCTTGTACTTTAGTATTGTGTTTGTTATCCTGCCTTCTGTCTTTCCATATAAACTTTAGAGTTAATTTGTCATGAACTAAAAATGACTTGCTGGTATTTTGATAGAGACTGTGTTGAATTTATAGATCAACACTGGGGAAAATTGACATTTTATCAATGTTAAGTATTCCAATCTACATTTCCTTAGATCTTCTTTGATTTATTTTATCAGAAATGTGTGATATAGAATCTGTACATATATTGCTGTATTGATATCTGAGTATTTAATTTGGGGGGTACTACTGTAAATGGAATTGATTTTTAAATTCAGATTACAATTGCTCATTGCCGGTATATAGAAAAACAATTGCCTTTCATAAATGAACTTGTCTCATTTAGTTTCAGGAGTTTGCTTTGTTCTTTGGGATTTTCTACATAGTCAGTTATGTTATCTGCAAGTAAAGACCATTTCCTTTCTTCCTCCCCAATCTGGTTGACATTTATTGCATTCTCTTATCCTATTGTACTGTTTGGGACTTCAAGTAGGATGTTGAACAGGAGTGATGAGAGAAATTACACTTGCCTAGTTCCCAATCTTAGTGGGGGAAATGTCCCGTTTTTAATTAATAGGTATAATATTGCCTGTAGATTCTTTAGTGTATGTACTTTATCAAGATGTGGAAATTCCCCCTTTATTCCTAGTTTATCGAACACTTTTATCAAGTGTTAGACTTTGTCAAATATTTTTTCTACATTAATTGATTTGGTCATATAATTTTCCTTCTTTAGCTATTGATATGATGGATTATATTAGTTGATTTTTAAAATATTGGACCCAACTTATATACCTGAAATACATCCCAAATAGTCATGGTGCATAATTTTTATACATTGTTAGATTTTATTTGTTAATATTTTATTGAGGATTTTTGCACTTATCTTCATGAGAGATACTGAGCTGTATTTTTTCTATCATATGTTTGTCTGGATTTGGACTAATGCTAACCTCATAGAATATTTAGAAACTGTTGTCTTTGCTTCTATTTTTGGAAAAAAATTATGGAAAATAGATATTTTTGCTCCTTAAATATTTGGTAGGATCTACTAGAGAATTATCAAGGAATGGTGCTTTTTTTTTAAGGTTATTATTACTGATCAATATCTTTAATAAAATAGACCTATTCAGATTATCTATTTCTTTGAGTGAGCATTGGTAGTTTTTTTCTATCATGAAATTAATGTATTTTATCTGAATTATCAAATATGAAGTGATAAGTTATTCATAGTATACATTATTATATTTTTAATATCCATAGAATAAATAGTAATAATCTCTTTTATTTCTGATATTAGTAATTTGTGTTCTCTCTCTCTCTCTCCCTCTTTCTCTCTCTCTTGGGGGAGAGTTTATTGAGGTCTTGATCTTATCAAAAAAAAAAAAAACAATTTTGGTTTCATGGACATTTTTCTACTGTTTTCCTGTTTTCAGCTGCATTGATTCCTGCTCTAGGTTTTATTATTTATGTTCTTCTGCTTGTTTGGAGTTTAAATTGCTCTTCCCTATTTTCATAAATTGGAACCTTAGGTTAATAACTGTAGACTTTTTTTTTCTTTTTAATTTATGAACTTAATACTATTAATTTCCCTCCAAGTACTGCTTTCACTGCCCCCCTAAATTATAATAGGTAGTATTTTTGTTTTTATTTAATTCAAATTAAGTTTCTCTTTAAACATTTTATTTGACCTATGTATTCTTTTGAAGTATATTATTTAATTTCCGAATATTTGGGGATATGCCAGCCATCTTTCTGTTATTGATATCTGGTTTAATGCCACTGTGGTCTGATAACATATTTTGCATAATTTCTGTTACTTTAAAGTTGTTAAGATTTTCTTATATCCCAGAATGTAGTATGTCTCGGGGAACATTCCATGTGAGCTTGGGCAGAATGTGCATCCTGCTAAAATTAGATGAAGTTGTCTATAAATGTCAATTTGATCAAATTGATTGATAGTGCTCTTCAGATCTACTATATACTTACTGTATTTCTGCCTGCTTGATATATTAATGAAGAAGAATGCTAGAGTCTCCAACTATAATAGTGTGTTATCTATTTTTTCTTGCGATTCTATCATTTTTTGCCTCGTGTTTTGACATTCTGTTTTTCGGTGCATAAATATTAAGGGTGGTTACATCTTGCATAGTTGACCCCTTTATAACATATAATGCCCTCTTTATCCCTGATAATTTTTCTCATTCTCAGCTCTGCTTTGTTTGAAATTAATATAACTGCTCCAACTTTTTTGTTGATTGATGTTAAGGTATATCTTTCCATCCTTTTATTTTTAATCTGTTCACATTTTTCTATTTAAAGTGGGTTTCTTATAGACAGCTTAGAGTTGTATAGTTTTGTCTTTTTTAAAATTCACTCTGACAATCCTTGTATTTTAATTGGTGTACTTAGCACACTTATAATTAAAGTGATAATTGGTATTTTTAGACTAATATATATCATGTCTATAAAGATTTTCTATTTCTTGCATTTATTCTTGCTTTTTCCTTTTTTTTCCTTTCTTTTGGTTTAATGGAGCATTCTATGTGATTACAATCTTAGCATATCAATTATACTTCTCTTAAAACAAGTTAATGATTGCTTTAAAGTTTTCAATGTACTTTTTTTCCCCCCTCATCTAAATCAATCCTCAAACAACTCTGCATCACTTGTATCACTTCAGGTGTGGTGTAAGTAAAGGAGTATTCTCAATTTCTTCCTCTCATCCTTTATGTCATTCATTTTACTTATCTCTACACTGTAATCATCAAATACAATGTTACTATTGTTAATTTAAACAGTTATATTTTTATCAAATATAATAAAAATAAGAAAGAATTTTTTAGGAGAAAAAGTATTTACCTTCATTTATTTCTTTTCTGACATACTTCTTTTCTTTGTAAATCTGTGTTTCTGACCTGTATTATTTTTCTTCTCATTGAAGAACTTCTTTTACCATTTCATGTAGGACTGGTCTGCTGACAATAAATTTCCTCGGTTTTTCTTTGTTAGAGATAATTTCTGTTTCTCCCTTAAAGGACAATTTCATTGAATATAGAATTCTGGTTCAGTGATTGTTATTTTGTTGTTGTTGTTTTGTTTTGTTTTCATTTAATATTTTTACTCTCTGGAGTAGATTTTACTCTTCTTTTTGGCAGCGTGGTTTCTGATAAAAAGTCAGCTATAATTCTTTGGTAAAGTACCCTCCAACCAATATCAGCTTTATTCAAAATTTTGTCTTTTGAATCTTTTTGAAGATTTTATCTGTAGAATCCTTGTTTAAAATGTTGTCTCTAGCTGTATGCGTTTTGAATTTGATATTTATGATATGATATTTTTGATATTTATTTTGTTTGGTGTTCTCTGAGCTTCTTGAATCTGTGGTTGTGTCTATCATTGAGTTTGAAAAGTTCTCAGTCATTATTACTGAAAATATTATCTTCTGTTTTTTTCTTTCGTGTCCTTTGCCATTCCAATTAAACAGATAGCACATTTTAGGAAATTGTTACACAGTTCTTAGATGTTCTATTATGCTTATTTTATTCTTTTTTCTCTTTGCATTTCAGTTCTAGAAGTATCAATTGACATGTCTTCAAGTCCATTTATTCTTTCCTCAGCCTGTTGAATCTATTGATGAATCAATGAGAGGCATTTTTTCATTTATGTTGCACTGTTTTTCATTTCTAGCATTTCCTTTTGATTCTTAATACTCCATCTCTTTGTTTAAAATACCAATCTATTATGTCATATACTTATATTTTCTATTAAAGCACTAAAGATATTAATCATAGTTTTTTTTCTTATGTGTATTAAAGGCTTTAAGTGAATGCATTAAACTATCATAATACCATAAAATTATGCAATACAAAGTGCTAAGAAGGAAAGGTACCAAATATTATGAGAGAAGAAAACTTTTAAAGAAAAGGTGATGTCAGTAAGGACATCATTGAGAATAAAATTGATGGTTTTGTCATAAAAGGTGGATCTAACAAAAGTGAGCAGAATGTGTAAAGTTTTTAATAGCAGAAATGTGCTTGAGATATTGTAGAAAATAAAATTTTTAAATTAAATATTAAAATTTGGGAGACTGGAGCAAAGTTAGTATGAGTAACTATAACATCAAATGATGAAGAGAAATATGGGGCTATATCATCTAAGGCTGGGGTGAAAATAGTAAGAAATATGGATTATTTGCTAATTATATTGGTAAGCCGTGAAAATTTGTAAAGGAGAAGAATCACATGACCTGTTTATTTTTTTAAAAGACTACTTTTCCTACAATGTGGAGAAATAATTATAGAACAGAAAGAGTGAAAACTAATTTCCAGTAGTCTGTATCTCTTTATAGCCATTATACATGTGACTTTTGAGACTTAAAATGTTGCTAGTATGACTGATAAAATTAAATTTTAGATTTATTTTAATTAATTTAATTTTAAATTTTAAATTAAAACAGTAAAAAATATCTTTTCATTAAACAACTCTGATGTTTTCATAGAACTATATTTCACTTTAACACTTGCATTGTAGAGATATTGCTGTATTTTATGTGTATGTGAGGCTCATGCATTCTTTCTAGTATCACATAAGCACTTCTCCAATCTAGTCAGTATCAATGGATTGATTCAGGTCAAATGATTTATTTTCTTATGCACCAACATAAAACTAGGTGTTTATTTAAATATTTTGTGTAGATCACAAGCATCATATTGATACTCTTTCAAATACTAATTTTAAACAAATTGAAATACTCATCATTTTAATGACTACATAATTAAATTACATTATATAATTTAAATTATATGTTTAGTTTTAATATGTTTCTTTATTTGTTTTTAGTTTAAAATTAAATATGGGCAAATATTAAAATTTAAAATGAAGGCATATAATATCGACACAGGATTGAATAGAGATGTAGTAGATCAACCAGAAAGTAAAGTGAGAAAGAGACTAGAGAGGTAGGTCACAATTTCATGTTGAATAGAAATTGTAATTTGCTTCAGCAGAGTGAAACGAAATTTTAATAATTAAAGAAGATAAGTAGACAATATTAACAATTATAGTTAGCAAATATATATAGTGAATGTTTCCTCCCGCTAGTCAAAAAAGAATTGACGAAATTTAGAATTGTGTCCAAAAATATTTTAATGAGTTTTAAGAAGAATTAAAATTATAACATTGGCCAGCTGTAAAATGGATTGGAATTTGGCACAAAGAAAGAAAATAATTTTTAGATAGAAAGATAGTAAAAGAAATTATAACTTCAATCATAAAAATTTAGTTAGAAAATTTCATAAAATATCATTTTTTAATAAAAAGTGCAATATTTTTTATTGTCATCAGTTGTAGAATAAACAATACCAAAAATAAGTGATTCAGAATTTTAAAAATTGCAACTTTTCTTTGTCTTTAGATCATTCCTACAACATATGAGCTCTGAACAATTAACATTTAGGTATGTTTTGTCTCAGAGTGCTTCCATATATTTGAGAAATTTGTCAATTTACAGATGAAACCACAGAATTTCATACTATAAATTACTGGACTTTTTACATCCATTAAAGAAGAATTTCAGCTACATATGCAAAAATTTTACTATTAAAATAGTGTTCCAGCTGTGTTAGGCCAAAAATCAGCGAAAGTCCATAATTATCGATAGAGTTCACTCTTGGTATTCAACCTTCTACGGTTTTTGGACAAGTGTATAATGCCATGTATCCCCCATCATAGTACCATACAGAGTAATTTCATTGCCCTGAAAATGGTCTGTGTTCCACCTATTTATCTCTCTCTCTCCTTAACCCCTGGCAGCCACTCATCTTTTTACTGTCTACAGAGTATTGCCTTTTCCGGAATGTCATATACGGAAAAGTTGACTCGTGAACAAGACAAATTTAAACTGCTTCGGTTCATTTATACACTGACTTTTTTTTTTTTTTCAGTAAATACCTTCACTGGTTTTGATCCATCTTTGGGAGTCCACAGATGCACAGGGCTTACTATATGCATCGATCTATGCCATTTTATACAAGGGAGTTGAGGATCTGTGGATTTTGGTATCCATGGGATTCCTGGAACCAACTGATTTCTTTCACTTAGGAATGTACAGTTACGGTTCTTCCATGACTTTTCATGACTTAACAGCTCATTTCTTTTAGTGCTGATTATTATTCTATTGTCTGGATATACCACAATTTTTCTATTCATCTACTGAAGGACAAATTATTGCTTCTAAGTTTTGGCAATTACGAATAAAGCTTCTATAAATATCTGTGTGCAGGACTTTGTGTAGATATATATTTTCAACTACTTTGGAAAAATACCAAAGAGCAAGAATGTTGAATCCTGTAGTAAGGGTATGATTTAGTTTTATGAGAAAGCACTAGCCAATCCTCTAAAGTTACTATAACATTTTGCATACTTACCAGCAGTGAATAAGAGTTCCTGTTGCTCCACATCCTTGCTAGCATTTGATGTTATCTGTATTTTAGATTTTGGCCATTCAAATAGGAGTGTAGTAGTGTTTCATGATTGTTTTAATATGCATTTTCATGATGACATATGCCATGGAGCATCTTTTTATATGCTTATTTGCCATCTGTGTATATACCTCAGGGTAGTGTCTGTAAGGGTCTTTGGCCTTTTTTTTTTTTTATCATGTCGTTTGTTTTCTCGTGTTGAATTTTAAGAATTCTTTGCATATTTTGTATAAAAGTCCTTTACTAGATGCTTCTTTTGCAAGTATACTCTCCCAATCTATTGCTTGTCTTCTCATTCTCTTGACATTTTCTCTCACAGAGCAGAAATTTTAATTTTAATGAACTCCATTTTATCAGTTATTTTCTTTATGGATTACATTTTTGGTGTCATGGCTGAAAAGTCATTGTCCTGCCCAAGGTCATCTAGGTATTCTCTTATGTTATCATTTAAGAGATTTATAGTTTTCCCTTTTATATTTAGGTCTGTGGTCCATTTCGAGTTAATTTTTGTGAAGAGTGTAAAGACTGTTTAGATTCTCTTTTTTTTTTAATGTGGATTTCCAGTCGTTCCAGCACTATTTGTTAAAAAGACACAACCTTATTTTACACCATCACTTTGTTGTATTGCCTTTGCTCCTTTTTCAATGACCAGTTGACTGTATGTATGCGTGTCTATTTCTGGTCTCTCTATTCTGTTTTATTGATCTATATATCTGTTCATTTGTTAATACCATACTGTCCTAATTACTGTAGCTTTATAGTAAGTCTTGATCTCAGGTAGTGTCACTCCTCCAACTGTGCTCTTCTCATTTAATATTGTATAGGGAGTGCAGCACTGATAAGGCTCAATCTACCTTGATTTAATCATATTCTTACTCTACCACGAAACCTAGATGAGAACTGGAAGGTGTACTGGACCACTTCTCCTTTGGCAGGACTTGAACTCCATTTTTGCTACCCCTAACACTAAGCAACTGCTGAAATTATGCTGTTTTTCAGCCATTGTCTGAACAGCTATTAGGCCTCTCACCCTGGAAAGCTTAAAATATCAGCAGTCGCCTGGAAAAAAAGTTCAGAAATGCTAGACTCACTTCTTACTTCCGTTCTTTCTGGAATGTTGGCCCCTTAAGTCTTGGACGTCTTGGTAGACCAGAAATGCAATGTTCGGTCTCCAGTTATATGGGACTGCTGAACAGTCTTCTGGCCTTGTCACTCTTAGCAGCATTTCTCTCCTCAACTTCTCAGCCTTTCTCCATAGACTAAAAAGCGGGCACTTTCCCTATTGGGAAATCTGGCATGCAGAAGGTTGGGCTTAGCTCGCTGAGCTTTCTTTTTTTCTGGAATCCATCCCCTGAGACCCGGTTGCCTTGGCGGCTCTCCAGTACATTCATACAAGCACCGATGAGCCACAAGCTACTACTACCTTATCATCCAAAGCAGAAGTCCAATCATTTATGGATCATGAATTCGATCGTTCTCATGTGATATTGTTCCAACAATTCTCATCTGCATTTTGCTTTAAAGGGTACTTCAGAGAAAATGAAATTTGTCCAATCTATATTTGCTGTTTTTGATTTTTAACTCTTCTGTGTCTTATTACTTTAGGCTTATTTCTTATATAGAATTTGGATTTTTTTTATTAAATCAGAGAGTTTTTGTTTTTAATGTGGAAATTATCCTCTGAAAGGTGGCAGAACATGCTACCCGAAAATACAGCTGTAGAAGTTCAGGACACGCAACCCGAAATATACCTTTTTGGTATATTGATTATTTTGAACTGAAGGCACTTGAAAACAGCAAATGCAAGGAAAAATTTTCTTATAACTCCTCTTATTTGCTTAATGGTGGATACTGCAAAAGGCACTTTATTATCATAAATCCTCTCCCCGAGAGTTTCATCAACCAAGAAGATACAAGAAATAGACACTACATTCAGACAAATTTGTCACAAACTACCATTTATACCATCTATTCTTCTAAGGGCCCATTCATTTTTCTGAAAAAAAAAAAAATTACTTAGTTTCCCCTAAGAAGACTATATCCCCTACCCTTTTCCCTATTAAGATGGTATTTAAACCTGAATTCTAAGCCACCTGGGAGAGGTATTCATTTTTCCCTGGGTATCTCCCATGTACACATGAGGTATATATGTTAATAAACTTATGATTATTTTTCCCTTGTTGATCTGTATTTTGTTATAGGGGCCCTAGCCAAGAACATAGAAGGGTAGAGGAAATTATTTTTTCCTTCCCTATACCTCAAACTCAAATACTGTGATGACCAATAGGCAAGGTCTTATTTTCCTTATTTAAAAATATACTTTTTTTCCATGCTTCTTTGCTTTTTAAAATTTTGACATTTTTCTTATTGCTCAAGTTATATATGCTCTTTTCTCTTTTGACTTAGAAATTATTAATCTTATTTTTATTTTAGTAACAGTTACTTTTAACATAAAAGCCCAAAGCCTATATATGCATTTATTTCTTCAAGCATCAAAAGTAATTGATCACTTAAAATCATAATTTTTCATATCATTTTTCCCTATGCCAGTGATTCGCATTTATTGTAAGAATGTGGGGTTCCACAGAAGATGATTTTCATTTTTTTTTTGCTTCCTAATGTTTCCTTTCAGAAATTATTTCTACTATTCTTATTGTTTTATATATCATTAGCAAATAATACAACATAAATTCTATTTTTATAGCTTTTATCGTCCATGGTTCTTTTTATCCCCAATGCTATGTCTTCCCCATTTGTAATGTCTTTGTTTTGATTTAGTCCAGCCACTATATTTCTTCAGGTAAAACTTCCAAAAAGGAACAAGAATGGTAAATTATCTGAATTCCTGAATATCTTTGAAGAATTTTTTTTTTCTCCTTGGCGTAAAAGCACTAACTTATTTACACACATGGTAATTTAATATTTTTTGCTCAGAACTTATGTAATTTCCTCTGTTTTGTTGTTTTTTGTTTGTTTGTTTTACTAATATTCAGTGTTACATAAAATTCTGTTGCCAACAATTTTTTTTCCATTATATACTGTCAATAATCCATTATAGGCTGTCAATAATCTATTTTTTAATGTGCGTGTGTGTTTTCTATTTACTTAGAATAAAACAATTAGAACTTTCTAAATGTTTTCATGTGTTAATCTCTTTTCCTTCATTTTGCTTGAATTTCCACAATTTTTATTAACAAACCTCTATTTTTTATTCTCAGAAATGTTCAGTATTATTTGAATATTCATTTTCTTCTATCTTCTTTATACATTTTTTCCATTACATGTTCACAGTGTCTTAAAAGTGGATATCACATCCCCTTTTAAAGACAGGTAAACCCCAGCACAGAGGGTTTTAAAACTCCCCCAGCCTGATCAGACTACAGTGCTCTTTCCTATGAGAAAAGGAATATATCCAGTTAACATTAATATATATGTGTGTGTATGTACATATAAGTAAAGCTCAGAGGAGTAATCTGTGTCAAGCGGTGTCACATAGCATATTGGGAGTGGGGCGGGGAGGGAGAAAGTACTGAGACTATAACTCCCTAAATTTGAGGCTATCTTTTCTAGTATTTCTAATGTTTCTAATTTCAAATATTCTTCTAAGATGATGAGCAACAGGAAGAAAACTCTTGATTTCAACAGCTCTAAGGGATGCATCGTAGGAAGGGCATTTTGGAGACTGGCAGGAAGCAGTAGACAGGACTCACATACCACACGCAAGGAAAAAAAATCATTTGTAAATCATATCACCCGCAAGGAAAAAAAATCATTTGTAAATTCCTCCGCATGCAGCTATGCAAGGTGGCTGCTGAAGCAGGGCTGTTCTTTTTTATTAAGGAGTCTTGGAGGCGGCAAAGCAGTCATCAGCTTATGCAAATTCCTGTGCGTACAAAAAAGGGACCTTTTAAGCTGCCTATTACTTTATTATTGCTGAAAGAAAGAAAAGAAAAGCATAAAAGGAGAGGGGGGTGGGGAGAATTAAGGATCTAATAACAGTGAGAGCTCGCTGCCCAGGTTGTGCCTCTTGCTGTGTTTGAATGATTTTTCTTTGTCGACAGCCCTGCACTGGGCTATTTTTAGTATCTCTTTAATAATTGAGCTGTAGCAATTGTGCTCAGCAGCTGGAACAGGCAGGGAAAATAGCAGCTCAAAGAAATAGTGCAGCAGGGTCATAATTTAAGTCAAGCAGCATTATAGAGCATACCTTTCTCAAAGATAGAACGCTGAGGTGGAAAGAAAAAAAAACTTGAGAAGAGTAGAAAGAGAAGAAGACAAAAAGAAGTGATAGATGCAAAGTTTGTTTTTTCTATTAAAAAAAAAATCCTGAGAAGGCGCCCCATTAGATTCTTTTGACGGTAAAGAAAGTGGGGAAGGCCTTTCTACTTTATGAGGCAAACAGGACGAGGAAACTTAGGTTACCAGAAGAATTCTTTCCTTATTCTCAGGGCTGAACAAAAAAGAGCATTCCCGCACCACAGCAGAACTCCACAACTCTGTGAGTGGCATGAAGCTAACAGTTAGAATGAACTTTGGCCACTGAGAGAAAATGACTGTGATGAGAAGGAAGAAATCTCACATTGCCCAATATTTTCCTGTCCTGAAAGGTTGTGGACAAGGACTATCCACATTTCAACCTCATACTTCGGTTTTTCAAAGCCCAATTCTCAGCTCCATCATTAAATACCTGATTTAGGTTATTAAGCCAGTGGGCATAGTATAGATCTCACTTTGCTGAAATTGTTACTTTAATTGCTGGCTCTCTCCCAGGCGGGAGTCTGCAGAGCCCAACGTGAGATGGAGACCTGCCAAATGGAGATTTAATGAGTGCCCATATATCTGATCAGTGGAGACATTCAACCTGAGTAATTCATGCAGTATAAACAAACAAACAAACAAGTAACCAAAGTGGTCAAGGCTGTTTCCAATTAATTAATTGATCAAACTAACTCGACAACTGCCAAATTGCTCATGTCTCTTTTTGACCAGGCAGAGACTGCTAAAGATTGATGAGGTTGTAAGTTTTCTTCCTCAGCACTTCAAACTTTTGCCTTTTACATTTTCCTTTTTTTCTTTTCTTTCTTTCTTTTTTTTTTTTGCTACAGTCTTTTTTTGTCTTTTACCACCTCCGTTTGTTTTCCATTCTTGTCTCCTTGCCTTCTTCACTGTATTTCCCTCTGCCCTTTTGCTTCCTTCTACTTTCTAGCTGGGGTATTGGACTGGAGCCTTAGGTAGAAACTTTCTAAGCTGAGCTGGCTTGGTGTGACATTCCATCCAGTAGAGGTCAATATGACAAAAGGAATTCCCTCAAGTACCTAGGCATATACACAGGCTATCAGTACAATATAGCAAAGATAAATGGCTATTCAACAATTTCCCCCACCAGCTCCTGTGTCCTTTGTCAAAATAGTCATTTTGTTTGAAACTAGTCTTTAGGAACTTTGAAACGAAAAGCCAGTATAAAAAAATACTTTTTCTATATTCCTTAAACATTTGGGTAAATGTTCATTCATGGTTCTTATAAATAGGAAAATTAAAAAGGAAAGGTGGAAGGCTCTGGTTAAAATATCAGCCCTCGCATAGGGGTTTAAATACCTCACACATACTTTAGGGCTTCAGGAGGTCAAAAAGAGTTTTCAGGTGTGATAAGCTTAATCATCAAAAAAAAATTGAATCAGTGTAAAACCTGGTAAATATCAGAATGTACTTTGTCATTTGAATTCATTCTGTAATAATTGGTTATGTTATGGAAGAACGATTGGATAGGACTGCTTGACTGAAAAACACTTTCAGTAGACACAAAGAGGATGAGGATACTTGTGGGATTGTCTTTGCGTTTTGTAGGCTATTCCTTTTTTTTTCTGTCTGTGAGTTGCTCAACACACAGAGTATGCAGATGCTGTCTTCTGGCAGGCAGGGAGAGATATCCACATATCAGTACACTTGCAGGCATTTAGGAGACTGCCAGTGGTCAAGTTGACAGAATTTCCTGAAGGTCCAGCAAGTTGAATCCACACAATTGAAAATGAGATCTGATGGGTTCAGAGCAATTAGAACTTCAGAGCAGGAACTTGTCCTCTCTGAATGACCTGACTCTGGCCACAGAATTTACTTGTTACTTTCCTAGAGCTTCGGGAACAAATTGTCGCAAATGTCATGGATTAAAACAACAGAAATTTATTCTTTCACAATTCTGGAGGCCAGAAATACAAAATTGGTATCACTTGGCCTAAATCAAGATGTTGGCAGGGCTGAGTACCCTCCAGAAACTCCAGCAGAAATCTGCCCCTTGCATCTTGCAATTTCCGGTGGCTCTTAGTGTTCCTTGTTTTGTCACACATCACTCCAACCAGTGCTTCCATGGTAGCATCGCCTCCTCCTCTTCTGTCTGTCATATTTCCCTCTGTCTCGCTCTTATAAGGACACTTGTCATTGGACTTAAGGCCCACTCAGATAATCCAGGATAATTTCCCCATCTCAAGATTTTTAAATTAAATATATCTACAAAGATTCTTTTTCCAAGTAAGATAATGGTCACAAGTTCTGGGGATTAGGCTGTGGAGACATAGATTTTGGGAAGGTCACTCTCTGGCCCACTATATACCCTCTGTCTAATAAAATGCTCACATCCCCGGATCCATTCGGACACTGTTCACTCTCTAAATGAGACATTTTACTTTCTTCTTGTTGTTTCTTAAATGATGACACTAATAACAAAACAGCTAATATTTATTGAGTGAGGGGCATTATCCACTCATAGAGTTATGTGTTGGGCTGAATAATATGAAATTCTTAATGTTTGTCAGTTTTCCACAAAAACAGCAATTTCATTTGGTTTAGTCACATATATTCATTCATTTAAAACTAATTTTTGCTCTCTAAGAAAACTACTGTTGTTATTATCATTTTATAGAACTGAAGTAAAGAATAGTTAGGGAACTTATTCATGATTATATGGGTCATAAAAATTATGTTAGTAACATTAGTATTCACTCCCGATGGCCAAGTTCCTAGGTTCCTGCTTGACCTACCTCCAGCTACACTCTTCTTCTCTTGCTATAGAGGAAGTTTTTCTATAATTTATGCCAGATGGTGAACTGAGGGCCATCCCTGCTTCTTCTGGGTCCTCAGGTCATTTTGTACCTTTTCTCAAATCTGCACACAAAAGGCACAAAAGGAAATGAAGAAAGAAGATGGATTGAATAAAGGAAGTGAGGAAGAAGAGTACAAAAGATAAAGAAACAGAATTACAGAGATAATAAGTCAGTTAAAACAGAAAAGAAATAAGATTCTTTCTCTAAGAGAAAGGGATAGAGAATATACATGTGTTGAGCAGTGCTCCAATACCAAAACTTCTAAAGATTAATTTTGCTTACTGCCGAATACTCATAAAACTCCTGCAAAGTGACAATGGGTATCCCAAATCTAAACCTGGATATATGGTTAGTTAACGAGATAGTGGAAACCAGGTATTCAAAAAATAAAAATGAAAACGAGGAGAAGGAGAGGAAAGAGCAAGAATAAATAGCTCATTGTTTATTATTTTTCAAATCATAAAAAAAGTACTCAGTAATCTATAAGTGCTGGACTTCTGAAAGCAAACACCAGCACACATAGTCCCTTCATTTAAAGATTAAGAAGTAAAGGGGACAGAATGAGAAGTCACTACCGCTGGTGAGAAGAGAAGAAGGTAAAAGAAGACAAAAAATATATATATCACATATATACATTTATATATGTATATACAAATATATATATATTTATATATATGTATATACACAAATATATACATATTTGTATGTATATTATATACATACATACACAAGTTAAGCTTTGGTAATTTCTGGTACTTTAATAGTAAAAAAAAAATAGAAGAACAAGCATAGGGAGGAATTTCTATTTAGTTTTACATTACACCATCTTCCACTAATCTGTAATGAAGAGAGTAAATCATAACCCACAGTAGGAAACATGAAATTTTTTTCTTTAATTTTATTATTTTAATGTCCCATGTTTCACACAGTACCAAGAACTGAAAATTAGGGATGTCCGGTCCCCTGAAAACAAATCTCTGTAAAAGGAACAACTAAAAATATGTAGAGAGTGAAGTATTCAAACAAAGCACAGGGATGCTCCAAGTGTCATCTATTTTCAATGTCAGCTTTGGGGGAGAATTGTATTTCTGCTTCTCATCAATATGCAGTGATTTCTTAAGTCTGCTCAGGTGGGATACCTGCTGAAAGAGACTTACTTCAGTTTTTTGACATATGCTTTGTTTTTGTTCTCATGGGAACTGAATTACACTTTATTCTTCCTTGCAAGCAGCAAAATTTTAACCATAATACTTGACTTTTAAGCTACTTACCTTTTGAAAAAAGTGAGTATTTTTCCTACTGATTAAGAAGCAACATATATTCATAATAAAGAATTTAGAAATAAATGATGAAATTATCCAATAATCCTAATAACCAGAGATGACCACTATTAATGTTTGTTAAATTCCCTTCAAGCCTTCTTTGTATTTACATACACATCTTATCAAATGCAACAGTGCTGTATGGAAGGTATTAATAGTCATTCTATTTATACCAAATGTAAGTCAGGGTTCTCCAGAGAGAGAGAGAGAGAGAGAGAGATAATAGATAGATAGGTAGGTAGGTAGGTAGATAGATAGATAGATAGATAGATAGATAGATAGATAGATAGATAGATAGATTTATTATAAGGAATTAGCTCACAAGATTATGAGAATTGGTAAATTCAAAATCTTCAGGGGAAGCCTGTAGTACAGGAGATTAAGGGAAAGCTGATATTCCAACTCAAAAGCCATCAGATGTTCCAGTTCAAAGGCCATCAGTCAGGAAGAGTCAATATTGTAGGTGAAATCCAAAGGCAGTCAGCTGGAGAATTCTCTTACTCAGGGGAGAGCTGGTCTTTTGGGGTTACTCAGACCTTCAACTGATTAGATGAGGCCCACATACATAATAGAGAGCAATCTGCTTTACTCAAATTCCAAGGATTTAAATGTTAATCTCATGCAAAAACACTTTCCCAGAAACACCCAGACTAATATCTGGCCAACTATCTGGGCACCTCATGATTCAGCATAGTTGAAACATGCAATTAACCATTACAATGTCTATATCTTGATTTGTTTAATCAGATTTTATGAGTGGATGTTGAATATAACTTTTATTTTTATTTTTTTATTTTTTTAATTTTTAAATTCTTATATTTTTATTTTTTTCAATTGTTGTAGACATACAATATTATATTAGTTTCAGGTGTAAGGTGAGTTTTAAATACATGAAACTTTACAATAAATCATCCTTCTTTCATCCATGGTAGACAGTGATATTGTATCACACAACTCTATTAAGAATGAACAAACAGAGCTTTTTTAAGCACGGCAAACCAGGACACCCAATGTCAGCCAATCAGAGATAAGGTGGCCGCAGAAATGTATTTCCTATTTCTCATTCCACGTGTCTCTGATTAACTGATATGAAATCACTGTCCCCAGCTAATCCTCTATTACTCTGGGGCGATACAGTATATGGATCATCACTGTCCTCTGCATGTGCCCTAATAGAACTTCCTGCTCAGCACCTCCTGTTCCAATTGTAGAATCTACAGCCTATCAATATGTAGCACCTAACTGTCTGACCATCTCCATCCTACTTCTTGGGCTAATTTTTTTCTTGATTCCTACTTTGAATAAAAATTTTTAAGTGAGGATGAGGGGGTAGAAGTAGGAGGCACCATTGAGGCCAAGAGAATAAACGGTTCAGACATCTCTAAAAGCAACACATAGTAGAAGTAGGAGAGGTCTAGCTGGGCGTGCTATTTTTCAACACTTACTTTTATGATTGTTTGGTCAAGGCAAAATTATGGGAGATCTACCCAATACCTTCCTAACTCCTGCACTGCCACCCACCCATCCCCGAATTCTCTTTTATGAAGATTGGTCTGCTTATGTCATGAGGTGCATTTCAGTTATCTGTGGCTGTGTTTTAATTTCTAATCCAGGCCAATTGGCCTCATTATTAGAATGACTTCCCTCCAGATTCTGGAATTAGGTTCTGTCAGTGTTGGTGAGATTTTCACTTTTATTCATATTTTCATATGTAGAAAAGTTGAGAAAGACATTTTTCTGGACCTGCAACTCAAACACGGTTGTAACTGATGGCATATGAATTCATACCACTGTTATCTAGAACTCATATATGTCCATTATGATCCACAAAGGTCAGTGACCTAACAAACAGAAGTGACTTGACAAAATTATTTTTAATGCTTTATTGTAGATTTTACATTTGCAACTGTAACTAATTGCATGGAACATGAAATCTAATTAAACTTTGTTGTACCATCTGTGTTCTTTGGTTAAAGGACATGTACTATTAAACATGTGTTGAAAAAGAAGCACTGTTAGAATTACTTAAAATTCAGTTCCTTTCATTCTCAAAGACTGGATGGTGGCAGAGTAATACTCCATTCTTGTATCTAGTCTTTAAAAGCTCCTCAGAGCTATAGCTAATTTTCCTATTAGTTACAGACTAGAGATTGTACCACCAAATTAAACCTGCAATTTTAGCAATAAAGAAGACAAAGATAGAAAGAAATATGAACTCATGTACACACACATGCATGCACATACGCACACATGCATACACACATGTATGTACATATTGTGGGGGCAAGAACCTTGGTGATGCATATACACAACAGTTTTCCAAGGGTGATATCTTTTTCTCTCTCTCATCTTATGTAATGCAAATGAGAAGTATTTTGTTTAACTGGGAGGTTTTAGGACTTCCTCTGCCTGGAAATGGACCAACCTCTTAATAATTGTAATTTGTCAGTGTTACATGGTATACACAGGTTAGAGAGTAGAAAAAGAAGTAAATCAATAAAGGATGTTATTGGAGTGAAATATGCACACATGCAAAAAATAAGTGACTACCATAGTTTAACTCACACTAGTATGCCTATACTTAATTTATGCCTTCTTGAATAGTCACATGATACCTACAAAGAAATCATTGGTGTTGAGTCTTAGCTAAAATCCTAAAAATCAGCTGCAGGGTAAGTTTTCACAGTCTCCTAGTCTGTTAAAAAGCTAAAAAAATATTGAGACATTTTGTCTTTGTAGGTCTTAAATTAAAAAAAAAAAAAAGCCTGGGTGGCATCTACTTTATTTATATTCTAGCAGCTGCAGTCATGACATCAAGATGCAATACAAGTATCTCTCAGTTATGCATGCACCTGTTGTTACAGGAAAATCTGGGCCAAATGGGCAGAGGCTGTGAGAGCCTCAGTGATGGTGGGGATCCTGAGATAGTAGATGTATTTTCAGTGCAGCTGGGCCAGAGATTTAGGCATCATTAGTAGAATGTCCCCTGCTTTGGCCCGTTGTAAAACCGACTTATTCACACACAGGCAGATACCAATTTTCATGGAAAACTCACAATAAAACTAGGATGAAACAAATTCTTTTTCTCCCTTGTGTTTGAAGTCATGTTCCTTGCTGTAGAAGACCCTCTACAGGGTAGAAGCACACAAGAGACCCTCAACAAATACTGGTGACTGATGGAGAAACAGAAACTTTAGACTTTGAAATGATACAAGACAATTGCCAATCTTTTTTTTTTTTTTTTTAACATGGCCATCCCAAGTATCAAACAGGCTCATTGATGGTTGTGGTCTTCATAAGAGCCATACCTGATAGGCAAAGCAGAAATTATATTTTGACGCTTGCGAATACTAAAGTTCACAGGTGAGTGATTTGCCCGAGGTCATATAACTCGCAGCTGATCCAGGATGAGCATACAATTGTTAGAGCAACTCTAAGTTACCTGGGCATACATAAACCTGAATTTGAATTCTGACATCACTTGTTTTCTTTCTCAGAATCAGTCTCCTAATCTGTGCATGGTTTGACGTGGGATTAAGTATAATAACCTACACCTGAAAAAAAAAACACCACCATGAACGACATATCCAGGACTGTACCTGGTATGTGGCAGGTAGACTTTACTTCCTGTTTCCCACACTACCTGTAAGCACACATCGAAACTACCTAATGGAAATTTAAAGGGACCTGTAGGGATATGTTTCTTCTGAGCCAGACATTTGTGCTCAGGGATAGCTTCCTCATGGCCAAGGTCAGGCTTGGAGGAGCTGTCACTCCACCCTGAAGGTAGCACAGGTTTGATTTAAGGTCTTCAGTGTTCAGGTGCTTCCCACTTACCTGACCATAGGTCTCCCAATACCTGGGAAGCTGTTGAGGAGGACTGGAGCAAGAGATGAAGAGCATCATAGTCATGTAAAGCTGTCCTCATGGGAACAAATGAGAATATTTGATTCTGCAAAGAAATCCCATGCTTTTCCAGTTTCTTGTTACTTTCAAAAAAAGAGTGTCATGTCATGTGATTATATGTGGCTTTCAGCCTTGAGGGAGTACTAAAAAATATTCCCCAGTAGACCCCTTATGTCCAAACACATATTTGAATGCTGAAGCTCTCTGATCTTTACAAAGTAAGGTCTGTGGCTGAAATGCCTTGGTTCTCTTTATCAACTCTCAGCCATAAACCATCCTTTATTGATAAGCTATGCTTCAGGCAGGACCTGAGAAACGTCTGCATCTCAAGCAGCTTTAGAAATTCCTTATTTCCATTTTTCACATATAACACAAAATTATGATGATAATATATAAATACACTGGGCTCTTGCTCTTTGCCAAACACCACACTAAGACTTGACAAACAATAACATTCTCAGGCGGGTAATATTAGTAATTGCATTTTATAGAAAAGAATACCCAAAAATCACACAGTAGTACTCATAGCAGTCACTTATGTTGCACTTACCATGCACTATCATGCACTATTCTCTCTCTCTCCCTCCCACCCTCCCTCCCTCCCTCGCTCTCACCCTTCCTTCTTCCATTCGTTTGTGGGGTATAAAACAAGTTTCTAAGTTATTCGATGTCACAAATCAAGCACAGCTAAGAGTCTTTATCTCTTTATACAGATATTCCTTTTTTGGGCTGCTTTCTGCCACTTTCCCCCCATACCTTTATTGCCTCTGCTAAGTATGTAATAAAGACCTGTGATGCTTCATCTAGACACAACACAGAGCTTCTGGTGAGGACAACCAGATAAAGAGAAGCAGCTCCTACTGATGCATTTGGTACAAACCTTGAGTTGGATCACAGTGTTCCCAGATTATTACAGATTGTGAGCCAATGGTTTTTTGTGTTAGTTTTTTTTTTTAATTTAAACTTCAGTAGATTCCTGAATTGATCAACTCAATATATTCTGTAAATGACTGAATTTGAGGGGAAATCAGTAGTATGTTGGATTTTAAGAACAAATTAATATGAGATAAACAATTAACAAATCACCATAGATACATGAACAATAAGGCATGCTTTGAAAAACAAAAGTCAATAGTGACTATTCACTTTTTCCTGAAGCTTGTCTCTTTAGTTTACTGGTAGATGGGCAAAATAAGTCACTCATAAATAAAATATGCTATCAGTCAGCCCTTAGAGATTATCCAGTCCAGAAGTCCCAAATAGAGCTATTCTCACTTTCAACCCTAATGACTTGGTAATGGCTGCCAAATTAGCCACATTCAGAAGAGTTATATGGTTTTGCACAGAAATAGGAGAAAATTAACTATGATAGATTAATAATGTCTGTCATGGCCTGAATAGGATGTAAGTCTATTTTTTTAGGATCCTGATTCCAACCTAGAAGTCATTAATCGAGACTCAGATTTTGAGGAACTAATTATCGCTTTTTAACTAAAGTAAAAAAGAAATAGCTAGGTTAGGTTAAAACTAATGGCTCTGAAATTTCTCAGTATTGCTTATCTAAGATATCCTGTATATTTTTAAAATCAGAAAATAACAAATATAACAAAATATAAAATCTTAAATTTGCAGCTTGATGAATTTTTACATAAGTAAACACCTGGGTAACTATCACCTTGATCAGGATGTAAAACTTTCAGAAGTTTCCTTTGAACCCCTTTCAGTCAGTAATCCCAAAGGTAACCACTAGTCTGACTTCTGTAACAATTGTGTACTTCTGTTTGTTCATTAACTGCATAGAAATGGAATCATAGTATACACATGGACATATTTTTTATCATCTGAGTTTAATATCTGTCACTAAGTTGGTAATTCACAGTAAGTTGAATGAGAGTTCAACATCTTATGAATGGAAAAAGTATTGTACTTTATAAAACAGATTGCTTTGGAGAAAGAGGTATATTAGAGCCTATGCAAACCTCTGCTGACATCAGTGCAGTACCTCTTTAAGACAGGGCTAAACTGGCACCTGCACCTCGAAAAGGCTTTCTGGAAAACTATATACTCTGAAAAAGCTCTATATGTAAATAACTAGAAATGTTAGTCCCATTATAACAAAATCCTTTTAAATGCGCAAATGACCTCAATAAGCCTCCAAAGAAAATTGCCCAGGACTAGGAAGGAATAAAGAAAACTGTACTTCCTTTTCTGCAGCTGCCCCACAGAGGATAATAGGAAATCACACTCTATAATCAGGAAGAGGAGATGGAAAGTTCTGCTCTTTCAAAGTGTGGCCCTGGAATTGCGACTGCCTCTTGAAACAGGATACATCAACATGGCCCATGGGAAGTGAAAGTGCAGACAAAAAAAAAAAAAAAAGAAATCTTTTGGCTGGCACAGGCAGATGACAGAGGAGATGATTAGAGTCTGTGTGGGTCTTTGCACACAAAAACAAAAGCAAATTCTACTTGCAATTAACAAATGTAGTGTTCACCTTGCCTGGACTTGAGATTCCAGTTAAAACAGCCTGAGTGGTCTGAAAACTCTTAACAAAGAAATCAATGCTCGTCCCCAACCCAGCCCTACAGGACTATCGTGGGTGAAGCCTTTCTAAGCACAAGGTCAAGTTCCAAATTACAATTATAAGATAAATGAATGAGAATTAAGATATATATAACAATAATATCATTTATGTAATTTTGTTTATTAAATAATCTGTTAAAATATGATTTAAAAAGACTAAAGCTAAAAGTAACTAAAAACTATATGAAATAAAACACCATCAGGAAGAAGAGAAAACAAATAACAATTTTATAATTAAATATATATATATATAACATATATGTATATATAACACATATATATATAACATTTAGAGATGATTTCTGCAACTTATAGCAGCTATACAATCATTGATGAAGTGGAATATACACTTAAGGGAAGTATATAGAAAGAAAAAGAAAGATTTTAAAAATGAAAAACATGAGGGTTCCTTTTTCCCCACAACCTCTCCAACACTTGTTATTACTTGCCTATTGATGATAACCATTCTAACAGGTATGAAATGGTATCTCATTGTGGTTTTGATTTCCATTTCCCTAATAGCTAGTGAAGTTGAACATCTTTTCATTTATATGTTGGCCATTTATATATCTTCTGGGGAGAAGCGTCTGTTCAGGTCCTCTGCCATTTTTTAATTGGGTAGTTTATTTTTGTTGTTGTTGAGTTGTATGAGTTTGGTATGCAAATTGGTATAACCACTATGTAAAACAGTATGAAGTTTCCTCAACAAACTAAGAATTGAATTACCGTATGATCCAGCAGTCCCTCTTCTGGATATTTACCCAAAAAACCTGAAAATCTTTATCCACAAAGATATATGCACCCCGGTGTTCATTGGCTTCATTAGTCACACTGGCCAGGACATGGAAGCAACAGAAGTGTCCTATGAGAGATGACTGGATAAAGAAGATGTGGTACATATATACAATGGAATATTACTCAGCCATAAGAAAAGATGAAATACTGCCATTTGCGACAACATGGATGGATCTTGAGATAATCATGCTAAGTGAAATAAGTCAGACAGAAAAAGTTGAAAATGACATGATGTCACTCATATATGCGATATAAAACCAAAAACAGCAAACAAACATGACAAACAAATAGAGACTCATGGACATGGACAGTGGGTTAGTGGTTACAAGACGGAAGTGGGGAGGGGAGTAGATAAGGGTAAAAGGGGTCAAATATTGGTGACGGAAGGAAATCTAACGCTGGGTGGTGAAAATACAATATAATATATATACAATTCACTCTTGAATGATACACTTGAAACGTATTTGATTTTGTTAATGTTACCCCAATAATTTTTCATTTAAAAAAATCATAACAGATTAGTGATAAAAAAAAATAAAGAACATGAAAGGATTTAAGAGAAGTCAAGAGGATATAATAATAAAATTTGACATTCATCAAATGAGTATTCTATAAGAGAATGCAGAGAATCGGAGCAAAAGAGTATTCAAAGAGAAGAAGATGCACTTTTCTAGAATTGATGAAAAGCATGAGTTCTTGCATTTACAAAACATAATGGCTCCAAAGGATAGTAATTAAAATGGAATCTTTTCCTAATAGGAAAAGCGTAGAACACTAAAGAAAAAGAAAAGCTTAAAGGCAGAAAGTAAATATCAGATTATAGGAGTGATACAGAAGATTTCTCAAACACAAAATAAAGGTTAAAAGAGTTGAATAACATCTATAAAATTATGAGGAGAAACAATCATCAACCTGAAATGCTATGTCCAGGAATGTTATTATTCAACAGTAGGTGCCAAATAAAGATATTCTCAAACAAATCAGAAGTGACAGAGTGCACCTGTGTTTTTCCTTTTTGTTATGTCATTCTATGGCTTTCGTAATTCAAGTCAAATTCACTTGTGTAGATAACTATAAAATTCTTAAAGAGTATGTTAGAAAATCAAATTCAGTATTGCACCAGAAATATGTAATCTGAATTTAATGTTGCATGACCAGCTTTGGCTTATCCCAGAAATACAAGAGTAGTGTAATATTAGAAAACACTCAAAAGTATGGATTGAATGACATAAACTCCTTTCTTTTGCGTTATACACTTTTAGTCATCTACCAGATAAAGTACTATGAAAATTAAACAACCTACTATAATGCCTAACACAAAATAATTATATTTTATGTAAACCTATAAATTATACTGAATGTTATATAACTGTATATTGCTGTATAACAGTGTTACCACGAATTTAGTGGCTGAAAAGAACACAGATTTACTATTTCACAGTTTGTCGGGTTAAGAGTCGTGGAACAGCTCAACTGGTTGTTTGCTTTAGGATATCACAAGGTTGCAATCAAGGTATTGTTTGGGGCTGCAGTCTTATCTGAAGCTCCACTGGGGAGTAATCTATTTTCAAGGTTGCGTGGTTGTTGGCAGAATCTTGTCCCTTGTGGGCTATTAAACTAAGAGCCTCTGTCTCTTGCTGGCTGTCAGTTGGGGGCCATCACCTGTTTCTCGCCATTTGGGCCTTCTCAGAATAACTGCTTGCTTCTCAAAGCCTTCAAGACAGAAATTCTCCTGACAAAATAGGTTCAAATCTTCTGTAACATTATCAGGATAGTGACATCTCATTAACTTTGCCATATTCTATTGATAGAAGCAAGTCACATGTCCCATCCACAGTCGAAGGACAGGAATTTCATAGGGCATGAATACCAGGTTATCTTAGGGCCACCTTTGAGTATGTCTACAACAAATGCACTTATATTTTAATATACAGTTATAAAGAAATAGTAATAAAAGTTATTTTTTCTTTTCTTAACTTCTGTTTTTGCTCTTTCTCTTCTCTCTTCACTTACATATGTCTTGCTACAGAGCTGATGCTATGCGTCCCTCTTATGTTGGGGTAGCAGCATTTAAAGTGAGTACTGGTCATAGCTGTCTACATCACAGCACATGTCATGGCTTGCATGTCATTTTAACAAGATAATTTAACTAGAAACTTTGGTGTGAATGATGTTTTCTAGTAAGTAATTTAAAGAGACAGTGATATTCTTACAGAAAACAAGACTGGAGATATGTTCCGGATTGTTTGGAAATTTACAAATACAATATAGTGTTGAACGAATTTCTACATTTCATTGAATGCAACTAACTCAAGTTGAGGACTTCTAGACTGACAAAAATCTCCTCTTGTGCACTGGTCTGGGATTTCCTTATTATACATCTGCGGAATGAATTTTTCAGGGAAAGTGATCATTTATGTCTATTCCATTGTCTCTTGGAAAGGCTAATTTCTTTCAAACAAGCAGGGCTCATTAATTTAGACTACTTTTTAGAAGGCCAGCCAAAATATTCAGAAATAACTATAATCATTCAAAAAGATCGTGTAAGCTCTTACTATATAAAAACCATTATACTTTAGCTTTTGGAGTATATAAGATCATAATCAATCTAGTCCCCTATATTAAAGAGTGACATCACTATTCATAATTAAATACAGCAACTGAAGCCATACCAACAGAACAGTGCTCAGTTTTGGAACCGACAAGACCTGCTTTGGGAATCTATATTTTTCCTCATTCATTTTTTTTCTATTTTAATTGTCTTGGGCTTGTTGGTATTAAATGACTAAATGCTTTGACATTTGTTAATGCTAATTTAAGTAAATGATCTTTATTCTTATATCCAAACCAAGCTATTTTTGAGAAATTGGATTATAGACTCCAAATTGTCTTCAGTTATGTCTCGTAATTGTCAGGATGGCTTCAGTCAAAACTGGGAAGAAAGTCTTGGTGCCCTACATACGATTCAGGAGTCTGGAATCTTAGGCATCGTTTCTGCTCCTTAATAACCTATGTTAAGCAATTTTGCAGCTCTCAAATCTGCTCTTTATAAACAGAGGCACCCTGGAATAATCTCAAAAGATTTTCTCTCGGAACACTTTCCAATTGCTTCTAGTTGATACAAAGGGTTGCTATATTGATCGGGCAAAGGACCCAAGCATCAATGTATTAGGAAAGCCTGAATTCATCAGTAAAGTCAAGTGGATACTGAGATCACAAGAGCCAGATCTTGAGAAGAATAGATGGGGTTTCACAAAGCAAAGAGTAGTTTCCTGTGAAGGATGATGTATCCTCCATTCTTCCAACCCTTTATGAACCCAAAAGCTGAAGCTCTGTATTCAAGAAAACCCTCTCCTTTTCATTTCTTATAACTGCTTTATCATTTTCCATGGCTTTAGGATAAAGTCCTACTTTCTTAAACTGTTCTATAGGGTTTTGCACTATTTGGTATATAAATACCTCTTCAACTTACACCAAATTACCCCAGCAATTTTATTCTAGCTACCGGCACTTTTCCCAGTTCCTCAATGCAATATGTTCTCTTCACCACATTGCCTTTGCACATTCTCTTTCCTTTACCTTAATTAATAAAGACACTCTCCCTTTTTTCTCTCTCTCTCTCCCTCCCTCCCTCCTTCCCTGATGCTCCAGATGTCATTTAATCTCAACTTTATAGCACTTCCAAGCAACACGTACCCGTTTTCACTAGCAATTACCAAACTTGTAATGCTCTATAGTTTGTGTGGCTATATGTCTGTTTCACTAGATTGTAAGCTGCCTTGGTGGCCATGTCCATTTTGCTCATCATTTCCTAAGTCACATTTCATAGTAGGGATTTAATAAATATTATTAATTTATCATATATTTACCATAATTGTTCTCTTCTGTCATGTAACGTGAATTAGTTCCTCTGCTATGATAGAAGAGAGAGACAATTTGAAAAGATGGTGCCGTGCTATCTGCGCTGTGACAAAGGGCTTCCTGTGATATATGTTCAGGAGTATTTTAAATGGATCAGGGACCATGGGGTCTTTAATTTCCATGATGAAAATTATAGCTTGCCTGATTAGTCTTTGTCATCACTTAATGATCAAGCACAAGGTAACAAAAAAGGGAGAATTTTATGTGAAACGAAATAATGGCATAAAAGCAGATTTACACCACCTCCTCCAAAACCTAACAAAATATACCAATATCAGTTTAAGATGTGCCAATATTATAAAACTGCATATAATTCAATGTTTGTTTTGTCCTGGCTAAAAGAAATGCAGTAGTGAGCACAGAGAAAGTTCTCCCTAAACTAATCATTAATAAAAATACATGGAAAATAGCCTTTTCAAAATCTCTTTTCTAATGATGATTAAGCATTCCATATTCAAAGTCCCCTCCAACCCCGAAACTGGCTATCTTCTCTTTTACTCCTCCTCTGCTGCTCTTGTCAACAACAACAACAAAAAAGTAGATAGAAAAGTAGCCTTCAAATAAGATTCAAAGATGATGGCACACAGAGGACCTAGACAAGGTGCAAAACTAATCAAGGAGGAGCTACTGAAAATATATTAGAACAAATAGATGGTCTGTTATTTGTTTTGTTATTTTCTGTGTAGAAATATATACCACAGTGAAATGACTTGGTAAATAATAGCATAATTAGAAAATTTTAAAAACTCATCTACTGTGAAATATTTTAAAACTCTATTGATTAACTTCTGAATTTCAGAGAAAAATCAAAATTCCAACTGTACACTACAAAAATAGCAATAATGACGTCTCTGAATATAAAGCCAAATGTCTAAACGGCATAAAAAGACATTGCAGAAACTTAAACACTTGCATTATCAAACTAAAAAGAGTAAAATGAATCATTTTTTTCAAAATCAAGAAACCAATAATAAAAGAAACACACAAATTAATGAATTAAGAAATAGTAAGGAATTA
This sequence comes from Pteropus alecto, assembly GCF_000325575.1. Lineage (NCBI taxonomy): Eukaryota > Metazoa > Chordata > Mammalia > Chiroptera > Pteropodidae > Pteropus > Pteropus alecto. The sequence goes on from NW_006431210.1 coordinate 8,768,215, forward strand.
AAAAATATCCCTAATATATAAGTTGAGGTACTGATTATTTTTGAAATCTAAGAACATCTAGCTTTTTAAAATAGATTTCAAAAGGAAACTGAATCACAAATTAGTAAAAACAAAAATGAATAATCATATCGAGAAATAGAAATAAGAAATAACATTGTAGAACCATATGCAAAGTTGTAAAACCTGGATACATTTTTTAGAAAGATAGAAATCAATTAACTCTAAAATGCTTTAGAAAAATATACAATAGCCACTTCTGATTTTAAGCTCTTACTGAAATAGAAATAGAAGGGTAATTTTTATATGACCTCTGTCACCTCTCTCATTCACACACATACACACACATACACACACACACACACACACACAATGCCCAGAAACATTAGAGCATGCCCAGAAATATCACTATGATTAAGCAGTAGGAGGCTATATTGGTCAAAGCAATTAGTTAAGAGTATGACATAAGAGATGAAAATATTGGATTGGAATAGACAAAATTATTATTATTTGAAGATCTTGCGAATACATGCCTGGAAAACACATAAGGGGGAAAAAAAGAAAAGAAAAAAATAGGAATCTAGTCAAGTGGCTGGTTACAAAATCAATATATTGTTCTTATACAAACAATAACAGATTAGAAATATAAAGAGAGAAATTTCCTTTCACGTTAGTGACATAAAAGATAGCATGACTCAGAATGAATTTCGTAAGCAAAATACTACATAAAAAGGACTTAAGACTCTGCTTAACAACATCAAAAAAGGTTTGAATAAAGCAGAACACTTAATTAGACTGGCCTTGGATAAGAAAACTCAATATTACAAAGACACCAGTACTACCTGCCACGATCTTTACATTTTTATTTCAGATGAGTTTATATGGCCTTATTCGTGTTCATATGAATTGGGGTATCTATATAAGACAAAGGGACTGAGAGAGAAAAAACAGGCAGAAAATGAGGGACATAGACTTGGAAAATAATATAGTAAAACTGATATAAAAAAGAAAAGCTGGCAAAAAAAAATTTAAATAATAAATATGCAAGAGAAAAAGAGGCCTACCACTTACTAAGCCATCGAAAGCTTCATTATTTTGATTCTAGTATTCAAAGAGACATAAAAATCAATGAAATAACAAAGATTTCAGATACAGCCTCATGGAAATATTGGACTAAATATGTTATAAGGATAGTATTCCAAACAAATAATGTGACTGTTTATGTTTAGGAAAAAAAAAATGCTTAATCCTTCTCTCTCATTATACTAAAATAGCACTTTGGGTCTACGGCCATGCCACCCTGAACAAGCCCGATCCTGTCTGATCTCGGAAGCTGTAGGGTCGGTCCTGATTAGTACTTGGATGGGAGACCATCTAGGAAGACCAGGTGCTGTAGGCATAAAAATAAATAAATTACATAAATAAATACATGCATACATACATACATAAATAAAATAGCAGTTTGGTTAAAATTTTATATATAATAATATATTTAAAAGAACTCAATAAGAACATGAGTGACTTATTTTTATCAGACTTGGGAAGAGAAGGCATTTTTAAGTATAACGTGAGTTCCAGAAAAATATTAAATTTGTAGTAAATGTTAAAAATTTTTGTAATAAAGATCAATTTTATAAAAAAAAGTGTGACAAACTAAACAGTTTATTTATATTTATGTTTACATAATTGCAGATAAAAGTATTTTAGATGAAGAACTTTTATCAATATTAAGAAAGAGGCAACTTACAGAAATAAGTGAAAGAACAAGAAAATTCAGTATACTGATAAATACAAATAGCAAATGGTGAAAAAATATAGTAAGTTTCATTAATAACTAAATGAAATAAAACAATTGGACATTTTTCATATGCAAATATGTTAATATTTACAAAGATTAAATGTTTGCTTATATTTAAATAAGCCAATTGAAATGGAATATTTTTAAGACAACAGGGAAAATTCAAATATAGACTTAGTATGAGATTATAGTAGGAATTGTTCAGTTCATTAGATTTGACAATGATATTGTAGTCACATAAAGAAGTGTCCTTACATGTTATAAACACAAACTGAAATAATGAGTGATGAACATGACATGGTGTCATGATTTTATTAAATACATCAGAAAGAATAGATGAAGCAAAAAATGTCAAAATGTTAATGTCATATCTAGGGAATGAATATATGAAGGTTCATTATAATATTCTCTCCCCTTATATGTCTTTGAAATTTTTCATAATAGAAAATTAAATAAAATAATTTACTAATATAAAATATGGGCCAGTATGTGAAGAAGTAGGCAAGACAGCCTTCTTACCATTTGAATATTTCTTCTCCCTCTGCAGGCACATCTTTCCCAAACATATATCTCTAAGCCTTATTTTCATAAAATCCAGTGCCTACGTGATATCTCCAAAGACATCGCTATGCGTATCCAAACATAATTTTTTCATACCGTATCATCTATTGCTGCTATAGCAAATTACCACAAACTTGATGGCTTGAAAGAACACAATTTATTACCTGATAGTTCTGAAGGTGAGAAATCTGAAATTGGTCTCACTGGGCTAAAATCAAAGTACAGAAGTCAATACTAAAAATTCTCCCTAACTTCCTGTGTCTCTGTAAATCTAGTTTCTGCCTACCAAAGTGACACTTTGAAAACAAATCTTGCATAGCATCTTGCTCTTCCTTAAATTCTTTATTGGTTTATTATTGCTTATTGTTCTTAGGATACAGTTCAAAATCCTCATTATGTCCCACAAGGTCATTATCATTACATATCAGAATCTACCAAAAGCTTAAAAAAAAAAACTGCCAGAGAAGCATGTGTATCAGTCAGGATCCCCAAAAAAGCAGAAGACATACCCAAATTTGGATAATTTGAAGAGGGCTTGTTTATCAAGGCTTTGATTTCAAAGATATGTATAAACTGAGACAAATCACTAGCAATAGTGTGAGTACAAGACTAGTAGTAACAGGTGTGAATGGATGAGGTGTGGGAGAAGTTATCAGAACCCAGAAAGAAAAAAATTATATTGAGTAGGCTGCCTTGAAAAAAATAGAGGCTTTTCTCAAGGGAAATACCCTGAAGTAACCTCATCAAGAGGGCATACATACTCTTAACCGCACTCATCTCCATTGGTCAGACCCTACAGAAAGTCAATGGGCATAAGAGCCCTATTGATTAGCCCAGGCAGATCAGCCTCCCATGGCAAAGAGTAGGATAGAAATAGATAGCAAGTCTTAATGGAAGTGCAAACAGAAGACAGCTGGCCCAGGGAACAGAATAGGTGAAACAATGTTAAAGTTTGTTTTGAAAAGTAATGAGACATATGCCTGGATAAGGAGTGAGGGAGAGTGTGGTGGACAGTCAGATGCATTTGGAAGTAAATGCTTTAGTCAACAGGCAGCCACGGTGGGTTTTTGAACAACGGAATGCAATTTAAAAATGAATGTCTCAGGAATACTAGTTTGGCCATTGTGGGCAGGGTAAATGGAAAACCAGGAATGATGGTCCAGGCTTAAAACAAGTGTAAGCATTCAGCCTAGTATGGTGGCCTTAGGAGTAGAAAATAATGAGTTTACACTGCTATGATCATCTTTATTCAAGTATCTCTGAGCAACTATCACATTACAATCTTAGCACAAATTTTTTCTGGAAGACTTTCAAGGGGTAAGAACTATTTTAAGGTTGTGCACACAGATGGCCAGATTACCCTTCAGAATGCTTGACTGTACTCTCACCAACAGGTATGGAATTATCAGTTTCCCCACTGATGATCACCACTGTTCTTCTTTTCTACTGAGTTACGAGCTACCTTATAATTCCCTATGAATACCTCTGTAACCACACTTGCCATATTTTTAAACCTTTCCTGTGTATGTCCTAGGTTTTCAAGTGCCTCTCACTTCAATGTGTCTGTTGTTTCTCTAGTTTTCTCACATTCTTTCATGTGAGAGAGAATGGGGATCTCTGAGAGTGAAATTGAAGAGAACGTCTCTTCAATTTCAGAGAATGTCTCTTCAGAGGAAGGTGATTAAATAGATAACATTCTTAGAACCACATGAAAGAAGATGCCACGTAAATTCATGCATTTGATCAGCAAAAGGAGTTTATTTAAGGAAAATAGAATTGATCAGATAGTAAGGAAGAAAACCAGATTGTATGGCATCTGTAATTGAGATAAAGTAGAATGAATATATAGATATATATATATATATAGATATATATATATACACACATATACATATGTATATCTATATATATACATATGTATATGTATATGTATATAGATATACATATATACATATATAGATAGATAGATAGATATAGATGAATATCAACATAAAAAGTGCATTCACTATTAGAAAATAGGTTTGATCCCTGATTCTGATTACTCTTTGTATAAAAATATGAAGAAACAGGGGCAGGGTATCAACAGGAAATGAATCTGGGTGAACTAAGCAATTGCATGAATTTTAACAATAGAAGTTATTTTGATGACACTGGGAAGATTCTTATGAGAGGTCATTAGTTAAGAACACAAGGATGCACTAAAGTAGAAGGGAGGATAAAAGTGAGAGAAAAAGCTAATGCCTAGGAAGGGTATACTTTTTTCTAAACAATACTAAGAAAGCCAACAGCTCTATGCAAGACCAAAGAAGACAGAGAAGATATAAGACTTTGACAAAATAATGATGACCTAATTAGAGAACACAGTCACATGAGAGGAGCAAATGTCTTCTATGCATATAAAGGAATAACTTGAGATATCACGATTTAAAAGTTAAGATCATCTGGCATCATAACTAGAAAATAAACTTAATAGTCATAGTTATATAGTTAGTTGTAATTAAGAGATGTGATATTATTTTAAATCTGTAACATTAGATTATTAGTCTATTCAATTAACATTTAATATAGAATTTAATGAAACTTCTTTATTAAAGTTCTTCATAAAAGAATAAAAATCGTAAAGAAATTTATTAATGAAGACAAAATGAGATGGGATTTGCTTACACAGATCTAAAGTCTCCCTAAGATCAGAAACCTTCAGTTAATTCCACTTGTATATCACCTTCATTTACACACAAAACAGGTTGTAAAGCCCTCTGTGGAAATAGGCTATTGCAATAATTATATACTATATCATAGGCATTAGTTTGCAGGCTACAAAATTGGAATCTTATTGACTTGGGTTTTCTTTACTGGGAAAAACAAGCAATTAAAATAGAATCGTGTGTGAGAGAGAGAGTAAGGGAGAGAGGAGGACGACGAGGACGAGATGAGAGAGAGAGAGAGAGAGAGAGAGAGAGAGAGAGTGGGAGTGTCAGTCCACTGGGAGAGGCACCAAGTTTGGTTTTTACACCAGATGTTCAAATAAACATTAGAAACTAACTCAGACCAGAAGCGTCATAACCAGACATTAAATACTGAAGGTACGTCCCTTGTTTTTGTGAATTGTTGTTGACAGGGTCCAGGATTTTAGATCAAGCTGCCCTTGCTTTTAGCCACTTGGTCTCATGTTATCCTTACTCTTCGTAACAGCTGTCTTATTCCTCAATTGCTCTTCTGAGTGGGAAAATATTCATTTCCTCTCCCCACAAGAAAAAGGACTTTCATTCTGATACCTATTTATTTCAAAATTAATTTCTTATCAGTTTCCCAGTCCACTGACCTGTGTTTCTCTGATCTTTAGCTGGTTCTCATTGTGTCGAGCATTCTTATTCCTAATTGAAAGAATCTTAGCTGTGGTAACCAAGTACATGCAAATTTGACCTTCTAACACAAATAACTTATAGAAGCTTTCCCCATATATTGCTTCTCCAGCCTCCTCTGCCCCACTCTCTTTTTCAACTTTCCTATTTCCATGAAAGGATCTACTGCTCCTCTGTTTGCATAAACTGCAAATAGCAAAATCAGAGAATAAAAACACTAGAATAACAAGAGACATTGGAGAATATCTGCATTCTACATTGAAAACTGTGAAGGCAAAATTCCCTCGGTTGATACTGGTTTAGAGAAACCTATCTGATGAGGATAGTGAGGCTTCATTTGTACCCAATGGGAAGGTTCCATGATTGATTAATATCTGATTCAGTCACGGCACTACAGAGTGATGTCACTTATACCGGAAATGACACACTCTGATCTAGTCCATCCTCCTTTTTATCAGATGAAGGGTCTAAGGTTCTTAGCATTTAAATACCTGGCTTTCTAACAGCTAGTGGATGTCACTGCTGGAGAGAGAAACCAGATTTTCTAAGTTTTAGGAACCAGTGTCCCGGTATTAAAGGAAATAGAATTCTAAGAGTCAAATTATCTTCTCCCTTGTTCTAGCAAATTACAGTCACAATTCCTTCAAATTTTCTTTTCTTTATGTTTTTCTTTTCCAGCACCTAAGTACAGTCTCTCTTCACACGCAGATTATGTCAAGCCCCTGGTAACTGTTTGTGTGTGTGTGTGTGTGTGTGTGTGTGTGTGGGAGGCTCTCACTGATTACTTTTCCAATCGATCCTATTCTGTGCACTAGATAAATCTTCCTAATGCACTAATATTATAATCTTAATCTCTAGCTTTTAAAGCAATAACAATATAAATATTTCCAAGATAAAATTTATTCCTCCAACTACATTTTCATGTCTTCATTGACATCAAACTACCACTTGGGAAAATGCATCTCCTATTATGACTCAAAGTACAACCTATTGCTCAACTATTTTGGTTTTGTTTTGTACCTGAATATAGCATTATCGTTTCTACCTATTATCATTTCTACCTAACAAAACCCATCATCTGTTTTTTTTTCTACCTATTGTTACCAACTGCTTCCCTACATCTTTCCAGCATCTCATGCTACTTCACAATATAAACATCCACACACATAGATACACAGTTTACTTTTACCCAACAAAAATCTCATCAATGCTACAGAGGTCAGCTGAAGTAACTAAAAGATTAATGCATTACATGAGAACTTTCACGTATGAGGAATCACAAAGAATGTTGACTCATATCTATGCCATACATAGTAAGAAACCCAATAAGTATTTTTCCAATAATGATGTTGATTAAAAAAAAGACTAGTTACTCAGTGTGGCCATAATTTTATTAGTTGGAAGTATATCTACATACTGATTTTTCTCCTAAAATAAACTCTTTAGAATCCCTAGACAATTCTTTTCATTACTTTTCTGAGATTGATCAATTTCATCCCTGGCTTGTTTGACAGTCAACAAGGAAATTGAATTGCTTTGAACAAGTAAATGGGTTCCCACTCCTTTTCTTACTTGAAAGAAAATACTTATTTGCAGCACAAATAAACACCACACATGTCCATTTCCACAATACAAAAATTCTTTGAAGAATTCACTCAACTAGAAAATATATTGGGGTAAGAAACTATATACAAGTCTAGAAAATGCAGTAGGGTAAAAAATAAATCTGACAGTGTCTGTACCTATTTATTCCTTGTGAAAGGGACAACTGTGACATCAAAAGTTTCAGTTATTTTAGGCATCTCTTCACCATGAGTCTGGGTCGAGTGAGGTTGCCAGGGTGGAGGAGAGGAAGGGAAAGTCTAAACTAGATAGACTAGGATTTTTTTCCTTTAATGTTGTTTGTTCAATATTTTTATTCTGATTATTTTAAGAGAAAAATAGAAAATGCTATTAAAAATGGTAAAATTCTGGATACAAGTAATCTCACAGAATTCCGTAGTTCGTCCACATCCCCTAAAGATCATTCGCTATGTCACTTTCAGCTTTTAGAATGCATATTTTCACAGACTCTTTCGTGAGTCATGTTTTGGAGCCTGCATCATGGCCTTCTGTGTGGTCGGCTCATAGTGCTTTCTCCTGAAGAGACCATTTTACCAAAGTGGCTCTTTGTGAAGTGCCCACTCTGACCATGGGAGGCTTGTTCTCTGTGCCTAACAGGATCAACTGTGGTTTTTTTCCCCTGAGAGTTCTGTGTTTTAAAGTAGAATCTAGCTGTTCATAGTGTACTTGCTGTTAACCCAAGAGCTGTCTCCCCAATGTTATCATCGAGTACTGCTCTTCTGTGGCAGGCATAGATTTGGAAAGAAGTTATCAGTTTAGGAATTTTAATTTTAAGACTCTATATTTTCAAAGTGGACACTGCTTTACATCATCGTCATCAAAGTAATACATGGTCTTTAAACAAACAAAATACAGTAGTATATAAAGTATAAAATGAAAATGTATCTTCCCAACTTTATCATCCTCTGTAAACAATTATTTAGAATTAACTACTGTTAAAGGGTGATTGATAACACGCACAAATGTTCGCAATGTGTGTATATGTGTGTGCATATCATATGCGTATACATATATGTGACCATATATATATAATATGTATTCATATTACTATATTTAAAAGTTTAATTATGTAGAAGCATAGGCATAGTCTTCTAAAAATGTATTTGTTTAACTAAATATCTTTAATTTAAATTTTAATATTTGTATGCTGATATATACACATATACATTTCTTTTTTTAGCTTCAGGTTGTATGAATGTATCATGATTTTTTAAATTCAGTTCAAAATACCTACCCTTCTCCTTAGAAACCATATAAACAAGAAGAGTGGAGTATTGAAAGAAAAAAATCCACCAACTTGACATTCTGTACACTACAAAAGTAACCTTCAAAAGTGAAGGAGATATGCTAAGAAAGGAGAGACAATGGCATCATATGAAATGTTCACCTAAAACCACAAAAGACAGAAAAAGAATAGAAGACAAAAATTGGAACAAAAAACAAAGACAAGAAATAGAAAACAGTAACAAATATAATAGCTATTAATCCAATTATTTAAATGCCAGTGGTCTAAATACACTAGTTAAAAGACAATATTTGTCAGAGTGGATCACACAAGATACCCACTTTAAATATAAAGACACACATAGATTAAAATAAGGGGATGGAGAAAGAAATCCTTTCTCTTATTCTCTCTCTCTCTCTCTCTCACAAGACACACACACACACACACACACACACACACATCAAAAACAAGAGTAACAATATTTCAAAAGAGTAGACTTCAGAGCAAGGAAAGTCATAAGGAATAAAATGGAGCATTACTAATGATAAAGGGGTTACTACTCCAAGAAGACATCACAATTCTTAATGAATATGCACCTAACAACCGAGCTTCAAAGTAATTGAAGAAAAACCGATAAAACTGCAAGGAGAAATAGGTGAGTCCACTGTTACAGTTAGCAACTTTATTATCAGCCTATCAGAAATGGATATATCAGGCAGGCAGAAAATAAGTAAGGACATAATTGAATGCAACCACACCATCAAGTCACCTGGATATAGTCAACATCTATAGACTACATCATCCAACAACAGCATATTATACATTCTTCTCAAGATCACATGGAACATACACCAGGACAGACCATATTCTGGGCCATAAAACATACCTTAACTAATTTAAAAGAATAGAAATTATATAATCTCTGTTCTCAGACCATAATGGAATTAAATTAGAAATCAGTAACAGAAAAATAGCTTGATAATCTGAAAATACTGGATTAAACTACACCCAGGAAAAAACACATCGATCAAAGAAAAAAGATCTCAAGAGAAATTTAATTTTTTGAACTAAATGGAAATACGACTTATCAAAATCTGCAAGATGTAGGGCAAATATTGCTTAGAGGGAAATTTACAGCATTGAATATATGTATTAGCAAAAGAATAAAAATCTAAAATCAATAATCTAAGCTTCTGCCTTAGAAAAAGAAGAGCAAATTAAATCCAAAGTGGAATAAAATAAATAGTAAAAATTAGAGCAGAAATCAAAGGCATTGGAAACAGGAAATAAAGAGAAAATCAACAAAACCTCAAGCTGTCTTTTTTTTAAGATCAATAAAGTGAATGAGCCTCTAGTCAGGTTAAATAAGAAAAAAGAGAACAAATATACATAGTATCATAAATAAAAGAGGGGATATCACTACAGAGCCCATAGACATTAAGAGGATAATAAATGATTATGAACAACTCTATGCCCACATATCTGTTAACTTAGATGAAACAGACCAATTCCTTGAAAGACACAATCTACCAAAACTCACACAAGAAGAAAGATCATCTGAATAGTCCTATATCTATTAAGGAATTGAAACAATAATAATAATCTTCAAAACAGAAAGCATGAAACCCAGATGGGTTTACCAAATATTTAAGAAAGAGATTACACTAATTCTCTACAGTCTCTTTCAGGATTTAAAAGCAGAGGGAATACTTCATAACTTGTTCTGTAAGATAAGCATCACACTCAAAATAAAACCAAAGATGTTATAAGAACTATTACCAATTTATCTCTCATGAACATAAATGCAAAAATTCTCAACAAAATATTAGCAAAGCAAACCCAACAATACATAAAAATAATTATGCATCATAACCAATTGGAATTTATTCCTGGTATGCAAGATTTTTTTCAAACTTCAAAAATCAATCTAATTAAGCCAAATAAAATAAAAGATATACAGATTTGGAAGGAAGAAATAAAACCTTTCATTTGCAAATAACATTATTTTCTATGTAGAATATATAAAAGAATCAAGAAGAAAAAAATTCCTGTAACTAATAAATGACAATAGCAATTAGCAAAATATATAAACATCAATCACTTTTTTATATACAATCAATGAACAAGCAGAATTTGAAATTAAAAATACAATGCCATTTTTATTAGCTCCCACAAAAATGAAATATTTGGGTATAAATCTAACATAATGTGTACATGATCTATGTGAGGTAAAAAGAAAGCTAATGAATTAAATTTTAAAAACTAAATAAAAAGATATTCCATGTTCATAGAAAGTCTCAAGATTGTCAAGATTTTGATTCTTTCCAAATTGATCTACAGATTCAGTGGAATCTCAATCAAAATCCCAAGTTATTGTGTCAATATTGAAAAACAGATTCTAAAGTTTGTAGAGAGAGACAAAAGATCCAGAATAACCAACACCATATTGAAGAAGAACAAAGTTGGAAGACTGTCATTTACCAACTTCAGGACTCACTGTAAAGCTATATTAATCAAGACAATGTGGCAAAAGAATAGATGAATAGATCAAGGGAACAGAATAAAGAGTCCAAAAATAGACCTATCTAAATATAGTTAACTGATCTTTGACAAAGGATCAAAGACAATGCAATGGAGCAAAGATAGTCTCTTCAACAAATGCTGTTGGAACAACTGGACATCCACTGGCAAAAAAAAATTCTAGACACAGACTTTACATACTTTGCAAAACTTAACCCAAAATTGATTATAGAGCTAAATGTAAAATACAAAATGATAGAAGGTAATCTATCAGCGATCCTTAACCTTTTTGGCACCAGGGACCAGTGCTCCTGTAAGAATCTAATGCCTGATGATCTGAAGGGGAGCTGAGGTGGTGATGCCAGCGCTAGGGAGCGGCTGCAAATACAAATGAAGCTTTACACCTTGGCCTGCCATTCACTTCCCGCTTTGTGGCCTGGTTCCTAACAGGCCACAGATTGATACTGGTCAGTGACCAGGGGGTTGGGGACCCCCGATCTAGGTGACCTTGAGCATGAGATATGAAAGAGCTGTGTGCACATTATGCTCAATTTTGCGGAACCTAAAACTGCTCTGAAAAATAAAGTCTATTTAAAAGAAAAAAAAAAAAAAGATCTACCATCTTAATTTTTAAACTGTTGAAAAATATTCCATAACTGAAGCCATTCTCCAAATGATGGGCATTTATGTATTTGTGATCTTTATTAAAAATAAGGTTATAAGGAAAATTATTTTTCACAGTTGTTCTAATATTAGAAATAAGTTCTGAGAAGTAGAAATTGTCCTGGAGACCCCAAAATATTAAAATTTGATACTTACAGACAAATGTTCTCTGAAACCTGATCCCAAAGTTTAATCCTATCAACTGCATATGACAGATTTTTCCCAGAAACTTCATTAACATTGGGCACTATTCTTATTTTTTATCTTTACCAAACCTATAGTTGAAAACATACTTTATTTTAAAATAAAATTTCTTATTGTATAGCTGAGAAATTCTTATGTTTGTGGACTATTTGTACTTCTTCAATAATTACCAGTTTATATACATCATTTTTTTATTGAGTGACTTTCCTTTTATTATTAATTAAGAATAAATGACTGAACTAAGTACCCAAATTAAAATGTTAAAATATAATAAGGTGAACGTTCAACAGGGGGAGAAAATAATAATAATAATTTATAATTTATGTAAATATTTTAAAAATTAAAAAGAACAAATATATATTTGAAAATACACATATATGCTTGTTCTTTAAAAAGGTCACTAAAATAAAACTTGCAAAACATAAAAATAAACTAAACAATTATGAACAATTTTAAATACTATTGAGGACATACTCATAGATGTATGAAAGATTAAAGATACGGACTAAACATCATTTCGTGCTAATACATTAGAAAATCAGGATGACATGCCTGTCTTTAGGAAATTGTAAATTACAAGAACTGATTTGAGAAGAGACTAATAACAGAGGGAGAAAGTTTTAAAATTTGTCTAAAGTACCCAAAGAAATGTTTCACAGACATTTATTTCCTGGGTAACTTTTTAAACAAGTGAAAATACAAGTACATATTAGTTTAAAATGCCATTTCTGAACTAGGTAATGTATTACAAAAATTAAATTTGAATTTTTTTAAAATGACATTGCTGAAGTTATGAATCTTGCTTCAGAAATTTAAATGTCAACACTTTGCTGGTCCTTAGTGATAAGAATTCCATTGGATTCTATTTATTTACTCGAAAATTATGCACTGTTGGAATAAATAAATAGAATTTATTGGAAACTACAGGAGATGTTGGATTCATGCTGTGCATGTCTCTAGAATTTTATTTCATTAAAATCCACATACTTTTATTTGCAAAAATATATTGACAGTGATGTTTGTTGCAAATAAGGTCCTCAGCCCAGAGAGTTTTATGGATGAAGTCCATCAGACCTTCAAAGAATGACAATACAAAATGCAATATGAAGTTCTAGAATATAGAAAAATGCCAGCTTTTCCATTAATATTCTATAGCTAGCATAACCCTAAAATCAAATTAGATTTAAAAAATAGCCCAACAGAAGTGTGAAGATCAATCTCAACTGGGATATTTGTATAAATAAATTTTAATTAAAAACAGTTGCAACTCAAACTTATATTGCACGTTATGAGTAAATAGTATTTTGAAAGAAGTCAAAAGTTGTTTGACATAAGAAAATCTACTAAAATAACTTATTAAAATTTTTAAAGAAAACTTTTTTCTTTCCTAAAGGACATTTGATAACATTTGGCAACAATTTTATAGAAAACTCTTAGTGAACTATGATGGAAAAGGTGCTTCCTAGAAGATAAACATCATACTGAAGCATAAAATACTTGAAGCAATGAATTAAGAGTAGGATGGTCACTGTCACAGCCATTAATTAACACTTTTTAAAACGTTCTAGTGGATGCCACAATAAAGAAAAAAGAAGAGGTGAGAATCTATCTGGAAAGAGGCATAAGTTTCCAGTTATTGTGATAGCCAAAACAATAACATAAAATTACATTAAACAGAAATAGTATGATAATCAAGGAAGAATTTAAGTGTATAAAAATCAGTAGTTAGTGCTAGTCATATACAAAACAGTAAAAATTATTCCCATAATATCTAAAAAGTGCTGTTATTAAAATATGCATATAGAAAGTATGCAGAATTGATAGTATTTCAAAACTTTAATTTTGGATATCAAATAATACTTGAATAAATAGAAGATTGTATCACATCTCTAGATTGTAAGAATTAAATTTAATTTAACTTCTCCGAAACTTATTACGTATATGCCATAATTTATAATTATCATTTTACCATTACTATTGTCTTTGTTTTAAATTATTTTGGATTTTGTTTAACTTTAATGCAATGTTGAACACTTGCAAAATAGTCATATTTCATTGGGAAAAAATTTTTCTGGAGTATTTCAAACAATTTTGAACCTAGACGAGAAATGGAGGTGATGCGAAAAAGTTATATCAATATATAGCTATAAAGTTATAATCATCAAAGAGTGTGTCGAATGGATGGTTCAATTTGACATAATTGAAAACCTAGAAGAAATCTAATACTAATAGTTAATACTTATTAAGCAGTAACTATGTGCTCAAGGCACTTTTCTAAAGACTTTATATACTGTAATTATATTATTCTGCACCTTACAAGTACGTCCTATTATTATCATATTCATTGTCAAATGAGAAATATTGGGAATTTTAAGTAACACAGTCTGTGTTGCTCCATAATCTGCCCTTCTGATTATGTATTATACAGTCTCTAAAAATGCATATCAGAGTAAACGCTGCATCTCAAATCAGTAAGATACAAAATAATCACTGTAAATAATATGAAGATAATGGGTTAACTGTAAAAATAATGTGATATTTCTTATTTCATAAAATATATTCCTAATAAAGTTAAAATTTAAATGTAAAGAAAAGTAACAAGTTATGAATTGGAGAAGTCTCAGATTTTCTAAGCATGGAAACAGCAGAAATTGCAAATAAATATATTAAAATTTTTGATTACAAGAATAATATGATTTTCTATATAAGGGTTACTGATAAACCCAATAGAAAAGGACCCAGTCAAAGAATCAGGAAGCTACTTAGGATGAACAGGAGTTTCATCCATTGACCAACCCTACACATAAACTTTATTTCCAATCAGTTCTTTAGTGACTTACATTTACATACAGTCAGACAAGGATCACCAGACTCAAGGAAAGTATATTAACTGTTAGAAAACAAAACAAGATAAAGCCAAAGTATAATATGGAGTTTAAAATAACGCTAAGACAATGCAAGGAGAAAAGAGTTTAAAATATAAGGTAGTCTCCCCTTATTTGTGGTTTTGCTTTCTACAGTTTGTTACCCACAGTCAACCACAGTCTAAAAATATTAAATAGAAAACTCCAGAAATAAACAATTCATATGTTTTAAATTGCACATCATTCTGAGCAGCTGATGAAATCTCACACCACTGTGATCAGTCTCACCAGGGGCATGAATCATCCCCTGGTCCAGAGTATCCACATTATATAGGTTCCCCACCTGTTAGTCACATAGTAGCCATCTCAGGTATCAGATCGACAGTCTCAGTTATCACAGTGCTTGTGTTCAAATAACCCTTATTTTACTTACTATTGGTCCCAAAGCACAAGAGTAGTGACACTGGCAATTCAAATTATGCCAAAGAGAAGTCATAAAATGCTTCCTGTAAGTGAAAAGGTGAATACAGCACAATAAGATATTTTGAGAGTACACGAGCACAGAACTTTTATTATGATATTGTTATAATTTTTCTATTTTATTATTAGTTATTGTTAATCTGTTACTGTGCCTAATTTATAAATTAAACTTTATCGTAGGTAGATATGTTTAGGAAAAAACACTGTATACATAGGATTTGTTACCATCCATGGTTTCAAGCAAGCATTGGGGTCCTGGGTTGTATCCCCCAAGGATATGGGGAGATGACTATACTTAATACCCTATGACTAATGGAATGTTGCAGCTTGAAAAAGCAGAGGGTGTTACCAATAAAAAGCATAAAATATCTCTGGGAAAAAATTAAAAAGTCCAAAATACTTAATAAAATAATGGTATAATAAATTTTTGGAAACTTCAATAAATAAGAATCCTCTTGCCAATAAAAAGAAATAAAAAGAAAAAGAGACAAGCGAGGAAACCAACCAGAAAGTATAATATCCAAGTAAGTTTTTACAAAAGAAAAAAATAAAGAAGATAGGAGGAATTTATAAACATATTAATAAAACTTTAATTTAGAATTTTAATTTCTACTTTAAAGAACTGAGAGAAAAAAATTTGGATTAAAGACAAAGTTTCAATGTTCCAGGAAAGAAAAATAACAGACAACATACAAAAGGATAAGAATCATAATGCTTTCATATTTATTATGCTAAACACTGGAAAACAATGGTGCAAAAAATTCAGAATCTGAGAATGTTAATCTAGAATTATATACATAGCCAAACTATTATTCAAGAATAATGATAGGAGAGATATTTCCAAAATTAATAAGCAATATTTAAGTTTTCACGATGTAAGTTTTAGAAGTAATTTCAAAAATCGGTATGTAAATTGAAATAAGGTAATAAAAAGATGGTCATAAAAATTAAGTAAGCTGTTGACAAAGGATAAAAGTACAGGTGTCCACTCTCAGAAAGATATGCCCCCACTGTAGCAAAAGGTTAAACCAATAACCGTATCAATAATATTGAGAAAGAAGAACATTGAGGATTAATTGTCCCACAAGGATAATAGAGCGTTAGGTCTAAAGAGTAACTAGTTTGGATTGAAGCAAGAAAACAGGACCAGAGAGCTATCAGGGTGGAACTGGATGGAACAGGAAGTGGAATTGAGTAATTGGTTAATGTTTAGACCATCTTGAAAAGAATTTAGGGCAAGTTAGTGACAGTCTGCAACTAAGCCAACAACAAATAAATACATAAAGCAATTGTTAACTGTAGCAAATGCTAATTATTAATTTAATAAAAACCTTTTGATATAAACTTTGTTGAGAAAATGAAAAGAGAGAAAGTGTAGAACACTGAAAATCATGAACTAGTACCTGTTTAGAAGTATGGAAGAAATACTGGAATAAACACTAAAATATTAGAAGAAATTTTAAGAGTTGGAGGAGAGCTTTGGGTAACACATCACTTTTTCTTTCTGAGCTTTGTAGTACTTCCTTTTTTACTTTTATGTTGTGGCCTTCGAATAATTTGATAAAATAAAATTTAATTGTCTGTACCTTAACGATAGCTTGACGACATTAAAAAACAAATAACAAACCAAGAAAAATGTCCAGCATAAACAATAAACATGTGTTTAAGATTATTTCTTAGTTTATTAAAAATAATTAAGTTCACAATAGGGAAATGGAAAAAAGACCCAGAAAGGCAATTTATGAAAGAAAAAATAATAAAAGTAATGAAAACACAAAAAATGTTCATTTTGAACTGTCAATTAAGGAGATTCTATATCATTTTTATACACCATATTGTAAAATTTTTTAAGTGTCTAGTTTTATATGATAAGTATCTCAACATGAAGTCTGAATAACATTTCCGAAGAGCAATTTGTCAGGATTTATTAAAATATTTTAAACACGTGTATTCTTTTTAACGTGGTCATTCTACTTCCAGAAATGTATCCTAAGAAAATAATAAAGTTTGGATATCATAGGAAATGATAAAGCATATTTACATTTTACCTAGCTGCGATGGCCATGCTTGTGATCTTAGACCCATAAAATAACCTAAAAGGCAAGTGATGTGAAGTAGTTAATACATTATGAAACATTTCAGAAAATGTGTGAATATACAACCCTGTTTATCTGTTTGTGAAACACCTTCAGAATAATTACTTTTTGTATCATTTTGATAAATTTCCAAAAATCTATCATCCACACCTCTGTTTTTCACAGCAGTGGAGAATCTTCTTTTTGCTTCTTCCCACACAACTTGCATTTTGTTAAGTTTCTCTGTGACGGAGATTTCGCATGGCTTAGTTCTTCACAGAGTCAACCCCCAGGCCTCTGGGGGTGGAAATGAGATAGCGCACAGTAATGGTGGAGGGACTTAAGTGAGCTAACCATTTTGCGTGAGGAACTTAGGTGAATTTTTTCTGGTGTTGGATTTGTATGCCTTGGCTTTGCCTTCCAGACCCAGCGTGTCAGAGTGAGTCTTTTGTCCTGCAAGAAGATTCGGCTACCCATTTCCTTCTCTACGGGCACTTCAGTTTCTGCTTCCTCTGCTAGATGTTGGTTACCTCTCTTCTGCCAGCTTTCATCTTCTTTCGTGCCCATGTTGCCTCCTCTCTCATCGTTGTTGTCCTTGCTTGATGACATTATTTCTTATTCCTTTCTTGTCATTTTAATGCATTCTTAGAGAGGAAACAGAGACAACCATTAGGTAGCCAATCCTCTGGGTTTAGCAGGAAATATGGTAGGTCCTTTTCGAATTCGGGGGATGTTACTGGACTAATGATTTACAAAAAGCTAGTATGTGAGAAGAGCTGAGAGTGGATTGTGTGGGATTCTATACAGGAGCTGCATTGTGTCTTACTGCACACAGCTTCTCTTCCACCTGACTGCACGAATGGTCAGCTCATTGCAAACAGGACATTGCTGCATGATCACTGGGTAAGCCAGGCTTCTCTCACAGTCCATAGTTGCATACCAGCTTTAGGAAAACTCTTGGGATTTGATCATGCTATTCTAATCAAGGAGTCATTGGACTTGCGAATCAGGGAATACTGCCAACTTTTAAGATCCCTTCCTTTAACAGTTTGAACTGTGTAATTCCATATTTTCAAAAAAAGATGGATAGCTGGTTTGGGAATGTATAAGAGGTATTTTCTGTAGGATAGCAATAGGTAGGTTTATGATTCGGGATAGGTAATAGGAATTGCCAGTGCTACTCCCAGTTTCTTCAGTTTGGATCCCTTTTTATCACTTTAGCACACTCGGCTTGGTTGTCCTTTACTCTCAAAAGTCTGACTCCTTGTTAGAGGACAACCATTCATCTGCTAGAACTCTTTTTTATCTAAATGTATGGCGAGCCAGATTGCCCAGGGATTCCATCTCCCTGGAGTGGCCCTCGTCCGGTGGCAGTAGGTGCAGGAGTATGGAAGCCCAGTTCCCTTTCCTTAGATGAGGATACCTCTGAGGCATAATTTACACTCCCAAGTTCTCCTGTGGGATCAGGCTGCAGCTTTCCCTCATGAAACTCTGCCTAAGGTTGCACCTTTGATTACCTTCTCACCCTTCTCTGTCTTGCTCCCCAACTCTCTCTCTTACATATTTCTCCTGGTAGCATTTCCTTAATACATCACATGCACACAAATCTCAAGCACTGGTTCTCAAGAAGACCTGAGATGTAGCATTCACTTAGTTTCTTTTACTTACTTTTATGTAATAAAAACAGTATATGTTAATTTTAAAGTAAAATTGTACTTCTGCACCAACGTTCTCTGTTACTCAAAGTACGTCTAATGACAGGATGCCTAATGAGTTATGAGGGAAAATGGTTTCCATTTACAGCTCCAGCCTTAGGGAAGGCAACAAAAACACATTCTCAGATGTACAAATATTCAGAAAATATGGCATCTGTCTTATTAGCATTTGAAAACTTTCGGGGATCTTATAGAAGATAAATTTTAAAAACTGACCTTTTTTTGCTCATAAAAGAACAATAACATTGGTGAGCAAATAATCGTGGGTCCTGAGCTCATCAAGCTTAGACTTTAGTAAGGGAACAAACATTAATCATAAGAATAAATGTTAAATTGTATCTGTCCTAGGTAGAATTAGATAATATGACATTTGACCTGATAAATTCAAGAATATAAATTTGTCACGATTTCCTACACTGTTTAAGTGCAGTTATTTATAGTCGATACCGTAAAATTATCCATGAATTCTAACATTCTTATACTGCTTTTCAGTATAATGCTATGTAAACTGTATTTCTGTTCCCAGCAATCAGCAGAGACTGATCTTAAGATCACTATAGCCATTGATCACCAGATGGAATGATGTCCATTCCCATGTCTTTATTTCACACCACTGACTCTCTGCTTGGGACCCCCTTCTCTTTTGATTCCTCTTATACTATGCTCTTCACATTCTCCCATGAGTTCCCCCATCTGAACCTTATTTTTCCTCTCTGGCTATCCCCCAAAGACATCTGATCCCCTCTTGTTACACTCTCACGTGGCAGCATTATGACCTCCGGTGGCATCTGCAGACCAGTAGCCTCCCAAACTATATCTTTAGTCCTACTGCCTCTCCAACATCCCACCTGGCAGCCTGTCTGCATGGATATCTAATAACAGAACTCCAAAACAAGTACTTTTGAAGTTCACTATTGCTATTAAAGATATTCCCTTCTTCCATTAACATCTCCTCAAATTTTTTTCACAATGTTGGTTCCTCATTTATGTATTTTCCATCATACATTATCTTATTGTAATGATATGTTTACATCTTTTGTTTTCTATACTAGGCTGTATGTTATTTCTGTGTGTGTATGTATATATGTATATATACACACAGTGTGTAACACATATAAGAATGTAAATATATGTTGAATGAATGAAAGAATTAAATGTGTAGATTCACCAGGCCATTTGCTTATCGTGCATCAACATGGCTCCACATCAAGAAAGAACTTACGAACAATCAGTCAAAATCATTTATGATGTAGGTACTGTGAGGCAGACATGACACTTTTTGAGGACACAGACATGAATAAATCATATGTCTTGCCCTTGAGGAGCTCACAGTCTGAGAGAATATAACAGGTCTATAATGTTCACCATAGTGGATCTGCTTCAAGAAGAAAATTATTTTCTATTACAAGTCACTTGCACTAGCAGTAAAGTCCTGTCTTAATATAAATCCTCAGCAGAATACCTATCACGTAAAGGACAACTTGGGGAAGTACTTCACTTTGGAGTATATGGCTGGATTTTGAATTTCAGCTTCCCCTAAGCCCAGTGCAGTGGATGATTGTGGATTGATTCACACATCAAAAAGAATGCAAAGCTATACATACTTAACCTTTGTAACCAGCCACTGCTGGAAAAATAATAAGCAAGTCTTAGGAGGGAAAAAGAGTTGCTTGAAATTCTGCACTTCTTTTAATCTTGTGAAGGATGGGATACAAATCAATAAATAACAATAACATCTAGAGGAGCAATTACATTTTCTATCCACTTAAAAACACTGGAAAATGTGGTTGGTTCCAAAAGCTTTCTTCCTTTAAAAGTAATAACAGACTAAATCTTTACTTCTGGAACTGGGGCATGAGTCTGGGTCTGAGTTACTGTCCTTTCACTGAGCCAGAAATATTCTAACAAAAATAAATTGAGAAAAAAAAAAAAGTCTATGTCAAGAGATTTTTCCTCCAAACCTTCTCAAATTAGAAAAAAATGTACATCTTTAAAGTTATGTCTTAAATAACTACAAAAAGTGGATATTTATGCAAAGAATTGTAGAGATAGCTGGAATCTTACAGGTCAAGTGACCGATTTCAAGTGAGAAAAAAGTGAGTTACCTAAAGCAATATAGCCACTTCTTGGTATTATCATACAAAATTCTAACCTAAGTATAAAACACTCTGCTAAGAATTTAACTGAATTTGGTCCAATATCAATGTTTTTCCCCCTTTTTGTAGTGAAGCAGTTCCCTTTATGCCAAAGCTATTTCATTTTCTTAGTTTAGAATTGTTGTATCTTCCCCCTGATTGGTTTAATTAAAAAGGCGATGAGATTTGCTCTGATGGAACAGGTACCACCGGCATACTGTTAAATTTGAAGTGTGAAATAATTTGCCTAAATATTCAAATGGAAATGGTTCCATGGATGTGTTCTCAGAGTTCATCAATACCTGTTTTCTTCTTTTTAAAAGAAATTGTTATTTCACTTAGGACCTAGATTGTTGAACTGAGAGGTTTGATGCAGGGTTCTAGACTCGTATAAGTCCTGAAACCCAGTGATAGTAGGAACCAAGAAGGAAGGGAGGATTCATCAGCAGATTAAGTAGAATGGGTTGGAATGATAAATAAATATATGTAGAATGATATCGGTAACTGACTAAAACTTTGTTTAATTACTGAAGATTAGATCAGAGCAGATACAATGTGGGATATGCTACAGCGGCTGCCAGAGCTTGTTTTTATGGTGATATGATATTCACTATAAAGGGCGCTACTGACCCTCTCTGACTCAAATCTACTTTATCTTATTAACTGTTTTATCAGCCATAATGAACAACCAGAGCTAGCATTTCCAGGTTCATTCATCAAGTAGAGAAAACCCTAAATGGCTGTCTGCTGGGAAAATGATACTTTTAAAGTGATATAAACAGATGTTAGCAGCAAATTCACTCCAGCACAAAGGTAATTTGAGAACCAGTGTGCCCTAGGCTTAGCTCCCCTTTCATGGCCCATGGGTCTGAGGTTTTCTTGGAACCAACTATGTTTGTCTGTTTCTCTCTCTCTCTCTTCCCCACACTTCCTCCCTCTTTCTCTCTCTCCTCCCTCCCTCTCTTCCTTCCTCTCTCTCTCCCCCTCATTTCCTCCCTCTCTCTCTCTTTTCCCCCCACCTCCCTCTCTCTCCACCCACTCCTTCTCCCTCCTTCTCCCTCTCCCTCTCCCCCTCCTTTTCCCTCTCTCTCCTGCCTTTGATTTTAAAATAAAACTCAGATACGGAAAACCAAACAAAGTGAACGAATAGCTTGGTGAAGTATTATAAACCAGACACTCCTATATCAAACAAAACTCATATCAAACAAGAGAACTGTACCATATGATGCAGAAAACCCTCCCTTCCTCCAAATGTAACCATTTTCTTGATGTTCTTGGAAACCTTGCCTGTAATAACATAATGAACAAACAAACATGAAAACAAGGAAAATAATAAAGTAAGGTATAGACAATCAGTGGAATACTATGCAACAGTTATAAAGATTGAGACTGAATTATTCAGTGAATTCTTTATTTGTGAGTGTGCAGACACAGTCTTAGCTTCTGGGGAATATGAAGGTGAACAAAATAAACAATATTCATGTCCTTTTAGAGGTGACATTTGAATGGGGGAGACATACAACAAACAGACACAATATGCAGTACAATTATACTTAATGGGAATCCTTTGAAAATAATAGGTGAGCATAGAAAGTTGCTGTCCAAGGAAGGGCTTTTGGAGCCATGAGCATCTGAGCAGAGAGCAAAGTAAGGTTGGTGAAGAGGATTCCAGTCAGAATGAATAACCAGGTAAATTCAGGCTTCGGTTAAGAGCAGAGGTACAGTGGCAGAATATTAGGAGATAAATTCAGGGGATGGAAAGTGTGGATCGTGAAGGGGCTCAGAAGCCATGGTGTGGAGTTTGGATTTTATTTTAATTGCACTGGGAGACCATGAGAGGATTTTGAGCAAGAAATAACTATCGCACTTATGTTTTTAAAGATCATGTTGGCAGCGAAGAGAGGAGTAATATTTAGGGGACCTTTTTTGGTAAGTTTGGAGAAAGATGATGGTGAAAAGGTTTCCAAAGCATATTGTTGATGTTTTTTAAATAAAAAAGCAAAACGTTTTTAATGTGTGATGCTAGTTATGTAACAATAGTGAAATTAGTACTATCAAACCACACGATATAAACTATATATCTGTGAGTATGTGTAAACACTTATTTAAAAAGCTCTCAGGAAAGACATGGAAGACAATTCATCAAAAAAGACAAGAGAAATAACTCTGGGAACAGAATGGCTTTGGCCGTGAGTGGGGATGAACCACTTTTGTATGACTTATTTTTATTTTCGCAATAATAATATACTCATTTGGTGACTGCATATCTCCAGTACAAATTGTAAGAATTATATAG
Source organism: Pteropus alecto (assembly GCF_000325575.1). Lineage (NCBI taxonomy): Eukaryota > Metazoa > Chordata > Mammalia > Chiroptera > Pteropodidae > Pteropus > Pteropus alecto. The sequence continues at coordinate 8,791,733 of NW_006431210.1, forward strand.
CTGAATCAAGCCAATGGGGTTTTAAAATAAATTATAAAAATTGTTTAAACTGCTACTTTCAAAAAGATAAATAGTTTAGAGAATCAGTATTTTTAATAGGCAGAAATAAAATCTTTGTGGTTCTGCTATAAATTTTTCAGATGACTAAATGTCTTTTTTTCATGCAATAACAAAGAGATTTTTTTTTTTTTACATTTACAAATGTACTGTCAAATTATTTTACCACCAAGTTAATTTTGGAAAAGATTAGACATATATTTACATGGAAGATGAGTAGGATATTGAGAAGGTATGAGAACGTGTACAGATTTATGACAGGTTATGTAAAAATTTTGATCTAGAACTCTCAATGGAAAATAAGCAAAGAAGAAAGCTAGTTTTAAGAGCATAGGATTTGAAAAGAGGAAAATCCTGATGTGGAACCCCCACTGCTCTATTTATTAAGGATGTGATGAAGGGCAAGTCACCTTACCTCTTTCAAATTCCATCTCCTGTCTGCTAAAATGTAGTCTAATCATTTCTACCTGATAAGGTTATTATAAGAGGGGAGGGAACGGGAAGGGAGGGGAGGGAAGGGGAGGGGAGGGGAGGGGAGAGGAGTTGTTATTTAAAACCACAATTGACTGCAGAAGCTTCTTCCCCTTAAGGGAGTAGTTTATCATTTCTCTCTGGAGTAGGAAACCTTTGGTTTAGCAAAACAAAATGATGGGACTTTTGACTATAACAATAGTGGCCTCAAGGCATGGTAAGAAAGAAAGTTTGTAAAATAAAAAAGATTAAATTGCTCTCCATAATAAATAAGAATTTTCAAGTTTCTAGGACTAGGGAGAAGCCTGCTAGGATGAGGAAGGCAGGGCCCCTGTGGGTTTCCACCCCGGGAAATTAGCTCAGGGTCTTCTTAAGAAAATGACTACCTAATAATAACCAGTTTTAATCTGTTTGCTGGTTGTACTACAGTGTGATACCCTCACGCCCACAAATCTCAGTAAAGGACTGACTGCTCCAGAAAATGGCTTTGGTTTTGGGGACTCTGGTGAAGAAATGTTGGGAAGGTATCTGTTTGTGGGGATTAAATAGTAAACGACATATAAGATTCCAGTAGTCACTTCCTACACCTGTAGCTTCATTGACAAAAGTCAATCTTTACCTTAAGTGAACCTTGCTATTGTATTTATTTTTTTAATATCAATCATATTTTCTTTTTTTAAATAAATTTATTTATTTAAATTAGTTTCAAGTATACGGTACATTGGTTAGACATCTATATTGTTCATAAAACGATTCCCCCAATTGCTCCCTCCCTCCCCTGGCCCTCCTCTTAGCCATCATATTAATGCTAACTGCTCTTTGTATTTTTGCATCTAAAATAACATGCCTTTGAAATGTCAGAGTCATCTCCTTTTCCAGATCCCTCAGGGCACAACCATAGCAGAGAGTGGGAGACTACAGAACCCTTCCCTGTTTTCTTGTTCCCCAAATACCATTTCTATGTGTTAATTTAACTATCCCGTATCCATCAGTGTGTCTCCCTATTTTACTTTTTATCCAATCCCAGAGATCCTGCCCCCAGTTTTGCTTCTCCTGCCTCCTTAATCTACCACCAATGGATTTCATGTAATTCCCCTTACATCCCTTCCTTTGATTCTGATGTATAAAATAACCTACAAAACTGCCATTCTCCTGAGCATTTTCTCAGTCCATTGAGATTTTGTTTCCCAGCAATTATCGTCAATCAGTTTGGCTCAAATGAACTCGAAAAAATTTTCTACTGATTTAACTGTTTCTTAAATCGACACTCCTAACCAACCCACAGAACAGTGCCTGAGATGGCATCTTCATTGGTTGGGTTCATAATCCCGGGTTAGCCAGCAAAGAGTGTATGTTGCCACTGGGCAAATACTAAACTCTTTGAGCCTCTGTTCCCTTATCTATAAAATCTGAACACTAATTTAAAATTAAATATTTCTGTTTTTGCAAGAAATGAATTAACACAATAAAGGGCTAGAACAAAGCCTTGAATGTTGACATGAACAATAAATATTATTATTATATATTTATTTTCTATACCTATTGTACTTCAAAGCAATCTCATAACATTTAATTGTGATAGAGGCAGCAAGACATTTTAGAAAGAGCAGTAACCCCAGGAGATCTATCACTGACTTACATTTTACTCACTGTGGGACTCTAAGCCAGTAGTCCCTAAGGTTAAATTGCTTCATCTATAAATCATGGGCTTTGAACCAGATGGTCCCAAAGGTATGTTTTCATTCTTACTAGCAAATTTGGAACCTCTAATTCTATATAAATGTATCCATTACTAATGTTCACGTACATTTTATTGAAATATCTTACACACAAAGACAGTTAAGCTTGTTTTCCATCCCCTTGGCAGAATTCTCCAAACGCTCATAAAAGTAAAATGTGGCTTTTTATCCAAGCCATATATTTTTATGGAAATGCCTTTGTCTCTGTGAGCCTTGGGCTGCCCACATATAAAAATAAAGGGTTGTTTACAAAAGACTGGGATAGTCTTTCACAAGTGGGTTTTGACTCAACGTTAACGGGGATCAGAGTATGTGGACAGAGCCGTGAGGCGAGAGGAAGTCAGGAATAAGGAGCACTGCCTGGCTCTGAGGGCTGCCACAGTGGGAAGTGAGGAAGCCAGAAACTTCTGAGAACCTGCGAGAGATCAAAGGTATTGATGGAAAGACTATAGTCCAAGAAAGGGAGGGGCCAGAATTTGAGTAGGACAGGAGACAACTCCTGAGTTTTTGTCCAACACTAGCTAGTAGGAAAGTGACTTGCAAGTGAGAAAAAAAAAATCCTCTTTATACTTAATTTACCAAGCAAGAGATGAATATCTCTTAGGCTAAACTACTGGCAGTAGAAATGGAGAGAAATTGATATATTTGAGATAGTTTTGCAAGCAAAATTGATAAGATTTACTGAAATAGTAAACTGGGGGGTAGAAAAAGCAAGAATCAAGGATGATGCTGTCTCTGACTTAAGCAACTGAGTATCGGTTGATGCCCTGTAATCAGATGGGAAAGCCTAAAAAAGAATAAGTGTGGGGAAGAAAAATAAAATTAAGATTTCCATTTTGGACCAGTTAATTTAAGATGCAGGTGTGAGTTCTAAACAGAGAAGTCAAGTAGCAGTTTGATAAATAACTCTGACATAGAGAACAGCTTTGAGGCAGAAATGTTCTTCTAGTTGTCGTCCATGCTTGAGTGACATCTTAAGTATCAGGAATGGATGAAATCACTAAAGCTAAGGGGACCTAGCATCAAACCGAGGGAACCAGTATACAGAGTAGGAAAGAAAAAGATACCTATTAAGGTGAAAGAGAAAAAATGGCCAAAGGGTAGGTGACCATTTTAGAAAGGCTGGAGTATTCAGAACCGTGAATTGTAGCTGAGAAGAGAAGTTGAGCATAGAAAAGGATCTTCTGGGTTTTGAACATGGAAGTTATTGTTGATTTTATAACAGCAGTTTAGGTGGGGTCTCGGGAGTAGAAAGTCAGTTGAAGTTTTTCAAAAATAAATTGGAGGTCTGACTGAAAGGAAGCAACAGTTTCAGTAAATTATTTTGCAAAAATTACATTTTAAGAAAAGCAGAAATATAGAGGAGAACTCGATCAACTTGAATTTATTAAAAATTTCTCGAGTGTTTTTGAGTGTTTTCTGCTCATTGCTTGGTATCTCACCCTAATACTAACACAGTCTCTGACTAAAGCTATCTAGTACTGATGGGCTCTGGACCCATCATTCCTAGGCTTCACATAATGTCAGTTTAGTTGTAAATGATGGAAATTTCTAGCCCATATGGGTTTATAGAAACTCCCTCTGGAACTCTATATGACCTTTCACATGAAGACAAAGACTAAGAATAATACGGTGGCAGTCCGGGTAGATGTATCTTATTTAGGCGTAATGCTGGTTAGGAATGTGGTAGGGATTGGGTTAGTGGAAAATGGACATTGCTCATTATAGAGCGGCATAGCTGGAAGGGAAGAACCAAAGCTGCAGCTAAGAGCAGTACCTTGTACTAACCCTGAAGGAAGATTGACTGTGAAAGTAGCTAAATATGCGATTAGCTCAAACTATTAACCTGTCCTTTCAAGCACTGACCTATGCATTCAGCTTTTTTCTAAACTTATTTTGTTCCTGAATATTCTGACTTTGGCACAGCCTCACAGATCCCAAGAAGAGTTCACCTTTTTACTTGACTCAAACACAAGTGCTTTTGCCCCAAGGAGAGATTCACATGGCTGGTATCTAGTGAGATGGAATCTGAAAGATGGAGATAAGCATGGGCCCTGAAAGAGTAGAGATTTCCCTGGTCCAGTGGACTGCCTCCTCTGGAGCCTGTACAGATCTTTCCAGCACAACTTTCTAGCACCTACAGGGCTCCAAGAAAAGATTACATTTAAGTTAATTGACTTCAGTATCATCCAATATTGATTATATTATTTCGGAGTTCAAGTTACACTATGGTATATCATTTACCTGCATTTCCTTGTTGTGTTATTATAACAATCCTATGATATAGAATGTAGACCAGGATGAGAAGAGTCTGAAGCTCTGAGATTCTTCAGCCAAGTCTGAACAATAGGAAGAGCAGTGAGCTGAGCAGGCTGTGGTGGACAGCAGGCCTGGGGGTGGATGGACAGTGCAGGAAGACGGGCCGCTGGCCAGGACCAAAGCCATGAAATGCGCTGCATAGTTATTCTCTTTAATTCAGCCACCATCAACTCCTCTCCCCAAACAACACCTTGACTTTGTTTTGAATAAATAGTTCTTATGCATTAGAATCAGTCTGGAAGTTAGTAATGTTAGGTGCCTTTTCCTAGCAAAAAAGATGAGCATATGACCCAAGTTAGGCCAGTTGGTGGGGATTTGAAACTTGAGAGAAACAGAAAGACTGAAATGTCTGGTATCCCCTTTGTCCCCATGGATATATGCTGAACTATTGGGACCGTAATTCTGCTTTTTACTTCAGCAACTGCCTTATTTCCTGCCTTGCTTCTATAACCTTTCTTCAATTCATCGAGCCCAATATTTTTTGAGGTGATTTCATTTTGCTTAAATGAACTAGGGTTGAGTGTCTATTGCTAGTGATCAAGGATCCCTAAGCGGTTCGGTGGACAAAATCCTTCGTAAGTTAAATGAGAACAGTTAGAAGGAGAATGTAAGCCCATACACCTAAAACTGCAAGGATGTTGAAGATGAACAAGAGGGAGTGACAGGAAGAGGTTTTATTTATCCAAACCTCAATGCAAGAATCACCTCTTTTTTAAATTTCTTCTAATCACATTTTACCTGTTCAGAGGCTCCTTCTCATCTGAATGGCAGATTATTTAATCTTAGTTATTGCAGATCCTTCTCCCTCTTACCTTGAGATACACAGGAATCTGGAACTTCCATGCTGTCAGAAGGGGAAGGAAGAGCCCTGCTCCTGGTCTGGTGTGGTCTCTACCATCTGTCCCTTGGGCACCCTTCATTGGTTCACAGCACTGACCACAGATGCCACAACACAGCTACCCTCTCTCATCCCACCATCTAGAGCACTAGGTGCCAAAAGCACACCTGTCTGCCATTTCCCCTCAGTGTCCAATTCTTGTAAGAAGATCAAATTTTATGTCCAGCCACTTCAACTTCCCCTACTCATATTTTTGCTCCAGTCCCTCTTTGTACCCTGGTCAAATCCAATATAATTTCCTTCAACTGGCCTTTAGATCCATAACAGTGACTTCTTTCTTGTTAGTGGAAGTGGAGAAAGGAAATATATCAGTCAGTCTTTTTTTTTTTTTTTAAATTTGTGGGAGGGGAAAAAAAAAATTATAAGTCGGTTTTTTTTTTTTTTTTTTTTTTTTAGTAACATGCTCTGTTATAGAACCAATACAGCAAATATCTTATTGAATCCTAATTATTTTGTTTGTTTTAGACAGTAAAATCCTTGAGGACATGAAAAATTTGATCTGTCTTTACATGTCTACTCCCCAGGTCCTGGACCTATTGAATACTCAATAAATGCTTGTTAAATAGAAAACCATGATATCTCACTATGTAGACTGATTTTAATGTCTTTGCTTCATTTCTGAGAATAGCTTTTGTGTGAAGTCATAAAAATGCATTGATGAGTAGATAGCATCCCAAAACCAAGATTTTCAAGTGCTTTTCAATAATTAAATTCTAAGGAACAATTTAAAGCTTGCATAGTTTTCTCTCAAATGCTCTCTAGAGACAGCTGGTGCTTGCTGGGGTTCATGGGCTTCATTACGAGTTCATTTTCCTTTCTTCAGTGTTGGATATACTGGCTGAAATCAGGAAGAAGGAAGGGGGAGCATGAATTAAACAGGTAGAGTCTGGAAGGCAGCAGAGCCCTTGCCTAGACTGTTAAATAGTGGGCTTTGTTCTCACTCTTGTCCATGCCAGGCTTTAGAGTTCTAAATGAAATCAAGAAAGTAGTTTTATGGGCATAAGATGTCATTTAGTGACTAAAGTTCTAAGGTCATTTCAATCAATATAGGGCCCTCAACAAGTCTATTATCTATTTGGTACCTCATTTTTTCTCTTTGGATAACAGCATTTATAAACTGCTGCCCGATGAGAAAGAGTGAAAAACATCTTCAGACTTTCTACATACCTAACAGCACATAAATGATGCTTCAAATTGAATCCAAAGGATCATTTGGCTTGCCCAAGTTAGAGTTTAATAAAGGTAAGCCTGAGACCTTCCTGTTTCTACCCACTCTGATCCCCGAGGTTTTGCCCTCATGTCAGGGCTGCTCAAAACTAACTCTTCACCCCTATCTGAAAACCGTTATAGAAACACCTTTTATTCCTGAAGTTTGCAGGCATATTCTCTTCCTCCTCCTCCAAGAAATCTTTCTTTTCTTAGGTTATATTTCTCCAGTTCCTCTTTAGATACTAGTTGGCATTACCTTTGATTATAGCAATGATTATTGCTGACTATGGAAGAAAATGGTGTGTTTCTCAGATGATAACTTCTTAAACCCCAAAGAGTGTTCCCTGGTGAAAATTTTAGGCTGAGTATCATGGACAGTGGAGAAGGGATGTGGTGATTATGCTGGAAATTTGTGAGGCGGTGGGAGAAGGGTTACTGTCTAGCTCTAGAAAACATTTCACTCCCCAGCCCAGTGAGGAGGAAGTGCTTAAAACCGTACTTTGACTTGAAGAAAAGTCACCATGTACTTATAGAAGAGCAAAACATTAAATTTGCCACATTTTACTTTTCAAAGGACATTCTATTAATTATCTAATTTGATCCTTAATGCCAAAGAACGTTATTAATTATAAAAGACTAAGCACAGTTTTATAAGGTGAGGAAACTGTAGATCATACAGAAGAAAAGAAAGAAATACGAGGTACCATTTTCAGCTCTGCCATTGCCATATTGTGGACTGGCATTGTGAGCATTAAGGCCTGCATGAGGCATGAGCGGCAAGCAGGAAGATTGGCATGATCACTGTACTCAGTCTCACGGCAGAAGGTTAGGCCTGTAGGAAATCTGTCCTACAGCTAAACTTGAACATTCTGAAATTTAGCATGCGTCTTTTATAAACGCTCTGCAAGTGGTTGGTTAGTGTTATGTCACAGCACAAGGTTCTTATCTTTCTTAAGTTCTGTCACCCAGATTAACTCAGGTAGCATGCCCAAAATAGAAACTGATAAATAATCCAGAGTCTTGAGTTGTTTTTACCATCTCTGCCCTACAATAATCAGTTAACAAACCAATTTCAATTGTTTTATTCAACAAATATTTATTGAGCTGCTTATATTTCCAGGCACATTTGTAGGTGCTAGTGATTCAACAATAAACAAAATAGGCACAAACTTTATTCTCTTGCTGCTTACGTTGTAGTGGGGACCATTAAGTAATTGAACGTATCAGGCCTCAGTTAGAACCAGATGGTTGCAAGAGAAGAAGAAGCACATAGTAAATCCCTGGTCCAGGGATGAAATTACTATCCTGTGGTGATGTTTAATCCAAATATATGAGCACCAATTCGGGAAGCTTTGACTATAGAAGGTGAAGGTGGCATGAAAACATTCAAGGAGAGGCATATACGGTGTGAGAAAGATGTGGCTGATTTAAATGCTTTCAGAAAGGATGTGAGATTTTAGCTTGGTCTTATGTTTTAAGTGGGAATCTCAGGTCATTGAATTATATCATCGTAAAGCTGGAAGGGTCTTCAGTAGACCCGCAATCTAAACTAGGTGATCATTATGAAGATATCAATAATTGAGCACAGTCTTACCCAAGGGAGTTATTTACAAAGTACCTTGAACAGTGCTTAGCACACATCACATGCTTAATAAATATGTATTTCTATATTTTCAAGAAATGGTGGAATCTTACATGATTATGTTAGCTAAGGGACTGACATTATATTCAGGGTATGACAGAAGATATGCTGTCCATTTATTAATTTTTTTTATGAAAGACACTTTCTTATGATACCATTGATATCTGGGGAAGGAGCCTCAATTAGGAGGTGAAGATCTGGATTCTAGTCTTGCTGTAGAACCTGAACAAGTCATTAAATTTTTAAAAACATTATTCTTATAATTTAAAAGATAATATCTATCCTACCTTCTTTATGCATACAGTGAAGCTGGCTGAAGTCATGGATGTAAACGTTCCTTAAATTAAACATTGTAAAACAGTGGAATAATATTAAATAACCCTGGTACACTACAGACATACAGAATTGATGGTTTATAGTTGGGTCAGTCTTTACGGCCATCAGACTTTCCTAATACCTCTTTCAGTCACATCCTTCCTTTCAGAGAAAGAGATCCTAGGATTCATTCGAGGGCCCATGAGGACAGGGTCATGGCTATGTCCCCTATTATGACGTCTCCTTAACCCTAACAATGATCCTGAGATTGAAATCCAGACATAGTTGTTAAGATTGTACTGTTAAGCATGTAGAAGCAACATTTATATTTGAGTTTCAGATAAGTGACTCTTTGAAAAGTACAGAATTTACTGTAAAGTACATGATGATTTGAGATCAGAGCGATCCTGTTCTTTATCCACTGTAGTCATTTCTGGATTTCAACCATTTAGTGCCACAGTAAGCACAGATGCACACAACAGCAACCCCTGGTTTTGTATTTACCTGAAGAACCAATTTAAGATTTATGTTTGCATTCTATTAATGGTGGATTTCAAAAAGTAGAACCAGAATACTAATACATTTTTTTCTTCTTCCTTCGCTTTATAAAGTCCATTAATATTTGAATCCCCTCATATTCACTATCGCTTATGCCTTAGAATTCTATCGTTTTGATAGGATAGAGGACACAATATTAAAATATATGTGGGGACTCCAAGGCATCTGATGGACTTGCAGCAAATTTGGATGACATCATTGAGTACGACACTTTTTAGCAGTACATTGTGAAAGTTGTAATGTAATGTGGTGTAAAGATACAGGGGTCATTCATCAATATTTTCATGACACCTGTATATATAGTTTCACATAAATATTTGATGTGTGGGGTGGAGCTGCCTACTGGGGAATATTCAGTTAGATGTCATTTTGTAAAAATTCTCATTTGCTCACACAAAAGTAGAAATGACGTAGCTCATTCATACTGAAGTAAATGTTTCCTTGGGTATCCAGGAACTTTTTCTGTTTTATTATTTATTACAGGCCATATGGTCCTATAAAGTGTCACTGAACATGCCAGAAATAATTCCTGAGCTCTGAAGTCTTGTGCCACAGCTGCTAATGTGACAGGATGGTGAGATATAGAAAATTAAAATAGACAAGAATACTAAACTTTCTTCTCATTCAGTGGCTCAACAGGAGTACATTTACTATTTGACATTTCTATTGGTAATGTTAGAGAAATTTCCAGGTAAGATTTGCTGTCTTTCCAATTTTTTAAAAAATTTTTAGTTCAGCAAAATCAAGTCACAGATAGACTGAAAATTATTTAGACATTTTGTTTTAACTGACCACATTTGTAAAAGCAATTGTCTTACAAGATACAGAATATTAAACAGCAGTGTTTTTTTCATTGGTTCCTGGGGTTGGCGTAAGAAGGACTTGTCTTACCAGTCATCTTTAAAATAAGGACCCCACACTAATATAATCACAGTTTAGCTGATTCTGTGGGTCAATTATTTTTTCTCCATTTTTATTATGAGTCACGAACCTTTGTTCTTCTTTCGCCACATTGCAATACCATTCTATATGTGGCCCGTCTCCCCATTTCATGTCTGCAAGGTGAGGGCAGGGCTTTATCTTGGGGTTGCCTGAGCCTTGCAGTGGGAGAGGTTTGTAGGAGTAACTGAAAATGAACTATTTTTGATTCAATGGAAATATTTATTCTACCCAGTTGCTGTGAAAGTGATGATTCGTTTATGAACACAGGTTCCCAATAGTTCGTATGAAGGACGAAAAGACACTAAGACTTTAAGACTCAAGGGACTAAGCTAGGTCAAAGGCTCCGGAATTAGAAGATGGCAGATTCGATGCCAAGAATTGAGCCCTGTTTGGCAGGAAGGCAATTAAATATTTGAAATTCTCCGTTCAGACTTTTAAATTGCTCTCAGGTTCCTGTTTTGCTAGGATTCTAGGGTTGCTTATTTTTTGACTTGACGGGAGACCTGAGAAAACCACTGACCTTGGGAGAACTCAGTAGATATAGCTTTAAAATCAGGTTGTTACATTCATACCAAACTTCCCAGCTCATGGGGCTTATTTCTACCTGTAAACATATTAGACAAGTAACTCTTACTAAGAAATACATTATAAATGTCAGAAATTTTTTAGGTGATATTAATCATGCTGCATATTGGAGGCCCTAATGATAGGTTTTGGAGTACTTTAAATAAAATTTTGCAGTTATGTAGGATGAATAAAACTAGGGACTTAAGTATAGAATGATGACTGTACTTAATAATACTGTACTAAATACTCAAAATTTGCTAAAAGAGTAGATTTCAAGGGCTTTCACCAAAAAATATTGGCAGCTATGCGAAGAGATGAAACATTAATTAGCTTGGCTGTAGTAATCATTTCACTGTGTATATGTATATCAAATAATCATGCACACCTTAAATACTTACAGTTTATATTTAAAGTAGAATTAAATAATTTTTAAAATAAGAATTTGCTATTAATGTTAATAGAATAGCATTATAGAAGAATCACTGTTCTCATGGTCAACTGCAGTTTTAAATATTTCGTTGAAAAAAGGAATGTATATTTATGAAAAAAGTGAAAATATGAATAATTCACAAAACAAAAATGGCTTAGCCCCTACTGTCTATGGTAGTCAAGTTCACTGTTTTTCAGGAAAAAGATGACACATACTGTTGATAGTAGGGAGTAATTTTTAGTTTTTTCCCTATATTCCTTATATTTTCAAAGTTATTAACAATGTTTATTAATTTCTGATATAATAAGGAAAAAGAGCCATTGAAATCTTCTTGGACTAGATTTCCAGAAAACTACCTCTTCTTACAGAAATCTCCTTTGTGGTTCTGCTATAAATTATTTCAGATGACTAAATGTCTTTATTTTCATGCAATAACAAAGAGATTTTTATTTTTAACATCCAGCTGTACATTCCTGACATGTATAGTTAATATTTTGATGGAACTGACTCTAGAATCTTGAAGCCTTAAGTAGATTTCTTTGTTGATTCAGAGATATAAATAGATTGCCATGAATCTGAAAATCCCTCTTTATAGCATGATTGATACTAATTCTTTGATTAAATTAAAAATAATCCATATTCCTAGACAACTTTTTGAAAACTTTTCAAACTTTATTTTTAATTTTATTGTTTTATAAACTCTACTAGTACTGTCATAAGTGACATCTCTGATTATTACATACATTTGACAACTCTATGTCTTGAGAGCATAGCTGTAAAAACAATTTCAGATAGGATCAGAGAAAGTAGTTGGGCTGTCGGCTACTTGCTTCAGCCATCTTTATGTGTTCATGTTATTGGCCTGCTCAAGGGAGAGTTTGTAACATAATCAAACTTGATTATTAGTGGTCCTCTGCTTTTCACTTCATAATGTCATCGTGTCTCTGGAAGCCTAGTAGTCCCCTAATCAAGTCACCACCCTTCAGCTTTATTCCTTGGGCGGTGTCTCAAAAGCTATATCTTACTTTCTCTAACTCCTGTCAAAAATTACCTGTTCTAGTCTCTCTGGGGGAACCCTGTTCCCTAATATTCACTGCTAACTGCAGAATTATTTTTTAGTATAGCAGATAATTTAGTCATCTGCAAATAAATAATGTCTATCTATGTCGTATGCCTTTGTACATGTATTTACTTGCTCAAGAAAATACTCCAGCCCCAAATGACTAAGAAAGTCCTCAAGGTATGTAAACACAGCTTGGCACAACAGCTGAAAAAAGAAAAAAGCAATACCTGGGAAAGGTTACATGACTTGGTCATTAAATAGTAGCAGAGCTGTGGCTAAACCCCTTAGTTATCTGTATTTCCCACTCCTCCATTCCATTCCGTTTACCAAAAGCAAGATTTAATAAAAAAGGATTGGGAGTCTTGGGCTCTGTGAGGAGGACTGAATGCTGGAAGTGGCACTGATTCCTCTGCCTCGTTCACAGAACTGACTGGAGCATAGCTGGACATTTCTTAACTCACTTTCCATTTAACCACACATCAGTTTGGAAAATACCTTGTAGACTGCTTTTTACAAGATATCTTGTAAGAGAGAGGGAAACAGAGAAAAACAGAGACACAGAGAGACAGAGATAAGGGAGAGAGACCGAGACAGAGAGACTGAGGAGAAATAGAGGTTGAGAGAGGATGTAGCACAACCATATATTTGCTTGGACTAGAACCCCTCTGTGTGGTTGGTACCCTCCGTGTACTAAATCTCATTAGAATACTGAAGGCTGATCCTGTGAACTTAAGAGCTTTTCCATTCTGCTCTCTATTCCAAGCCAGATGGCCCTTCCATTTTGCAGAGCAGTAACGGAGATAACTAATAAGCAAAAAATAAATGCTGGCTCTGCTGGAGGACTAAAGGTTTTCCAGTTCGCCTTTGATGAAATCTGTTCACACCTGTTAAACAGCATCATGGCATTTCTACAGACTCATTTCTTAATATAATATTTCTTCCAAGACTTTATAACCTGAGAATGCCCACCAGCAACTTTCGGTAATAACAAAAGAAAGCAAAAATAAAGATAAAATATAGAAAGATGCACATATTTTCTGATGTTTCTCTCATTTCCTACCATCTCCCTGCCTTTACAGTGCCTTATGTCTTTTGGCCATCATAGTTCTCTCACGCTTCGAGCACTCTTCTGATTTCTCTGCTGATGCTGAAAACTTTACAACCTGGTGCTTATCAACCTTTCTAGATTCACTTCCTGCCACGATTCCTACCTATGATGGGCTTTAGCCATATCAAACTGTCTAGCATCACATTCACTTTTATATCTAAGCCTTTACATACACTGGGCCTTTTTTTTTT
>NW_006431210.1:8805266-8836386 GCF_000325575.1 Pteropus alecto
TTACTTATCAGCAACTCCTAACCCCCTCCACCCCTTCCATTAGCTCCATATCACCACTCTACATCCATAGAAGCGTTTTACATCTGTTATAACTAGCTCTTAATGATCTTCATCTCATAATATTTACATATTTGTTAATGTCCTCCCTCACTGAATCAGGGCTAGTCATGGCTGACAGTGTGTATAACTTCTAAAGGCCACGGAGGTTTCTGCCTTGTTCTCTTGGATCACTTGCTCTGGGAAATAATAGATACCATGTTGTAAGGACACTCAGGAGGCACAGAAGGAGAAGAGCCGAGGCCTCTTGCTTATAGCCAATACAAACTTGGCAGCCATGTGAGTGAGTTACCTTGAAAACCAATCCCCCAGTTATCATGTAGCCCTGTTGAACATACCTAACTTTTGGTTAGCTATGTTGGTTGCCTGAGTGTAGGCTACATAGCTCCTCACTGTGATTCCATGGCCTTGCTTTCAAATCTCATACTAAATTAACCATATTAAACCTTAGTATTGGTTTACTTGATTTTCTTGTCTATCTCATTTGCTTCAAGATATTTGGGAAATTACCAAATCCTTTCATTTGTGGAAGCTGTATGTCACAGTAGACATTAATTGTCACTGGTAATATATGTCCTGAATTGGTGAGAATATACTAACCTCATTCTTGTCGTCTATAATAAAGGGAGAGAGAGGAGGAAGTGTCACCTAATTGGCCTATAATCAGAAGAAGGCATTTGATTTAAGTTTATAACCACAATTTGCCTAGATATCTCCCCTGCAATATACAGTGATAGAAAAACCTCAACTTGATACCTCTAGGCAAAAATTATAGCTCAGACACCACACAAACTTATCTCCTTCCTACTAAAACGATTTCAAGACAAAGAGAAACGGATAGTGGATGAGAGATGACAACTAACTTTTGGAAGATGCAGAATAGTTGAATAAGGATTAATGACTTAATAGAATTGGTAAAATTAAACCTAGAAGATTGTTTTAAAGTTTCTATGAAGAGCACTTAGATCTCTTAACTCCCAAACTCAAGATAATCATGTCTAACACAGCAAAACAGGAGGCTTATTCTTTATAGAAACTAAATAAGAAGGAATCCAGGGAGGAAAAATTGGGTACTGAACTGCAAATGGTGGCTGCCTAAAGGTGGGCAGATGGGCTTATACCTCCACAGTTAAGGGCATAACAAACTGTTTAACCCCTACCTTACCACTACTTGTGGAAGCCAAAGTCAGTCCTTCCTCCCCGCTACCATACATGCAGAGCTTCCAGTTGGCAGTTTAATGCCTCAGTCTTTAACATAAATCTGCAACCAACAGTCAAAGACGTGGTGAATGCCTCAAATATGAGAGATTGAGAATCACAAAGGATATGAACATTTGTCAGAGAAAAGAGAAAAAAATCCAAGAAGCAGAATACAGTATCTTTCATCTGATTGTGCCAAATCTGCCCTTGTGATTAACCCTGGGCAATAGTGGAAGGCCTACCTGGGAGACACACAATTCCCTTTATTTTTCTAAATTCTACAGGGTTTGTTTTAAACAAACAAACAAAAACTGCATTGTTGGCTCCCAAGACTTGTGCCACATCTTGGATGAACCACTGTCCTATGGTTTTGTTGCCTAGCCATCTGCATGTGTCCACTCCAGAAAACACAAAATACAGCGGGATTGAATTCTATAGCTTGCTCCTGCTCAACTAGAATGAGTTTTTTGCTTTGTGAATCAGACTTAGATATTCTGGTTTGAATAGAGTCAGGCAAATACAATTTGGGCCTCTTGACCTTGGACTGAATTCTA
The DNA here is from genome assembly GCF_000325575.1 of Pteropus alecto. Taxonomy (NCBI): domain Eukaryota; kingdom Metazoa; phylum Chordata; class Mammalia; order Chiroptera; family Pteropodidae; genus Pteropus; species Pteropus alecto. The sequence continues at coordinate 8,807,078 of NW_006431210.1, forward strand.
TTCAGATCATGCTTTTCTATGTAAATTTTATTACCCTCCACTCCTCTTTCTGCATAGTACTTATTATGCCTAGCAGAGGACTTGGGCATAACTAGGTGGTGTTTATTCTGACAAAATATTACTGGGTATATAAATATTTCAGGAAACATTTTCATGCCATGATAGTGATACTCTAAATTTAGACCCAGCTAATATAATGGGCTGGTCTAACTGCATAGTTTTGTTTGTTTCAACTAATTTAGCATGGGCCTAGACAGATGCTGTCTTAATTACTCCAAAACAGTTTTCTGCTGTTTGAATATTTAGTGAAAATTTCTATGAGTGCTTAAGATGTTTTCTCTGATGAAATATATACTTACAAGGGAAAGTTATTTTATTTTATTTTTGTGATGACCCAAGCTAATGTCTCTTGGCTTATGTGGATAGGGGTACAGTGTGCCGTGCAATTTGTGGCCTCAAACATTGGCTCATCACCACTTTGTCTTTTGGCATGAACTTAGTATATAAGAATGCTGGACAGGAGCTGCACCAAGGTGTTCTAATGAGGCTGGCCAACACATACTCAGTTACTGGTGAGGAAGATGAATTGTCAAACAAGCTACCCAGTGTTCTGACAAGCTGCCTCGGTGTGATAATCTAGTTTAAGATCTTTCTATATTATTCATTACTTTTCTCTGCCACTCATCTTTGCAGCACACTTCTGTTATGTTACCGTTTGCATGCTCAGAGCTGTAGAGACTGTTATTTTATGATACAGATAAAGTCTTTCATTAATTTCTCCATGCTTTTCAGGGAGAACAAGGGAAAGCAATGATCTCTGGCAGTTTGCTGTTCACAAACTGCTTCCTGCGACTAATAATTTCCATTGACTATAGGAGAATTAATTGTACATGAGTAGAGATGATAGCTGACTTAGATTAAGTATCTGTCAAATATCCATGAAGCGGGGACGAATTAAAAGACTTCTGAACACATACCTTCTTATTATAGCACCAACCTGGTTCCACTGTGTTAGCATGTTTCCTTACAAGGATTTAGATGCATAGACACAGACACATGAATATTGCTGTGTAGCAAGTAATCCATATTTCATTGCCTTTAAACATCAGTACCATTGCAAGAATAAGGAGAGTTAGCACAGAGATGCAGTTAAGGAATCATAGAACAAAAGCTGATAAGTTTCTCATGAAGTTACTATGATAAATTCTAGGAAATAACTTCAAATAATAGTGAATAAAATTATTAAAGGAATAAAAATGTTATACTAGAATTAATTTACTTAATGCAAAAGAAAGCCATAAAGGAGAATGAGAAAGTTTTTAAGAATAGGAGAAATACACATAACAAAAAGCAAAATGTCAGACATAAATCCAATTATATCATAATAACTTTAAATGTAACCAGATTAAACAATCCAATCAAATGGAAGAGATTATTGGAATGGATTAGAAAAGAAGATCTAACTATTTGATGTCTATAGGACACACAGTTTAGATTAAAAAATGCATATAGGTCAAAATAAATGAATATGGAAAGATACATAATACAAATAGAAGCCATAAGAAAGCTGGAGCAGCTATAGTAATATCAGACAAAACAGACTTTAAAATAAAATTAAAATGTTACTAGAAGTAAAAAAGATCATTTAATAATGACGAAAGGGTCAGTCCATCAAGACATAAAAATTATAAACTCATGTGCCCCAAATAACAAAGCTACCAAAATACATGATGCAGAAATACAGAATTAAAGTGAAAATAGTCAATTCAACTGTATAAGTTGGATACTTCAATACTCCACTTTCAATAATGGATAGAACAACTTGACATAAGGTCAACAAGCAAATAGAAAATTTGGACAACACTAGAAACCCATTAGACCTAAAAGACATCTTTAGAACACTACATCCATCAACAGCAGAATGCACATCTTTTCAAGTACACATTGAACATTCTCTAGAATATGGCATATGCTACAAAATAAACCTCAGAAAATTTTAAAAAATTGAAAACGTGCAAAATGTCTTTTCTAACCACACTGAAATGTAATGAGAAATCAATAACAGAAACCAAGTTAGAAATTGGAAATAAGACATATTCTTAATAACCGATAACTCAAAGAAGAATCACAAGAGGAATGAGAATATACTTCGAGATGAATGATGATAAAGACATAATATAACAAAAGTTATGGAATACAGCAATGTTTGGAGGAAACTTTATAGCTCTAAAAGCCTATGTTAAAAAGAAAGATTACAAATCAATAATCTTTCACCTTAATACACTGGAAAAAAAGATCAAGGTACACCTAATAAAAGCAGAAGAAAAAAAATGATAAGAGTAGAGTGGGAATTAGTGAAATAAAAAATGAAGAACAACCAAAACTTGATTCACTGAAAAAGTAAACAAAATTGACAAAAGTTTAACTAAATGTGAAAAAAATATGACACTAAAATTACCCAAATCAAAAATTTAAAAAAGGACATTAATACTGACCACATAGAAATAAAAAGGATAATAAGAAAAAGCTATGAACGGTTGTTTGCCCACAAATTGGATAACATGGATAAAATGTATGAACTTCTAGAAGGACACAAACTACAAAGTGAATCGGTAAGAAATAGAAATCTGAATAGACCTATAACAAGTAAAAAGATTGAATTAGTGATCAAAAAGATTCCCATAGGGTAAATCCGAGGATCAGATGGCTTCAATTATGAATTCTATAAAACATAAAAGAATGCATGCATTCTTTATATATAAAATGTTATATATTCTTAAAATATCAAATATAAAAATATATATAACAAAATATAAATTATGAATCAAAAGATGAAAGAATATATAATATATAAAAGAATATATATTCTATATAATCTATACATATTAAATATTTTTAATTTAATTGACTTACAATTGACAGATGAAATTGTAACATATTTAAAGTGTACACCATGATGATTTGATATATGTTTACATTGTGAAAGGATCTTCATAATTAAGTTAATTAACACATCCATCACTTGAAATATTTGCCATTTTTTGTTGGTTTATTTTGGTGAGAACACTTAAGTTCTACTCTCTTATCAAAATGTAATTATACAATATAGTATTATCAACTATAGTCATCATTTTATACATTCTATCCTAAAACTTTATTAATACTTAACATAAAGTCTGTACTCTTTTATCAGCCTCTTCTTGTAGCTCCCATCCTCGGCCTTGGTAAACCACTATTCTACTCTGAGTTAGACTTTTTTTCTTTAAATTAATTCTACGTATAAGTGATGCCATGCAGTCTTTGTCTTTCTCTGTCTGGCTTATTTTACTTTGCATAATGCCCACCAGTGTCACCCACCTTTTTATAAATGACAGGATTTACATCTTTATGTTAAGATGAGTAATATTCCATTTTTATACATATCACATTTTTTTTTAACCATTTATCCATTAGTTGATGCTTAGGTTGTTTTTTATTTTTTGGCTCTTGTGAATACTGATCTGTAAAAACTATGAATTATTTTGTCATTTCTAAGTAAGATTCAGGATTTTTTAAAATTATTATTTAGCATATAATCTAGCTTAACCAGGCAAAGATTCAATAATAAGTAAATTCATTGTACTTTACCCTCTTTGGGGTTAAATGAAAGGTTTTTTTGCACATAACATTTGATTTTATACCCAATATAACAAGTCAGAATTTCCTTTGAAAATTATCACAAAAGCAACATTAAATTTTGTATACCTAGTGACCTGATTATAAGACTGATTATTAAGGTATTAAACTTTAAGGTATTTATAAAAGAGCTAAAAGACTTCAAGACTTCCATCTCTCTTTTTCACCAAGAACAATCTTCAGCGTAAAAATTCATAATTTTTAAAATCTCAGAGTCCTCTACTACATTTTAACATAGGAATTGTCATTGGATTGTGTATCTCTGAAACACTAATTTAAAAAAAGAAAAGAATTGGTTTACACTAGTATACTATCTAAATAGCCAAAATGAACACTAGGCAATATTCTGATAAGCTAAGAATCATGTAATTGTATTTTAACTAAAAGATTAATGTTACTACAGGTGGGGCTTTGAAACATTTGTCATTTCTTTGGGTAAGATACTAAACAGGATTGGTATCAGAAAAATACTTGGAATTATGGGAGTGGTTGGTCCACTCTCAAGGGCCGGACCTTAAATGTTAGCTTTGCTTGGATATTTGAGCCTAATAAGTATTGAAGAAAGGAAGAAGGGTGGAAAGGCCTGGAAATTATGGCATCATGAAAGGGAAGAACACTTTCATATACAGGGCTCCAGAATATCTGTAATTATAGCAGTAACCAAAGCAATGTGTAGTAACAGTTATTGAGAGTTTACTTTATGCCAGGCACTGTGCTAAGAACTTTATACAAAGTAACTCAAGGAGATATTTTATTTCATTTTACAGATGGGAAAACAGACTAAGAACCCATAACTTCCCTGAGGTCATAGATAGATTCTATTGCACATATTCTGACTCCAAAGTTTAGGTATTTTAATGCTACCCTTCATTCAGAAACGGGAGACTAAATGTTCACTGGGGCCAGTAGATGATGTAAGTGAGTGATGCAAGTTGAGTGTAAAACACCAGGAGTGATGGTGCCTATGGAGAAGAGACAATCTATGCGTGTTCCTTACAAAGCGTTTATTTTAATTTGCTTTGCATTGTTCTTTTTAATTTTGGAAACATTTACTAGCCAAAGACAGATTAGACACCCAGTTTGCCAGTTGACAGCCTCCCAATGAGAGGATGAAGTTCCAGGGCTTTGTGAAAAATCAGACCCAGAAAACCAGTCTTTTTATTTGTTTTATTCCGAGAAAGAAGTAGATCATTTCCAATTAACACCTGAATCAACTATGAAAAGAAAAATGGATGCTAATGCTCACAGAGCTTGCCCTTTCTCTCTGTCTTCTGATTTTTATTTCCAGAAGCATCCTTCAAACACACACACACACACACACACACACACACACTCTCTCTCTCTCTCTCTCTCTCTCTCTTTCAAGAATCCACTTTAATTAGTGGGATGTCAGCCTAAGAATTAGGACAGTAAAATTCAAAATACAGAGATGAGCCTTTCTATTTCCCCCTTTTACTTACCAAAAGCCTCTGAATAGCGTATTCTTAATCAAGACTCACTGCCTAGAATAGAATGGGCAGGGGAAAAGGATCTCCTTGTAAGTACAAAATAATAAACTGAAACACTGTTTTCTTGAACTATGCCTTGTACTTACTTTTCTATGCAACTCTGCTCACTCTTCAGCCTTGTTGACATACCCTTCTGATCCTAAGAGGCAGTAAAGAGAACTGTCTGTGAACCTAAGCTTTGCAGCCAAACAAAGCTGGTTTTGATTCTCGACTCTCCTTTTAATGGTTACTTATGTGCAAGTCATTCCATTTATGAGAATTTTGTCTTCCTTAACTGTAAAACGAGGATAGTGGTTCCTGTTCAAGATTGCTCTAAAGGTTGAATGAGTTAATGCATGGTACATTGCAATTGTTCAGTAAAATGACTCTTGTTATGATTATCACCACCTTTAATCCCACCCAACCCTGGACACTCAACTCTACTGTCATTTTCCTCATCAGATTTTATGTTATTCTCTATAGACAGAAGTTTTCTTTGCTTCTCCCAGGTGTCTGTAAGTCCCATTATTGTTCTTTTTATGACACCTATTCCAATAGGTGTCATAGAGATAGTTATACGATTTTTTTCTATTTTAAATTATAATGTTATAAAGATAGAAGCTGTATCTTATTCACCATTTATACCCACTGATGTCCAGTATAGTATCTTGCTGATAGTAATTACTCAAAAGCATTTATTGAATAAATTCAACACTCATTCATGCATTTTATTTATAAACATTTAGTTGCACAAATTATGTTTGTATAACTTACAAACATTAATTTGCACAAATTATAATTGTAAAGGATCCTGAGAAGATGCAAATGAGCATATTCATGTAAACCACCGCTAAGGGTAAAGAACAGATATTACTAGCATATCAATAGAACCCTGGAAGCCACCTCTTGTATCCTGCCAATCACAGCTACTACCTCCCACATTGATAATCACTATCCTGACATTAACACCCTACTGTATTTTAGTTTTATCTATTTCAACCATGGATATCTATCTATGTATAGTGCATATGCATAAATAAGAGAGTTTATTTTTTTTATTTCCTGAACAACAATATTATGACTCTTATTACTTAATGTCAATCATTAAGTAATAAGAGTCATAATGTAACAGAAGTTCCTTCATTGCATTTGCTAGTAGCATTTTATTCTATGACTATTCATTCCACAATCTATTCATTCTAGTGTTGATAGAAATCTGGGTTATTTCTTGTATTTGGAAATTTTAAAATATACTTCTAAGTAACTCATAGGAAAAGAAAATATCACAATGGAAATTAGATGTCATTAAAGCCATGCTTAGAGTGAAATTTATAGCCTAAGATGTGGATATTAGAATAGAGGAATGCTCAAATATAAACCAGTAAGCTCAGTATTTATACTAAGAATTTAGAAAAAGAATAAATGTAGTTCCAGGAAAATAGAGAAAGAAGATAATAAAGATAAGCTTAGAATACAATGAAATAGAAGAAGACACACAATGGGACATCGATAAAGTCAAAAAGTCAATTCTTTGAAAAGATTTAAAATTAACAAGCTTTGGCAGGAATAATCAAGAAGCAATAAAAGAAAAAGCTCAATAACAAATCTAAGGGGAAAAAAAGAAACATCATTACAGATGCTACATTCATGAAAAGATAATAATAGCATATTCTGAATAACTGTCAATCATGTCTGAAAACATATGAAATGGACAAATTATAGAAAAGCAGCAAAAATTGACACACAAAAAATTTTAAATCTAATTTTTTAGTGCCTATGAAATAAAGGAGTCAGGGAAGATACAAAAAAGAATAAAATTTGTCCATGGTTCGAAGGAGCCTGCAATATAGAGGTAGACTATAACAGAGAATTTGGAGCCATGTAGATATTGTGCTTTGAACACTTCTGATTTCCTATCAAGTTTTTTTTTAGGCCAACTGAAGAAAAACAAACAAACAAAATGCTAACTAATATTATTACTAAAAACTGACAGCATTCAAAACCTAAGAAAGTTATAAGATATTGCCTTCACCAATCTTGAAGGGAAAAAGAGGACTTAGAGGTGAACAATAAGCCTTTCGTTGAGGGCAATTACTAATCCTGGAAATGTGAACTTTTCTTTTTACATTCTCCCCTCAGTAACAGAAAACATATTAATAATCAGCTCTCATACAATGTGGAGAACGTAAACCCACAATTATATCATTCCCTAAAGCACTACAACCTTGGGATAAGATGGACTCAGATGAGCATGGGCATTTTCGTAGCCTAATTTTCCATTGTCTGGGTAGTCTAAAGAACCTCATGACTTAAATTGGACTTAAGGTGGTCCAGGAAAAATCATGCCTCTGGATACTTTGGAAAATCAAGTACATATTCTCGATAGAAGAGCACACTTTCATTCATAACCTAATATTATTCTTTAAAATAATTTTACAAATATAATGAGCATCCTACTGTGAAGGCAACCAAGCAAACAAAGAAACAAGATATAGTGAGCAAGAACTGAGGCATCAAAAATAGACCAGCAAAGACTTTTGATAGAAGAGTTATCACACTCATTTTAATAAATAGAAGATAAACTAAAATGTTTGCAAGCAATGAAAAACTATAAAAAGTGATAGATGCTGTGTTATGATCAATTATTCAGAAGAGAAATAGAATTCACCTGGGAGAATGACAAGCTTCCTGAATATGGCAGCATTTAAGTTAACTTAGGAGGATTTTTATAGGCAAAGATAAGACCGAAAGTACCTTTCAAATGAGAAAATCTCCTGAGTAAAGACATGGTTCCTGAAAGCATTAGGTATCTTTTTAAAGTGAAGACTGGTCCAGTTTGGTGACTAAGATATATGAAAGGGAGAGCTGGAGATAAGATTGGTGATGAAACTTAAAAGACTGCAATGATCGAATGGATGTTATCTACCACTTTTCCTACCCCAACCTTAACTACGTCTCTGATCTAAAACTAAATACAATTTATCAGCCAGAGGACTCTTAAACCAATGATTGCGGGTGACCAGAGGAAGTCCCTAAGGATAATCTTCTAGAATAAAAAAAAAAAAAGCAAAACTCAAATTACTGTGTAAAAAATAACTGAGGGAGGGAAAAAATCATTGACTCATGAATTATCGTAAAGTATGTCTAAAAAACCATTGCAGGTGATGACAAAACATAATTTATTGTAGGAATTTTAAATTTTTCAGCATGTTCATGCAGTCTGCTATGGAGAAGAAAACAAACCATAATTTAGGGTTTGAAAAGACACCACAGCTATATATTTGTTATTCTAGATGTAACTTCCTGGTAAGGACATTAGAATGTGCTAGGATTGGGCATTCTTATTGATATATCTATGCAATTTCAATGTTACAGATGTGGTAAATAACAATGATTATATATTTATAGTTAAAGGCTATGTCTTCTTCTTAAGAAGGAAGAATGAAAACACCACTGAGAAGAGAGATAAAAGCTATGTCCTTGTCACCACTGAGAATTTAAACAAATTTCTGGAAGATAACAAGTGGATAGATATAAAGTGATGGACAAACTTGAGCAGAGAGAAATAGCCAATAGTGCCCTTGGGAAGTGACTGAAGAATATGAGAAATTCTTTTCTCTGAACAGAGAGATTCAAACTTGAAGAACTGAGGTTCAGACAATGGGAATGATAGAGACAAAAGCCAAATCAGTTAATTTTAAAACTACTTATTGAACAGATCTGTTAATCACCACATCTCTCTTCTTTTCCCTAATCTTCTATATAAAGAGCCACTGATATACCTACTTCCACTTCTAGAATAAAATTAGAATGATCCTCTCCAAAGAAATAAGATAATCTTCCTCAGGGAAATTAGAGCTCCCACTGAAAGTGTGGACAACTGGCTCTGGAACCAAATACCCACAATTTGTAGTAACTTAAAGTGTTGATTTATTCTTTGTTACTTCTCTTGAGTCTGTGCATCAGGAATTAGGGCAGGGCTCAACTGGATAGTTCTGCAGCATATGATATCAGCTGGGATTGCTCACTCAGCTGCATTCGGCTGGCAGCTGGGCTGAGCTAGAAGGCTTCACCCACATGCCTGGTACTTTAGTGCTCCATCGTATTCCTTCTCTTTCTCCCTCTCTCTCTCCCTTCATCATTCAGTAGCCTTTCCTGAGATATTCTACAGGATAGTGACTGGCTTCTCAGAAAGAGTATTCCTCATGGATAAATTCCAGTTGCAAGCTCTGAACAAAGTAAAGTTTGATTTAATTTAATTTCCATTAACTTTCTTGAGGAAAAAGTGAACTCGAGCAAAATAAAACGAAACAAAGTAAAATGAAGAAGGAGAGGGGAGAGGGACTATGACAGAGTCAACTCAGGGATTCAATAGACCAACTCAAAAGGACAATGAAAAGAAACCCCACATTAGATTATAGTTATGTTTTCCTTTAGGGAGTGAAACTGGACTGGGAGAGAAGAGAAGCAACCTTTTAATTCTCATTTAACTCCATCAGTACAGATTGAATTAGTACTTGATACTTGCATTACTTTTACAGTGATTTTCAAAGCAGACAAAGCTCAGAAAAACTGACCAATAGCTTTCTTCAATACCAAACATAAAATTTGTTTTAAAGTTATTAAGCTTTCTATAGTCCCAATATTCTTCTCATTTATACTCTAAAGATTATCTTTGATATAGGTTTGGTAGCCTTTGGGATTTTCATTGTTTTCTAGATTGTGCCAGAAAATGGGCTTGATTTTTTAAAATTTCTTCCTCTAATTCTTTTGGTCTTCAAGTTTGTTTTGTTTTGTTTCCTTGACCTTTCTCCCACTCAGTCTTTCTTTGTAGAATTGCTGACTGGAACTTATTGCCCATGACTTTCATGTTGTACCTTTCTGATTAAGCACTAATTAAGAAAATTAGGCTTCACCAGTGTAACCTTATTCAAAACAGAGGAATGCAGGCGATCAACAGGGCTGTTCATTTACAACCACAGAGGACAATTCACATTGGTGAGGAAAATAAAGAGAAAAGAGAAAAGAAAGGGGTGGAGGTCGGGGTGGGGGGGGGGAGGAAGGAGGAAGGGAGCGAGCAAGGGGGTAGGGAAGGTCAGACAATGCACATATGGGAAAATATAAAGTAACATCTCGTATAAAACATCTGCTAAAAAGAAAGCTTTTCTCTGAGAAACAAACTGTGTTTTGTGGACATTATCTCACTAAACTGGATGGCAATCAACAAGCTGAGGACAATGAGAAGTTTGTGATAGAATAGAATTTGTGATTCACTGGACGACAGCAAGGCTTAAATCCTATTTTCCTCACTCTCTTTTGTTACACTATTATACATTATAATTAAAAACCCTCACCCTGCAGCCCTACAGATCAAGGACTCTATGGAAAAGTCAGACATGGTATATTTGTTTGTGTGGAGTGTGTGTGTATGTGTGCACATGTGATAATTGTGAGGATTTCCTTGCCTTTCACAATAAGCTTGAGGTTATTTTTAAACTGGAATAAAATTTGAGCTGTGTAGTCAAGTCAAATCTATCTGACTCCTGTACTCATTGGCCTTTTCCTGGTCACAGGGTTAGTGTGGTTATCTCACAACTGACGAAAATCCAGTTCAATATGCATATGACAGTGTCAGACACTATGTCATTAATTACATTTAGGCAGCTCTCAAAGCCTTTGTATTAGTTTAGCGATTGCTGCATAATAAACCACTCTTAAACCTAGTGGCAAAACAACCACCGTTTATGCAGCTCACAAGTCTGTGTGTTGGCAATTTAGCCAGAGCTCAGCTAAGTGACTCTTTAGGCTGCAGCTGGGCGCGCTCTCTCGTCTCTCTCTCATTCTCTCTCTCTCTCTCTCTCTCTCTCTCTCTCTCTCTCTCTCTCTCTCTCTCTCTGTCTCTCTCTCTCTCTCTCTCTCTCTCTTTCTCTCTCTTTCTGTCTAAAATGTCTCTCTGTCTCTCTCTCTCTCTCTCTCTCTCTCTCTCTCTCTCTCTCTCTCTCTCATTTGTTGTTAGCTGCAGTGCAGCAGGAAAACTCTGCCTCTGAGAGTTGCTTGCTATTGGTGGAGGTGATACGGAGACAACAGAGCCACGTGTCTCTGTTCGTTGTCCAGCAGCCTTGCTATGGTGGTTTTCACGGTGACAGGGCAGGCTTCTAAGAGAGCAAACATAAACACGGAAAGCATTAAGGCCTGGGCTTGAAACTGGGACTCCTTACTGTTTGCTGCATTCTAGGATCCAAAGAAAGTCATAACCCCAGCCCCGACAAGCTTCAACCTCTAGATAGGAGGAAAAACAAAAGTGTATTACAAAACAACCTTGAGATTAGGAGTCAAATAATTGCAGCCAATTTTTCAAACAATCCATATTATCCTTTTTATTGTTTTCTGGTATTTCCTTTAAGGTCCTTCATCATTACATGTCAAATCCAAAACAAATCACAAATTAATTTTGAATACTAGGATCTCTCCCAGAAATGAAAAGATGCTTTAACATTAAAAACCTATTTTTAGAATTCAGTGCATTAACAGACAAAGGCTAATATTTAATATCTAATTTAAATTTTCTGATCTTAGAACATTTCCTTTATCATCCCTGGTACAATGTTGAGTACTTTATATTTATTAACTCATTTAGATTGTAACAAAAATACTAGGCGATAAATGCTATTATTACTCATAATTTACAGATAAGGAAACTGAGTCTTAGATGTAATAAGGAACTTATCTAGAGTCACACAGTAATTAGCAGAACAGAAACTAAAACCCTGCTTACACATTAAAATCACTTTTAAATCGGAAGCACAAAACCCCTCAATGATGACGGGCTCCACTCCAGTAAAAGGGTTTTTCTTTACGTTCCCAATCTCCTTTTCCTCACCTACAGTTTACAATCTTCAAGGAACAGCTCATGTTTCCCAGTGAAGATGATAGGGCCTACTTTGCAAGGTGCTCCATAGAACAAGGGTGCAGAATCCATGTCATCATAATGCTGACAGCCTTTGAAGATTTAAAACCCTTGGGAACCAAAACAGCTGGAAAATTTAGGAAAGTACAAATGTGTAACTGGAGCTTTGTGCTTTGGGTGGATCCTACGGTGGATTCAGGAAGCAAAAAAAGTTCATCTCCAAAACATTTCATCTATACTTATACCAGAAGGGAATTAGGGAAGTTAACAGGTCTCTCCTTGGGGAAATAAATATCCAATGAGTTAGTTCACTAGTCAGACATACTTCGGTGCCTTTTGTTCTCACTAGATCACAGACTAGCTGACTGTGATCTAACTGACTCAGGACTAGCAGCCTTGATTTGGAGCCAAAAGAGTTTATAAGGATTGGGAGAATGAGAGCCATAGCAAGTATAAAGAAAGCACTTTTATCTACCTGTCTGTCTGTCTGTCTATTCATCAACCAAAAAGATCACTAAATTCTAAGCAGTACTCTGTCTGATGTTGGAAAAAAAAAAAAAAACAGATTAAAGTGAAGATGCTTATTCATAGGTTATTATTTGGGTAAAACATAGGCAATTCCCGAGATAAGGAAGAAAACCTAGCCCAGAAGAGAAATTATATTCATTATTGTCATTTTTACTCACTGTTAACATTAGATGCTAAGAAAGCTCAGGTTTGGGAATGATTAATTCTTCCCTGAGTGGAGATGTGTAGAATCAGTAGTTTCACTGATAAGGTGGTATTTGAGCAAGATCTTGAAGAATGAGTAGGAGTGTGCCAAATATTCTTAGCTGCCTTTTCTGAATCTCGAAGATGTGTTATGAGATATTATAATAGAGCAGCCACGTCCAGTGCTCTGCTTTGTATAACAACAGAGGGACAGCATGACAAGTAAAAGGTCACAATTATTGAGTTCTAATCAAGATTGCCAGGCTTGTTTCCTCAGCTTAGAGAGTTCTAACAGCTACAAAAATCAATAAAAGACCATGTTTTACTGTAAGTCTTTCAGACAGAGCTGCTAATAATTGCTCTGTAACTGTGGGTCTCACTGTGTTATCAACCCTGCTTCTCAAGTGATCTCGTTCTGGTGTAATTCTCTTTTTAATGGCAATTTGTACAGAACGGCAGAGCCAGAATGTCCCTTGGAGACGTTTCGTCCAGACTTTGTTCATTGGAGCCGTTTCTCCAGACACAATCTTATTTAATATTACAAACAAATAAAAGAAGAGTATTTGCCTTAAGGAACCCTGTGTGATCGGGTCTATTCAACCACTGCCCAGACTCGTAGCTGCACTTGATCCCAGTAGAAGCTCCAAGGACACACCCTGTCACCTAATCAAAGACAGTGATCATTGTCTTGTCTAAAACTTTGTTCTTACAGGTGAGGAAATTGATAACTAGAAAAGTTAATTAATTACTTGAGATCACACAGCAAAGAGTTGTCATAGCTACCCAAAATTCACATCATGTTCTATTTCGCTACAATTAATCTCCCATGTCTCTTTAGTAAAAATATCAGGAGTTGGCACAAGTCAAGGAGAACATTTCAGCCACTTAGAATAAAACTCATTTAACCTCCTCATATGAAACATTTTTAGGATAATGAATCTCAAAACTTCAAGAGCTTGTTAACAACATAGAATCCTTGAATTCATTCCAGAATTAATAAATTAAAATTTCCTAGGACAAGAGGAGAAAAGAGATATTTTTTAAGACCATGCATCTAGGAGATTCTCATGTAGCTTGATTGGCAATGGGTTTAGTATTTGCCACCGAATTTCTTATTCTAGGTATAAATTATGACTTATAAAACTTTGGAACATAGAACCTCACAAGCAAAATAATATGTGAGTGATTTTTAACTTATTACAGGGGTAGGATGACTTTAACTAGGGAAAAATTACATATACAGTTCATTAACAACTGCAGTTTGGGTGAGTAGTGGGTGTTCCCACCTCTTTTCTGTATATTTCTGCATAAACTTATTGCCCTGTACATGATCACATGACCACAAAGTCCAATGGGAATGGCTATAGAAGCCATATTAAAGCCTCCTTCAGTTGTCCCTTTCTATATAATTTTTAGGCAGTAAAGTTTTGGCCTCCAAAATTTAGACTGCTAAAGATCTCTTGGAAAAGCTCAAAATACAAATGTATTCTACTTTTATAATGTTTAAGTTGGAAAATCAAAATTAATCCACAGTTGATAAAGTAAAAATGCCTTTCTGAATAAAATAATGAGTTTTACAGACTTCAAAGAGATCTCAGAGATGAAAGAAATTATCTCCATCTTTTACAGAGATTGGTTAGGGTTAAAGGGGCCCATACTTAGCAAAGGCCAAGAAAGTGAATAAATTTTTTAAAGTGAATGAATATTTTGAATAAATTATTAAATGGTATACAAAATAAAGTTTCCTCCAGAATTTTATATTCATGAAATTTGAAATAGGTAAGACTAAATAAAAATAAAATGGGAAAAAGAGAAAATGTAATTCAAAAACACTGTGATTTTATATAAAAAAAAAAAATTCTACAAAGAAAGAGCAAAAGGCCAGTGTACTAATGACAGTGATTCTAGGAGCTACCCTAAAAAATGCTTAGTCCTTTAAGAAGACACACAGACTCTAACCATAACTCATACTTCTTAGCAAATGCATTTTAAACACTGAAATGCAGCATCAGACAAAATTCATGGCTCTGCCTGGATGTGCCTTTGGCTGTGGCTTAAGTAGCTGCTTCTAACTCTTCTCAAGCCCATCAGTTTATGAAGGAGATGTGAAGGGGCCAACTCTGCCTCCAGCTGAGGAGAGAACAAGGGGCTGTGCCATGCTCCCTGACTTCTCTGTCCCCAGATACCTCTTTTAGCTAGCCCTGGTTAGAGCAGTGGCTAAGACATAGGGGACACTGGAAATGCTGGCTAATAATAGTGAGGTGCTCAATCTATGCGTCTGCAAATGCGGTGCTTGGAAATATATTATCTTTGAAGCCAAATAGTCAGTCCTGGGTTTGAACCTTGCTTTCTCCTCTGAGACCTTGTACAAATTATGTCATTAGTCAGATCTTTTGCCACCTCTGGGCCTTAGTTTTGTATTTAGAAGTGAGAAAAATAAGAATAACAGCTCTCTCTCTCTCTCAGATGTACTGAGTTTGTTTTTGTTTGTTGAGCCTAAAGCAAAATCACTTCTTAATGATTGGTTTTCTCCTCAACCATCATCATAGAGTCCACTCCCAGTTGTCTTTCTTTTGACAGGTGTGCCTGTTTGGTTTGTGTTGTACAGTCAATCACCCAAAACATTTGAAACAACAGCCATTTTCTGAGGTCAGAGTTCTGTAGATGGGCAACTCGGGCTGGACTTAACTGGATGGCATGTTATGGATTTGGCCGATCTTGGCTAAGCATGCTCTCGCATCTGCATTTGCTGGCAAGTCCACCAGAGTCGTCTGGGACAATGAGGCCGTTCTCCATATGGAGATCCTGGGCTTGTTCCTATAGAAATAGTGGAGGTACCAAGAGAGCAGAGTGGAAGCTATTAAGTCCTCTTAAGACCCAGGCTTGGAACAAAAACAATGTTATTTCTGTCACATTCTTTTGGCTAAATCAAATCGTAAGCCCAACCCAGATTTAAGGCATAAAAGAAATGCCTTTTCTTGATAGAAGAGCTGAAAGAATTGGTGCAGTGTTTGCAATCTACCACAGCAGGTAGGCTTTTTCTGGAGACTATCTTAATTGATGGAAGGAGAATGATATTGCATGGCAAGATACTTGGTTCCTAGTCACTTCACTGACTCTCACTATCATCATCTGCAAAGGAGGGCATTTGTCCCAAAGCTTTGTTATTTTATTTTACTTTAAAGCTGCATCTCCTCGTGATTCATCCCAGAGCTAAGACAAGCATGGATGCCATGCATTTATTTATTTGGGAATTGGGGGCTCCTCCTTCTTTTTTTTTTTTCTTTCTGACAGGTGTCCCGGGAAATCCTTCTGGAGTAGCAATCTGGGCCTTCTCATTTTGCCAATCTGATCACCCTAGGGTAGGGTGATATAACAAGAGTAATTAATCATTGTGTTTTCTGAAATTGGAAGCCAAGGCACATTAGCCTCATACCAGAGAGCGTGTATGCAAGTGAGGGGGTTAGGAAGGAGTGTGTGTAACGAGAGAGGTGAGAGTCTTATAATTAAGGAGGAGCATAAATAATAATGAAAGTCATTAGTGCCACTCGGTTGAAAGAATGTCATAAATGTAATTGGGGCATTAAAGTGAAATCCATTATGACAAACATTAACACATACAAAGAAGGGGAAAATGTGGTTATCTTGAATTTGACAGATAGTGTCAGCTTCCAGTGGGGCCCAGATGGCATTCAGGAAAATGTTATGAGCAGTTTTATTTTAATATTTTTGGTTATGTGATATTTGGGAATTGAATGACACAAACACATGAGGAATTTTCGCATGCCTGGCCGTGAGGCGGCTGGCAGGGCTGAGAGGTCACGGAAGGCAGCGGCAGACTGGAGGACTTCCATCTCCGATGCGCGACTTTTTTCCTTAGGTGTTGTGATAATTCAAGGCATATGATGCAGTCTGGCATTTTTCCTCTGTGAAATTCCCTGTTGAACCAGACATGCAGTTTGGATGCTTTCTTTAAAAAATAGCAAAGTGTGGGGAAAGCGACAGGGATGAGAATGAGGACATTTAAACAATTATGCAGGAAATTATATGATTCTAAAATTGAACGCGGACAGACTGTTCAATGGCAGGATTCCCACTCGTGCTGAGCTTTGCAAAGGGGAGGGTTATTATTTTTTCTCTCTGGGACTGTAATTTTTGAACATGAAGTAATTCAGAATATAAAGCAAAAGAAAAAAATTTAAATATGTCTAGAGGCAAAGAGAAACAAAAAGGAGGCAGTTATAAAAAAAAAAGAGAAAATTAAGATGGGGTGTGTGTGTGTGTGTGTGTGTGCGTGTGTGTGTGTGTGTGTGTTCAAAGGGAAGGAATGAGAAATGATGGTGGTGGTTTGGAAAGAGAAATGTTCTTCTCTAGGGTTTTTTGGGAGGCAGTACAGACTCAAGGGGATCAAGTCCCTGTCGACAGGGTATCGTGAGGACTCGATGAGTTAATATACGTAGAAGTCTTAGCACACTGTGTGAAAATGGTAAACCCTCAATAAATAGGAGCTATAATAACTGTTATTATAAGTGTTATTGTATGTCAAGGCTGGTGGAGCAACCCATATATGGGGATGGGGGTCTAGATGATGCATACACAATAGGGAAGAGGGAGGGGGGAAGTGACATCTGTGTCAAGCCCAATGTATGCAAGGAGATTTAGATAATATGTTAGCTCATGTAATCCACATTGCAAAGCTGCTCAGCAGATATTATTGCCTATAATCGAGGAGACAAAGGATCAGATAGTTTAATGCAAGTAAAACTGTTAAAACAGTCACTGGTATATAATAAACGCTCAATAAATGTTAGCTCTTATCATCCTTGTGCAATATTTGCAGTCTACCAGAGCAGATCACACAGCTAGCCATTGCGAGAGTCAAGATTCAAATTGTTCTCTTTTATTCCAATTACACCAAGCTGCCTCTCCCTATCGCAGGAAGAATTCACAACCCCACAGATGGACATTCCATAGTGAAAAGGCCATGGAGACAGTTGAGATGTAAAGGGAAATCTTTGAAGCCTGGAACCAGAAACTTGGGTTGAAATGTCTGATACAGTTTCTTAGAGGCATGATTTTTGCCATGCATATGCAGATATGGTGCCTAGAGTTCCCTTCAAGGATGGACTGCTTGCCTCAGTTGCTAGGAAGGCTGTTGGTAGACAGCCTTCTGCTGTTAGCCCTTCAAGGATTACTTCAGTTGTCGAGAATCACCACATGCAAGGTCATGGCCTTTCCTGAGTACAACTATACTTGACGACTAATGGCTGTGGGAGCAAAAAGGCATAGGCACCCAACTGAAGGGCCATTACACCTCTAGGGCTCCTCAGGGGCCTGTGTGGGAGAACATTGCCTGGAGCTGCCATCAGGCCTGCATGGCAACTGGGCTTGTCCCTCCAATGCCCTTTCATAGGAGTGGATCCCAAGTGCTCTTTTTAGTAAACATTTTACAGACTAAACTCTAGCTCAGAATCTGTTTCCTAGGGAACCTAACTGGAGACAGTTTTAAATCTGCGAAGGGAGGTGGTATGGTAGTTACCTAAGAGATTTCTGTAAGGATCTGATGCGAACTACTCAGCCTGTTCAGCCAGGAACACAGTTCCAAGCACATAAAGGAGTTTCAGAAAATTTTCCTGAATCTAAAGCTGAGTCAATTAAAGAAAAGTTGATGGGCATACATCCTAACATCAGCATTTTAAGAATTTCAATCAGCATCTCCCTCTGGCCCTAAGGAGATGCCATCCTGCATGCATCTAGGTTCATCCCTAGGGAGCTTGCCCGGAGTAACAATGTCTTGCTTGAGTAACAGTGTCTTGCTGAACTTCTTCCACATGTGTGCTCTGATGTAGAAGAAATCTGTTTAAAACAAACATTAATGGCATCAGAGAGGAAGAAGATAGTCCGAAAGGGAGAACATTTGGATGCAGAAGAATACGTAGAAAACAGGCTACATCTAGATTTAGGAAATCTGACTTAATAGTCCAAATAATAAGTAATAACAATAAATAAGAAGAATGGGACTGAGGAGGAGCAGGCAAAGCTAGAAGCTGGCTTAGTTTTGTTTGCTACCTGTTTCTAAATTACATTTTTTTAATTTTAAATTAAATGAGTAATATATGAATATATTGAAAATAAAAAAAAAAGAAACAGTACATTAGTTTTTTAAGGATCTAATGCTAAACTTACCCTACTCACTCTAGAGATTCCTTTGGGGAATGTAGAAAATTATTGGGCTAGAGATTCTTTTCCATGCGTGGATAATGTTTTGTTTTGTTTTGTTTTTCAGAATTTTCAATTACTTTTTTTTTAACTTATACTTTTCTTTAAGATAGCCATTTCTTTAAATCTTTAAAAATTATTTGTAAAAAGTTGTAGCTTATTTTAAAATTTAACAAAAGGAAACTTGTACTTGTAGCAATATTACCTTTTAATTCCTAAGAGTATTTATTTGTATATTTTTTCTTATTTTCTTAGAGAATTATCTGATTTTTAAAGAATAAGCTGTTTTGGAAAAAATTATGCTTATTATAATAAAATTACAGTAAATCCTTCTTTATCCTTTTATATTATTTTAATGTTGGTTTAACTGTACTTTTGTTTCTATCTTTTTTGATTGGATATTTAGATAATCACCATTCAATTATTTTGTCTATCTATCTATCATCTATCTATCCCTCTGTATCTGTTCATAGCTACTATTTGCAATGCTATGAAATCCCCTCTGAGCACAGCTTTAGCTACTTCCCACTGGTTTGAAAAAAAAAGTTCTTTATTTTAAATAGTGTTTTATATTCTGTTATTGCATTTTTAAACAGTTTATTATTTAAAACTTTGAAATTTAATTTCCTGACATGTTTTAGAGGGTATTAGCCATTAATACATTATTGATTTCCAGTTTTATTTTATCAGGATTACAAAATATGTTGTCGGCATTTTTAAAATTAGAGATAACTCTTTGTTGACTAGCATATATGTATATGATGAATGCATATTTTTCTGTGAAAGGTATGAACTACTATAGAGAACTATTTGATCACATTTATTAATTGTATCATTTCACTCTGATATCTTTACTATTTTCCCCTTGTTTTAGAGTTGTCAGTTTCTCCTATAAATTCTCCCATTTTATCTTTACATATTTTTGAAGCTACTGAAAACATTTTCTTTGCCTTTTCAAAACTCCATCTTTAGAAATGACTTTCTTTGTATCCAAGTGGATTATTATTTTCAAAAATTTTCTAATGAAATGCCTTTAGTCTTGGAAAAGATGATGTTTCCAGCTAGCCTGGAACAAGGTGCTTATGCCATCTATCTTCCCTCCTGGGCCTTTGCCAGACTTGGCTAATTGATCAAGGTCTTCTTTCCTGTGGAGCCCAGATGCTACCTTGGAATATACTGCTCAAGTCAGTTGCTACCAGCTGATCACAGTTTGCCCTTCAGTTAGAACCTATTTGCCCTCCCTGCTTAAAACATTATCAATCAAGGTAAGGAAGTAAATTTGACCAATGTCTACTAGGTTTGGAGGGAAACATTGAATTAATACTTTATCTGCCAAGCTGTTATTATTCAAGACAATTGGCCAACATTGTTAAACATGGGGAATCTCAAGGTAAAAAGTATCTATGAGAACTTCTTGAAATAATTATTTGATAAAATCCAGACAACCAAGCGATGACTCAAAATAAACAATTCTGTATTAAAGAAACTGTGATAAACAGAATCCACCAAAATAAGATTAATCAATTATGATTATAGAACAGAATATATATAATTTATACCTATGGAAATGAAGAAAGTTACTAGGGAGAAATAGGTTAGAACAGCTGAACCATGACTATTGGGAGGATGTTAGGGAAGGAAAAAGGCTATTGGCCCTTTTAATCTTCTTTTAAACACATTGATAATTAAACCCCTTGATAAATAAACTACTGATATATGCTAGGAGGGAGGGTTCTTATCTCCCTCCTACTCTTAACCAAATATTCCTGGGTTAGAATTATGATGGACAAGACTAGTATAAATGGATTTATGAAGCATGATTCCCAAAGAAAGCATATAAGCTGACTATCTGGAATATCAAATGGAAATGTTTTATAACTAAAACATTTTCCACTGTGTAAGGCTCTGGCAAATTTCAATTAGATGCTTCATATATTACTCTGGTCCAAAGACTTCTTTCCTATAAGGGGAAGAAGAACCTGAAGAATCATGAGAGGGTCCGGGACCTCTCTTTATTTTACTTGGGCCTGTCAATTCTCACATGTTGAAATTATTAGTAAAACTTGATATTGAATAAGACCATTGATTTGTGTGACATATTTGACAAGCAATTCTTTATAGTCACTGAGTAACAAAAATTGGGGAGATGTGTAGGCAGAAGTGCAAAAATGTCTATTTCTTTAACAAAAATTTTATTTAATTAAATTTATTGGTTAATAAAACTATATAAGCTTCAGGTGTACAGTTCTATAATGCAATAACTATATATTGTATTGTGTACTCACCACCCTTCTATCTCCCTATATTTGATACCTTTTACACTCTTCAATCTCTTCCGTACCCCTTTCTCTCTGGTGACCACCATACTGTTGTCTGTGTCTATGAGTTTGTTTGTTGCTTTCTGTTTTTTGTCCCAAATATGAGTGAAATCATGTGGTTCTTATTTTTTTTCCATCCGACATTTCACTTTTCATGATGTTACTTTCAAGATTCATCTACGTTGTTACAAATGACAATATCTCATCATTTTTTATAGCTAAGAAGTATTCCATTGTATATATGTACCACATCTTCTTTATCCAGTCATCTGCTGAAGGATACTTAGGTTGTTTTCGTGTCTTGACTATTGTGAATAATGCCACAATAAATATATACATGCCACATTTCGTGTCTTGACTATTGTGAATAATGCCACAATAAATATAGGGGTATGTATATCTTTATAAATAGGTGTTTGAAAATTTCAGGTATATGCCTAGAAGGATTGCTAGGTCATATGGTAGCTCTAGTTTTAATTTTTTGAGGAACTTTCATACAGTTTTCCAAAAAGGCTGTACCAATTTAAATTTTCACCAACAGTATATGAGCATTCCTTTTTCTTTACATCCTCTCAAAAAACTTGTTATTATTTGTCTTATAGATAGTAGCCATTCTAACAAGTGTGAAGTGGTATCTCATTGTAATTTTGATTTGAATATCTTTTATATCTAATGAAGTTGAGCATCTTTTCATATATCTGTTGGCTATCTTATATGTCTTTTTGGGAAAGTGTCAGTTCAGGTCTTCTGCCCATTTTTTAATCAGATTTTTTGTTTTTTTCTTGTTGAATTTATGATTTTTTTGTATATTTTTGGGTATTAGCCACTTATCAGAGATATTGTTTGCAAATATCTTCTCCCATTCAGTTGGTTATATTTTCATTTTGTTAATGGATTCATTTGCTGTGCAGAAGCTTTTTAGTTTCATGTAGTCCCATTTATTTATTTTTGCTTTTACTTCCCTTGCATTTGGGGTCAAGTTTACAAAAACTCATCTGAGCCCAAGGTCCATAAATTTAGTGCCTATGTTTTTGTCTATGTATTTTATTGTTTCAGGTCCTATATTCAAGTCTTAAATCCATTTCAAGTTAATTTTTAGTATGACGTCAGACAGTAGTCTAGTTTTATTCCTTTGCATGTGGCTTTCCAGTTTTCTCAGCACTGTTTATTGAAGAGATTTTCTTTTCTCCATTGTATATTTTTGGCTCCTTTGTTGAAAATTTCTTGTCTTTATATGTGTGAGTTTATTTGTGGGCTCTCAAATCTGTTCCATTTATCTGCGTGTCTGTTTTTCTGCCAATACCATACTGTTTCAATTACCGTAGCTTTGTAGTATAATTTGAAATCAGGGAGTGTAATAACTCCAGGTTTTCCTGTACCCCAGGATTGTTTGTAAAATGCCTATTTCTTCTTTAGCAGGCAATTCAGCAATACTGCTCAAAATTGAAACATGGGATTAATAAAATGTATTAATCTTTTACCTTTTAATGTTTTTCATGTTTTTACATAGTCATGAGGATTTTTTTAATTATCTCTTAAAGTGTGAAACTTTTTATCTATTATTTAATAAATCATTTTGATTTGCTTCTATTTCTTCTCATTCTGTTTCCGAATAATTTAGTATTAAAGTAGCATGTAACATAAAACCCTCTACAAAATTTCTCTCTTCACCTACCTACCGACCTACCTACCTATATTTTTTCAAGAACACACATGTTAGAAAGATTACATGACTTTGAACTCTTTATAATAGGTATAAATAATTTTAAAATGATGAATGGTTTATTATTTATTTTAAAACTACTAGCCAGTTCCTTAGTAGGGATTGATTTAACAGGCATAAGATCTTTTGGAAATACTAAAGAATGGACAGGAAAAAGATTTAAATGTGGTACCCAACAGTCCCAGTTGTAACATTTTGTCTCCAATCCGGTATTTTATATAAACTTTTAGAGTGCCTATGCTTCCTTAATTTTTTCTATATGTATAGGCAGTTACTATGTCCCAAGCACTATTTTTGGTGTTGATGAAAAGAAAGAAGATAGAGAATCTTTCCTCAAGAAGCTAAGAGTCCAAAGTAAAAGTAAAAATTTGGTATATTATTAAAGGTGATGAGCTCTGTACACAGTGCTGTGGTGACTGGAACAATGGAGGCAGTAGCATTGCCTGGCAGCTAAGGAAGGCGTCATGAAGAGGCAACTGGAGTACAAACTAAGGACACCTAATTCATCACACATAAGGAAGTTTAGAGGCTCTGACATTCCATTATTCAAAATAAAACCTTGAATGGAGTGCAAAATACAACTGCACAGTTGACTGAAGGAGAACCACAATTTTCTACGTAGTTACATAATAACATTCAAAGAACATCAGGTAACAAATGGAGAGATCTGAATTACAATCCTGACCCCAACACTGTAAGCAGGGTAAATAATGTGAACTTGTGAAGTGACTTGAATTTGGTGGGTTTCATTTTATTCATCAGGTAAGAGGTGAGGTTAAATCACATTACTTAATACTTTTGGATGCAGGAATCTGAAGCATGGTCTGTGACCAATAATAAATTTACATAATAAGAGAAAGACTACCATAACCAAAACCTACTCTAGCAGGCATTGGCTTAACAATGGCGAGAATACTGATATCAGGTTGAAAAGAGCAAAATGTTAGCTAAAATTATTACGTGCAGTAATCAAGGGAGCAAATCACATTCCTTATACACATGAGGCCATAAGGGGAAAAAAGCATGAGTGAGTGTAGGATACCATTGGATGCCTTGGCAAAGTGTTAAGAGAAAGAGATACATTCTAGATAGAATTAGCTGGTTTGCAAATAAAAATTTAAAGAAGCAGATGTTCTAATGGTGGAAAAGCAGACTGCTTCTAGACCCTAGTTAAGATGGCATTTAAAGAGGTTTTGAATGGAAACATGCCCAGTAAAGCTGATCATTTGATTAAAATGATGCAAATAAAAAATCAAAATAAGAATGTAGCCTACATACTTATTATTAAAATGTTTTGGTGGATTAATGCACCTGAAAGAAAAGATTGGATAAGGGTGTGGAGCCTTCACACCTATTGTTTTAGATAGCATCTTAGAAGAAGCAGCATCCGGAGAGAGAGAGAGAGAGAGGGGCAGATGCGAGGAGAGAGAGAGGTGTGGGGAGCAAGGTGGAGGAGTAGAAAGAAACCTCTTTAAGAACCCACGTGAGTGCAGTTGTTAGCACATGGAATTTACTGAAATCAAAATACAAGAAGCCTAGTGAGTTTTGAAAGATAGTTACTGCCAAAGCAACCAAGAGCTTGAGATTTAAAATGACCTTTTGGCTCTTAAATTTCTGCAGACAGGAGGGAGAATAAGAAACCTGCAGGACCCTCCAGGAGGGCCAAGGAGGGTAATGGAAAAAGAAGCACCTCCCAGTAGATGTTACCTAGAGACTTCAAGAGCAAAGACAAAGTTGCTTCTCTCCAAGAGCAGAATCAAGACTAAAAATTCTCTGTACCCAGAGAGTGGAAAACCTTAAGAATGCTGGTCCGGAAGAATTCAGGAATGGCTACATACCCGTGACTCTGTGTACCTCCCATTTTTCCACTTTCCAAACGGGACTGTTTATTGTGGTTATCCCCTCTTTGTCCAACTTCTGCATATTGGATGGATTGAGGAGGGGTGGCAGATAACATTATATGGAAGTCCTTCTGGACCTGATATAATAATTATTACACACGACTGAGAGATTCTAGACTGAAATAAATGTGTTGATTAGTTAGCATTTGGAATTGTCTCCCATGGCAGATGAAAGACTTTCTTTTTTTATGTGTGCTCAAAAAAGGAACACAGAGATATATGGTGACCATTCGTATGGAAAGTTACAGTATTAATATGACTGAAAGTCAAAAAATAGCAAGGACAACTGAGTTTAATAATTATTGTTTATGTCCAGGTGTTCTACTGATGGCTCAGCAATATTTGAATGAGTTATAATATGAAGATATAAACACGACACAAATCAATGTATATTTCTTCTATAAAAATTGCTTTCCTTGCCTTTACTTCAGGTAAAATCAATAATCATGCTGTTATATAAAGTTTGTCCTATAATTTGTTTTCAGGTGACAATAATGATATAAAAGATTAAAATATAAAGTAGAGGAGGATGTGGGGAAGATTGTGGACTAGGTAAAAGCAGAGTTTGTCTTCTCCCTAGTTCACACTGAAATTGCAACCAAATTATAAAATAATTAACGTGGAAAATCACTTGAAGTTCAGCTGATAATAACACTTACATCTGATAATATAAAGGAGCCATATCAAAGCCGATCCAGCATAGGCAACAACCATCAGTGGATCATTTTGTAGTTCTCACTGGGTAGCCCTGAGCAATTAAAAGCAGCTGCTGACCTTGGCCTATGGGGGAGCCCTTCCCAAGGTCAGACCACATCTGAAGGCTGGCACCAGACCAACGCATCTGAAGGCTGGCACCAGACCACAACGGAGCAACTCCTGACTAGTTCTAGTAGTGATACACACAAAGGGTGGTTGCAACAAGTACACAAGCCTGCTAGGGCAAATCCCACTCAGTGAGGTCAGCCCCTACACAACAACTCTTACCCTGAGGGTGCAGCCATTTCCCACAATTAGTCAGCTTGAATGTTAATCTCACCCACTGATCAACTGACAATAATAAAGGCTTGGCAACAACACAAAATCACACAAAACCCACACAAAGGTCACATCCAGAGCTCCTGGCACAAGGGATCAGAGAGAGTGTGCCACTGGGCCACACAGGACACCTTCTACATTAGGCCATCTGGCCAAGGCTGAGAGAGGAAACAAATATTTCTAACACATAGAAATCAACACAAAGAGGCTAATAAAATGAGAAAACAAATAAACATGACACAAATGAAACAACAGGAGAAAACTCCAGAAAATAAGCTAAATGAAACGGAGGCAAGCAACCTACCAGGGACAGAGTTCAGAATAACAGGTATCAGGATGCTCGATGAATTTATAGGGAGAATGGCTGAGCAAAATGAGAACCTCAACAGAGAGATAGTGAGCATAAAAAGGACATAGAAACCATTAAAAAGAACCAAACAGAAATGAAGAATACAATAACTGAAATGAAGAATACACTAGAAGGATTCAACAGTAGATTAGACGAAGCAGAAGATTGGATCAGCAAAATGGAAGACAATGTGGCTAAATACACCTAATCAGAACAACAAAATGAAAAAAGAATTTTAAAAAATGAGGATAGATTTAAGAGACCTCTGGGACAACATGAAGCATAAAAATATCCGAATCACAGGAGTACCTGAAGAGAAAGAGAGCAAGGGATTGAGACTCTATTTGAAGAAATAATGATAGAAAACTTTCCTAACCTGGTAAAGGAATTAGACATACAAGTTCAGGAAGCACAAAGAGTCCCAAACAAGAGGAATACACCAAGACACATCATAATTAAATTGCCAAAGGTCAAAGACAAAGAGAGAATCTTAAAAGCAGCAAGAGAAAGCAAGCTAGTTACTTACGAGGGTACCCCTATAAGAATGTCTGCTGACTTTTCAATGGAAACTTTGCAAGCCAGAGGGAATGGCAAGAAATATTCAAAGTTATGAATCTACAACCATGGATACTCTACCCAGCAAGGCTTTCAATTAAAATGGAAGGTGAGATAAAGAGCTTCCCAGACAAAAAACTTAAGGAATTCATCACCAACAAGCCAGCATTATAAGAAATGTAAAAGGGTCTTCTGTAAAAAGAGAAGGGGTAAAAAAGAAAATATAAATAAAATATTAAGTAGAGATATATTCAAAATGCAGTCAATTTGAATGTAAAACAAATGCAAACAATCAAAAAATGTAGAGTACATATTTGCAAGAATGTTATGTTTCTTCTAAAGTATTCATTTTCTATTAAAAGTAAAAAATAATAAAATTACAAATTTGAACAAAAATTTAAAAAAATTATTCACATTTATATTTTGAAATGTATTTCAATCATACTTAGTACTTTTTAGACATAAAACCATTCACAAGCTTAGTCTTTAATGGTCATCTAGTTGCCAGTGTAAACAATCAGTACTGTCCCCCAGCCACATTACCAATTTTATCAAACGAAAACACAAGACACCGCATAAGTTTGAATTTCAGATAAATAGCAATAATTTTTAGTACAAATACGTCCCAAATATTGCATAAGACACATTTATTAAAAAAAAAAAAGTCTTACCTACTATTTAATCTAAAATTCAAATTTAACTGGCTGTTCTATCTTTTATCTGGCAACACTTTGCTTAATATTGTAACATGTTCCGAAGTCAGCCAGTACAACGGTTGCAAATTGTATGATGATAGGTAAATAAATACCTGAAGAGGGATTAATTGAAACCACAAACAGCAACGAAAGACACTTGGCAATGCTGGGAACTTATTTCAATATATATAAAAAATAATAAATTCTCACCCAGAGGAAAGACTTGACATGTTAATTAATTTGTCTTTTTTCTTACCTAAGTGCTTGCACTGCTCAAATTCTGCCTGCATTCTGAAGCAGCATCCATCTTCACATTTAGCAATGCAAGACATTTTCATGATAGTTGAACAGAGTTGTCTTTCGTCTCTAGGCCACACGACAGAAGTTCTGGATAAGGGTTTACCAGAACCCTCTGAGTCCTGAGACCTGAAATGGTGTTAGTCCTGGAGCTTAAGAGTTATGTATGACTCATGCTCTACAGTGCAAAGTCCTCATCCCCAATGACAGTGGGCATATGTATTCTTTAATAAGCATGGGGATGTACTCATTAAATCCTGAGCTCTTGAAAACCCGGCACCTAGAGTAGACATCCCTCACACCCAAGTGTAAAGATGAATAAATTAGACTTCAGATATACTTCTTTCCAAATATCCATGCTCCAACAATTTCCCAGTCCCCTCTGTAGACCCCTTTCGTCCATGTGACTAGTTCTGGACAATGGAAATGAGCAGAAGAACCGTGTCTCATATCTGTGCCATTTCTGAGCTTCTGTGACACTCTTCAACTGTCTCCCATCACAGTGACTGTGTTGAGACGGTAGCACAGCAAGACTGTAGAGTCCCCGTTTTTGATCCAAACCATGTAAGATGTGTAGGAAAAATGAGGAGGATTTTGGAAGTTTTTTCCTTTCACCAAAGCATAGCCTGGCGTTCATAACCAGAGCAATATCAATTCCATACTTTAAAAGAGCTTTCCACATTCCAAGATTATGTATCTGCCTGTTATTTTTAATAGTAGTTTGTGCTTTATTTATTTTTAAATATTTAATCAGACAGGAATTTTGATTTAGTGTAACATATAGCACATATATGTAAGGTTTTATTTCAAAAAACCTGTCTAGATTTAATTTATTTCCCCGATAATTTCCAAAAACACTTGTATCATTTACTAAATTTGGAGTCACAAACTATGGTCTGCAAGCGAAATCCAGCCAGCTGCCTGTTTTTTCTATTTTTATTTTTTACAAATAAAATTTTATTGGAACATAGTTATGCTCATGTGTTCGCACGTCATCTATGGCTGCTTTCATGCTATGACAGAATTGAATAGTTGTGACTCAGGTCATATTGCCTGAAAAGCCTAAAATCTTGACTCTGAACCTTCAAAGAAGCTTACCAACCTCTGTCCTAAATTCTTGTGACTGGTGGAAGGTTTAAAATCAAGGCACAATATCATGTGCTTCTTTGACATCTGCTGAAACCAAGACGACCTCAAGTCGCCTCTCCACAAGTTCTCTTCCTCACTCTGCTCCCTGGAATAAGGTAGCCTAGTTGCACGACCCTCCTTATCAAGGTGCCAAGCCCAATTTCTGCTTATACCTGAGTAGCACGTTTCAGTTTCCAGCAAGCCCAAGAATTATTCCAACGTGCCGATCACGCCCTCCTGCGTGGGCCAGGGGTACCTCTCCCACTGTACTGCAGTCTACCTCCCCCAGTCTTTGGTCATTCACTCTTT
>NW_006431210.1:8836400-8844734 GCF_000325575.1 Pteropus alecto
CGTGATGCAGAGTTTTCCTCTCTGCAGGAAATATGTGAGCATGCATGACTAAGAAACCGCTTATCTGTCCAATAGTAAAGTGTCTGATACTCGGTCATCCCTAAAACCACGGAGTAGAAATCCCTTCATCACCAGTGGACTAAATATGAAATAATTCATACAGATCATCTCTAGTTTCTTTCATTGCTTTTAGTCACAATGCAATGATGATATAAAGGTTTAAAATTAAAAATATATGGTATATTATTTTATGATTAAATGAACATGTACTAACATTTTCCATTTATAAAATTGCTCTTGCAAAGCTTAAACATTTTTTCTTCTAGATAAAAATTTAGAATATTCTTTTTTGCAATCAAGGAAATCCAGTTGAGATATTAACTGGAATTTCACAGACTAATTGAGAGAATATTGTCATTTAAAATCTTTATAATTTTTTCAAAAAATCTTATAATTATATAAATCTTTGATATTAATTAAATGTATTCTTAAGGTATTGTTTAAGTTGTAATTTCATTTTATTGCTATTGTTATTAAATCTTTATGATTATTTTTTATAAGTAATCGTTTTTACTTATTAATTTGTTTTTTAAATTAAGCTACTTAATTTTGGCTTTTTAAAAAATATAGTAAACTATTCATTGCCTTGGAATGATAGCTACATAAAAATCATTTGCAAATAACTTTAATTTCAGCTTTCTCTTTTCCAATATTTATGGCTTCTGTAACAAATGATTACAAACTCGATGACTTAAAAATGTTAGAAATTAGTTCTCTCACAGTACATAAGGTAAAAAGTCTGGAATGGGCTAAAATCAAGGTGTCAGCCAGGCCTTACTCCCTCCGTAGGCTCCAGGGGGAGAATCTGTTTCTTACTTCCAGTTCCTGGTGGCTGCTGGAAGTTTTTGGTTTGTATCATTCCAGTCTCTT
Organism: Pteropus alecto; assembly: GCF_000325575.1. Lineage (NCBI taxonomy): Eukaryota > Metazoa > Chordata > Mammalia > Chiroptera > Pteropodidae > Pteropus > Pteropus alecto. The sequence goes on from NW_006431210.1 coordinate 8,837,331, forward strand.
CCTCCATCTTTACATTGGCTTCTCCTCTTCTGTCTGTGTAATCTCCTGTGCCTTTGTCTTATAAAGACACTTGTCATTGGATTTAGAACTCATCCAGATAATCCAGGATGATCTCTGTTCATTTCAAGGTCTTCAATTTAATCACATCTATAAATACATTTTTTCCTAAATAAGATAGCATTTAGAGGTTCCAGGGATTAGGACAGGGATATCTTTTTCCTCTGGGGTAGGCATTTTAACCTAAATATTCAGTTTGTTTATTCTATTGCAATGGATAAAACTCCAGAATAATGTTAAAGAATAATGGTGGCAATAGTTGTACTTAGCAAGAGAGCTGGTCTATTATAATTTGATGTTAGAAGAAGAAGAAACGTATGCTTTATTCTTAATGCCTTTTATTTTTTAGTCATTTTTATATATTTTCCATAAGGTATTTATTTTGTCTTTCCTTTAATTAAAGTTTATATCACATTATATTCTCCTACAATTTATTTTTCTATGAATATACACACTTATTTTACATATGAAATAATGTGTATGTAATCATGTTTGAATGTCTGTAATTTTTTAAATAACAACAGCCAAAAAACCATATGTACATATTAACATTTAATATACTTTTATCTATTCATGTGTGTGTTTACCTTCACATGTCAATTTATATTGTTGTATCTCATTATGATCAACAGCTCTGTAGATAATATTTATATTGTTAAGGTGTTAGAAATAAAAGTTTTCTCTTTTTATTATTTTAATTAATGTTACAAAGAGCATCTATGTATACTTTGAGGTAGCTAGCAAGCTAACTACTCACATACGTATTTAAATACTTGATAAAAGTGAAAAATTAAAAGTAGAAATCAAGAAAAAAGAAGTACAATGTTGTAAGTTTCTCCATTTATACATAAAAGGGTATAAGATCACTTGTAGGTAAATTATAATCATTTTAAAGGTGTGTGCTATACACACTAGAGCAATCACTTAAAGTTTTAAAAAGAGTTTTGGTAATAAGTTAGTAAAAGAAATAAAATGATACTATAAATATATTCATTTGTTTAATACAAAATAAACAAAATGTAGAGAGAGAAAGAAAGAATAGATAAGATAAATAGAAAAAATAAAAAGATGATAGTTTTAAACATAACCATATCAATAGCCACATTAAATGTAAATGGTCTAAGCACCTCACTTAATAGCTAGATATTTTAAGATACAATGAAAGAACAAGAAATAATTATATGCTGCCTATAAGAAATGCATTTTAAATATAAAGACACAACTAGGTTAAAAATAAAAAAAAGGAAAAAAAGTTATGCCATCCTAACACTGGATTTAAAATCCTGTAATAACTATATCAAGTTCATACCGAATAGTTTCAGAGTAAAAAAGAAAAAAAAAAAAATCCAAGAGATAAATAATGTAATTTCACTATAGTGAGTCAATGCACCAAGAGTACCTTACAGTTCCAAACATATATGTGCCTAAAAACAGCTTTATAATACATGATTCAAAAACTAATTGAACTGCAAAAAAGAAATAAATCCAAAATCAGAGCAAAATTTTAATACCATGCTCTCAATAACAAATAGAACAAGTAGGTAGAAAAATCAGTAAGGATATGGAAAATTTGAACAACTGTATCAACACACTTAACCTTATTGGCATTTATAGAACACTGCACCCAACAATGGCAAAATACACACTCTTAAAAAAAAAAGGATGATTAACCAAGACAGACAATATTCTGGGCCATAAAACAAGTCTCAATAAATATAAAAAAAATTCTGCCCTTCCCTTATATTCTAGAGCAGGTGTGACCAAACCATACTAGTGCCTTTAAACTTAAGGATATGGAAGTAGAAGAATGGATAGAATAAGGTAATGGAGAAAAGATTAAAATGGGTTAGGGTGAGGAAGGATGTTTTGGGGAAAATCTGAGAAGAAAGAAGGAATAAACAGTTGTTTGGGAATGATGGACATGAGTTTGAGAGGAAAAGATTTTAGATAATGTTGCTATAGATTATATATTCTATTAATAAAAATATACAAATAAAGATTTTGAATTATTTTGAAATCATTTCATCATTACTGGACTGGATCACATGGATCACATACTTCACTGAAGTTGTACATCTAAGACTTTTACAAACACTACTTGAACAAGATAATTAATGTATAATTAAAGAATCTTGCAACATATTACTTTTGCTCTGATTCTTTGAATCATTTTAGTTTCTATTTTTTTACTATTAATGAAACTTTTCATGTGCCTGGTAATTTTCTTTCTTCACTATTTCTTATCTATGTTTCTTTTCAGAAGGAAAAGCCTTTTAAGAAATTCCTCCAACGAACTTTGCTCTCTGTCCTATTTTTTTCTTTCTTTCTTTTTTTTTACTGGATAATGTGACTCTGGCTCCCATGGCTGCAAGAGAGATTCAGAAACTACCTGACAAAAGGCAAAAATACTGTTATGACTGACATAGATATATTTGATTTATCATCTGCAGCCTGAAAAAAATCAGGCATTCAAAAAAATATCCAGGAGTCTCTATAGAAACATTAATGATATTAAGCATTTGAAATAAAATACTTTTAAAATTTATAGCATTGGTGAATAGATCCAACAGGAAGATGTACAAAATGCTTCAAAAACCCTGAGAAACAGTTCCTGTGTTTACATACATGCAGTGAGGGTGTTTAAGTATCTACTGTCATTTAAGTCTGAGAGCTGCTGGGATAAGATGCTTTAGTTCTATTCTCACAAACTGTATTCCCTAAAATCTATCCAAGCCAGATTGGTTGAAACAAATATGCTTGTGTTTCAAAGAAAATTATCCAGCCTTAAAATCTCATAAGGAAGATGAGGTATGTAATAAGTTTAGAAACCAAAGCGGAGCCAGTGGCAGAGAATGTAGTTCAGTCTACTTAACACCAATTTTAGCTTCCTTTTCCCAGTCTTCCTTGACTATAGAAGATGGAGAGGGAATTATGTGAATACCTAGGCTCCCTTACACTTAGACATGAGACATAGTTCTTGACAAAGGAATCTAAGCAAGGGAACCTGAGGATGATGTTGCTCTCCTATCCTCAGGATCAAAGTTTTATGAATAACATTTTTTTTGTCTTCCAATTTTCTTCTTTCTTCCTTCATGGAACTCAAGGGAAGACCTACCTCCTGTATGGCTGAGTAAACTCCTAACGGACAAAATCTCCCTGATATGAAAATAAATTCTGGGGAATAAAAGAACAGCGGATTTTGGAAGGTAATTGATTCTCGAATTAAAGGACGACCATGGGTTGAGTTAAATGTTTTTTACAGCTGGCATTCTGGGGGCAATCAAAATGGCAACTAAAATTCTGATAAAATAAAATTTTAAAAATGGGCTTAATAATTGGAAGAACCAGTGGAAAGTAAAAGAAAATTTCTGGGAAAGACAGATCCAGAAAGAAGGAGCCCCAGATTCTATCTATAAACTCTTTTGAACTCTCTAGCTGATTCCTGAACTACAAATGCAGGAAGCAGACTACAAGAAGTCCAGTTTAAAAGATAAAGAAATGATCTGAGATTTTAGCTGCTGACTTTAATACTGTGTGCAAGTTGAGCCCAATCAAGTAAATTACCTGCTAAAACAAAAATATCAACATTCTTCATTGGACCAAATCAGAACACAGAATCTCCACAATGTAATATTCACATGATCCATGATACAATCCAAAATTGATTGATATACAAAGCTGTAGAAAAATGTTACTTATTCTCAAAAAAAAAAAAAAAGTCATTGAAGGCCAACCTCCAAATAGCCCTGATTTTGGAATTAGTAAATAACTTTAAAGCAGCTAAATGAGCTCAAGGAAAATTCCTTTGTAATAAATAAAATGATAGAAAACCTCAGAAAAGAAACAGAAACTTTAGAAGAATAAAATGGAAATTCTAGAACTGAAAATTATAATATCTGAAATGTTTTTAAAAATCATTGAATAAAAGTTGTTTTTAATTAGGCTAAAGAGAATATATTTTCTGTCTGGGTAGATTTAAGATTGTATAAGAAATAAATTTGCAACACTACTTTAGCACTAAGATAAGCTACACAACTATCAAAGAAATCTGCTAAAAATGTGTATGTGCATGTATATGCGTGTGTTAGTTATGTATACTATATCACAGGCAATATTTTTGTATTTATATAATATATATTTTATGTCAATTATATTTTATAATTTTAAAGTCATTGGGGTGTGCATATATATGTGTATATGTGTGTATATGTACATATATGTATAATATAAAATATGGTATATATTATATGACATTACATAATATGATATATAATGTGTGTTATATATGTTATATCATGTATGTTATATGATATCTATGTGTACGCACATGTCACTACATGTTTTGAGAAGCAGACTAACAGTTAAAAATTTTTTTGAAGACTAGTGATGAGGGCCCTTGCTAATTAAAATGTAAAAAAAAATATGCAGTTAATTTTACTATGGCATACTAGGTACATGCTGACGCCTCTTTCTTCTATCCTGAGTCCATAAAAATGACAAAATTGCATAGGGAAATTAAAAGGGATTATGATTAGCGTATTAGTAATTATGGAAAAGGAAACAGATGGAAAATGGAATTAGATTGAGGAAGCAATCCAGCCCCTTACTGCAAAAGTAAAAGGAGTTCTAAAGGGATTTCATTCCCAAAGGTGGTAGCTTTCTAAAGTAGCAGAAGCTCAATGACAATTGAAAAGACAGTAGTTCGCAGAACTACAACTGGGGTCCCTGGTTTGATACTGACTTATCAATCCACCACTTCTCCCCATTTTTCCATCAGGCTGTATGAGAAAAGAAGTAAAAGTTTCATGACTGTAGCAGCAGAAGAGGATTATATTTAGTGTTTGGAAGAATAAAATGTACAGCTGTATACCGATAATCTGAAAATGTGAAGGAAAGGGAAATTTTCTTAAGAAATATAGAGATAAAATTTTAGTACAAGAAGAACTAGGAAACCAGAATATGCTAGAAATCATGGTTGAAATTCAAATGTATTCTTAAATTCTACCTTTACCAAGCCATCAAACTCAGAGTTTTAAGATATAGATGATAATTCTTTTTATTTATACTTTTCTGGAAGATAAAAAATCATGGAAAGTCAGTTAGTATACTAACCATATGATTCTAATTACTCCCCTATTATCTGAAAATAGATAAGAGCAATTTAAAAAAGGAAAACTATAGATCAATATAATTTAGAAACATGTAATAAAGTATTGGAAAATGAACAAAATATATATTAGAATATATATGTTATTAAAAATCAATAGATGATTTTAGAACACTAAACATATTGTAAAGAAAAATGGCAAAGCTAAATATGAGGAAATTACATAGAAATCTGCAGAGAGATAAGGAAATTTTGTGAGAAAGAGGCTATAGGTCATATTTAATGTGAGTCCCAGAAAAAGAGAGTAAAAAAGGCAATAAACAGTATGGGAAATATTCCAGAACTAAAAAAAAAAAATTAGATTTAAAAAACACACACAAAGTTCCTAGTAAGATAAATGGAAAAAAAAAACAAACTATGAAACAAACTCTGAGATTATATTTTTTAAAAGACATCCAATGATATGGTTTTAAATGAACCATGACAACAATACAAAAATGCACACATATAATACAGAAAATTTGAAATGTAGTACATAGTGCATTGTAGCCAAAAGTTCTAGTGTCTATATTAATGACAGTTAAAATATAATCTAATGTAAAATCACTAATAGACATAAAAAGCATACTTAATTATTGAAAAAAGAACAATCTATCAGGAAGATATACTATTTGCAAACTTGTATATGTCTAACAAAGCATAATCAAAAATGCATAAAACATAACTAAAGTGATTGAAAAAATTAACAAATCCATAAGAATAATCGAATATGTTAGCACAATTCTCTCATAAGCAGATGGATCAAACAAATAGAATTAAAAGGAGAATAGATTTAAAATACATATAGTTTAATTGTACTGATCTGAACTAACAGATTTACATAGAGCCCTGTACTAGATAACATGCATTGTTTTCAAGAACACATGAACTGTTAACAAAAACTGTTCATATCTCGAATTCTAAAGAACTCAAGAAATTCAAAATCATTGACAAAAAGGAAATATAGCTCAATAATAAAAAATGGGCATTCTCTGAAAACTAATACCTTTACAAACTAAAATTAAAGAGAAAAAATCCATTAAATAGTCCATGCAATAAAAATTATTTATATTGGGAATTATAGTATAGAATCAAATGATAAGAAAACACTAATAGTAAAAGTTTTGTTATGCAACTGAAATGTACTAAGATGAAAGAAAAAATATATACCTATATAATAGGAAACAAGAAATATTAAAATTTAATGAGCTAAGGTTTTTTCTTAAGAGGCTATAAAATAATAATAATTGAATATACCTCAAAATATTAGAGATACAAATGTAGGTCTTCATGAAATAAAATGTATAAATATTTTTAAAATTGGGTTTTTTTGAAGAACTAATACAAAAAAAATGCTGGCAATATTAATTAAAAATAGGTAAGAGATGATACAATTAAACAACTTTAGAAATTTATGAGGCCGGACCTAGAAATAATATGGATATATACTGAGGGACATCAAAAACCAACTGAAAAATAGAAGAGATCATTATAATCATACTTGAGAAGAAAAAGATGTCAGTTCTTCTCCAACTGATCTATAAATTCAATGCAATGTCAATGAAAATACCAATAAAATATTTTTTGAAAATTTCTAGGCTAATTCCAGAATTCAAATGAAAGACAAAAAGTAAAGTTAAAAAATATAGCCAGGGTAATTTTTAAGAATTCTCACCCTCACCCCCCAAAAAATCTGTATGTATATGATGATTAATGTGTTAACTAGATGATGGGAATCCTTTCACAATGTATATGTATATCAGATCACCACTAGGCACACTTTAAATATCTCACAATTTTGTTTGTCAATTGTATCTCAACAAAGCTAAATTAAAAAAGAGAGAATGGATCTTGGTTGGAAAATATCGATCCTTAACAAAACCTATCAGTTATTAGAATAGTGTAATATTGATTAGATAAAAATTAGTGCTATCACCTCACTTTAGAAATTTAAAAATAAAAATAACTGAGGCTTTAAGGTGGAAATAACTTATTTGAGTCTTGTGGTGATTTGGTGACTGGCTCAGAACCAAAATTATGGTCTCCTGAATCCCCTGCCTGGCCTATGTTTACTACAGTACATGTTACTTTCACATGGTTGGACTGACAGAGAGTTTATAAACCAGGGAATCTAGCTTGTGCTGTGGTAACAAACAATCCCCAAAATTCGGTTGGTTAAACAGTACTTTTTTTTTTTTTTT
>NW_006431210.1:8844774-8859218 GCF_000325575.1 Pteropus alecto
AAATTTGGGTTGGTTAAACGTTTTTTTTTTTTTTTTTTTTTTTTTTTTTTACTTGCTTGCTTAGTTTATATGTCTGGCATGGGTCAGTGTTGAAATCTGCTCCACATAGTCACTCAGGGACTCAAACTGATAAAGGCTGATCATCACATAGCTAGACTGTCTGGACATTTGACCTCATCTGTGACCATATGGGGGTCAAAAAGAACCTAGAAATTTTCAGAGACTTTTCATCGCCTCAGCCTCAAAGTGGCTTGTATCAGTTCCATTCACACATCATTAGTGAGAACTTGTCACATGGCCCTGCCTGACTGCAAGAAGGCTGGAGCAAGATGTCCTATCAGTCTAGGAAAGAAAGAACTGGATATGATGGGTCCTGGATTGCACTTATGTGGAGTAAAGTGAAAATAACTCTGAATTGTTATTCTTATCTAATTCTTTCTCTCCCATTGAGGATTCCAGTTTTTTCATGTATTCTTGAATGTTTGTGTCTGTACCCCCACCTCTCCTAGGAGTCGAAGGATAAATATATGATTAATGTAAGTCAAATCAGTGGTTTTGGCTCTGAGTGGTTAAAATAGTTAAAGTGATAAGCAAAGGGAGAGGATCAAAACAATTGTTTGGAAGCTTGTCCACGGTTCCTAGGGATCTGCTTTATTTCTGGAGTCAAAGAAGGCAAAGCTGCAGTTTACCAAATTGTAACTTCTTGATCTAAAATGGTTCATTCATCTTCCTCAAATATTTATCTTTTTTATAGGAAAAAAAAGTATCTGGTGTATGTATTAAGAGAAAAAGTTTAAAGCAAAAAGATAATTAGTTAGCACACATAATTTTTAATTAATTCTCTTTCCATGAAATTTTTTGCCTTAATTTAATACAATTCAATTAAAAATAGACACAGAAAAATGTTTTTTATGTTTTAATGGTTTATTTATTTTTTAATCTATATAATTTATACCAGGAAGGCAAAAGATTAGTAATCAAAACAAAAGATTCAGAAACTGATATAACATCTTAAAATCTATTATTCCAAAATGTAAAATATAGTTACTTTTGAAGAGCAATTCAAATTTTAAGGATTTGCCCGAAAGGGATAAATCTCCAATTTGGAAACCACCTACCAAAAGCTTTTACTTACATATAACATACACATTTTATATTTAATAGGCTATTATGCTATCATTAATATATTGATACAGTCAATATAATGGGAAAAACACTCATGACTTATTCTAAAGTAGATAGCAAAGAGCAGATTATAAAGTAACGTGTATTTTGCAATCCATTTATGTAAAATATAGCTATATATTTATGGATATATATGCACGGAGATTGGCTAAGCACAAAAGTGGTGGCTGTTTGGGTGGTGATATTTTGGGAGATTTTAATGTTGTTTCTTTTTAATTTTGATCCCTTTGCCTTTTTTTTTTTAAACCAATGAGTCGCTATAGATTTTGAAAATGTATATTTATTGTCAAATGATAAGATTTTTTTAAAAGAGTAACTTTGGAGAATAAGTTGTTCCTACATTCATACAGAATTACAGATCTGCATGTTCTTCTTTTTCAGATGCTGGGTATTGGCTTACAACTGGCCTTCCAGTAAGATCTCAGTATTTTTTTAAAATATTAACATGGTGTATATGTTTTACCTTTTAAACACACACATACACACACATGCACACCATTTTAAATTATGAACAGTTTAAAATTGTAGATGTCCAAATTTCTTTAGAGATGGATTGTCTGTCTTATCCAAGTGTCTAATTCATAGACCTTTTAATATTATCTTACTGTTGAGAAGCCAAATAAATTATTCCAAGTTCTGAACAACTTGGTGATCTTTGTGTTCCCTTGTGTGAAAAAGGGAACAGTGTCCATTATGGAGGAAAATTCCATATCTCAGGAACAGAAATGTAAAACTGGAGGCAGGATCACACACAATATTTTGGCAAATGTTAGGTTACATTCCGATTCATTCTTTGCATTTTGCGGGGATCACATTAACCACTCTTCTCCTCGTATATGCTCCTGATGCTTCTGCTTTCTTACTGCTTTCAATTCTGGGCTGTTTTTAAAACTGAAAAACATCTTTTGTGGGTTCTGAGGAAGTTGAGAACACTTTATGCTGCAGAAGCTCCTGGAGCAGGGTGCTAACACAGGCTAGGTAGGCCCTGAAGGGCATCCAGCCTGCACACACCTGCTCTACAGTCAGGTAGAGTCCCTGCATCTGTGTTCTCTGCTGCCTGCGGCACATGCCTCAGCTGTGCCAAAGTCACGGGTCCCTCAAGGCAGCGAGTACAGAGAAGAAAAAACCACCGTGCTGGGGCGGGGGAGTAGGGGGGTCCAGGTGAGAGCAGGTTGAGGGACAAAACCCCCAAATACTAAGGATGTTTCTGGTATTTCTATCCCAGGAGAAGCTAAAAAGAAATATACAATTTAGTCAACAGGCTTTTTTGTCATTTGATGTTCAGATCTTTTAGTGACAGGTTTCCTAAACCTCTCTTTAGCTGTTTCCTCTTGTTTCTTTTTGCTGTCCCTCCTCAGATTTAGATGCATCTCTGTGGACGGACTACACGCATATTCATTCTTGAGGGAACTTCTTGGTTTACATTCCCAGTGAAGCATCACTGTGTGCGTGTGCAGGCCAGTGTTCATTTACGGTCTGCCTGTGAGAACACCGGGAGTTCATGGAGATAATTTTCTTACACTGCGCACAGCAGACTACAGAGGAAATATGGCTGCCCGTCAAGGGATCTGTGCCATCAGAACATTTGGTTTCTAGTCTCCCGAGTCCTTTTTGTTTTTGATCGTGACATTTCTTCATGCTCAGATGCATACATGATGTAACATTCTTTGTTGATGTTCTAAAATGTGCTTTAGAGTTATTTTGGCTTAGCACAAAATAAGAATGGGAAACTAAACTTTTCTGGTTGAAATGCTAATCTTTTTTTCCACCTTCTCATTCCCCTGCCTTTCTATACCATGCATATTTATATGGCTTTAAACCCAAGACTTGTATTTAATAAAACCAAGACTGCTTTGTTGGAAACAGGGCAAATGAGAAGTCTCTCTAGGGGATCTGTGGGCCTTTATTGTGATGGGGGAGAATGCCCTGAAGGGGAGTTCCTCGAAGCCTATTTGTTGAGGAAAGATGGAAGTTCAACAGCATGGAAATTCTACTTCTCGCTTCAGCTGAAAAGGTGCTTATAAAGGTAGCTGGGCGATTTTAGCAATTTGCCTTATTTTGAAAATCCAATTTGGAAGCTTCATTAAAGGGCACTAATTTAGTGTCTTAGGGGAATATGTGTTTAAAGGAGCTTGTCGTCGAGACGATCTTAGATGTTTGCCGGTGTGTAGGTGAGCTCAACTCCCCAAGCTGGGTTACCTGGTTACATGTAGCCTCTTTCATTTCAAACATGATACTGAATAAATTCAAGAGTACCCAGACCAAGAGAATACCAATACCACTTTCCCTTTCTATGCTACCACCACCTCCTACCCCAAAAGTTAGGTTGCTTTCAGTGCATAAACACTTCTGCGGCTGGCATTGTTGATCTGTCACCCAGAGGTCAGGTAAGGTAGATAACAGTTTTAGTGAATTTAGTGGTGGTTAATATATGACAAGTCAAGGACCTTAAGCTATGGTAACTGTTTCAAATTGTTTAAGGAAATAGAAGCACTTTCTGAATGCTTAGAAGAATCACTTATTGTTCATTGCCTGCCTAATCGTCCCAGAAGTATATTTCAGTCCCACGTTGGGACACAAAACTTAAAATTGGATAGCTGAATGTTAATTATCTACATGGCCTCAAATAAACTTGAACTTTCTCCGGTTCCTAATTTGGCAACAAAATATTTTGGAAAAAAATAGAAAAATTTAATTGAAGCAAATTCGTGTTATTTGTCTTTAGGATGCTTTCTTTTTAAAATAAAGGTTAAAATCTATGAGAAATTGTGATAAATTTTGTCAAGTTTGTCCATGCACTATTAAGATATTGAAACATTTTCTCTTTCTTTTTTTTAACATAATCTCCAAAGTTTGTACTAAGAGTACTTATTGAGTTCCTATCTCCCCCACATGACTTGACTTGAGATAAAGAAAAGGGACATGACTTGAGATAAAGAAAAGAGAAGAGAATTAGAAATACTTTTTATTAATTTTCCCTTGAATTCCATACAGCTGGAAGGAGAGGGGAAATGCCTGTCAAAATGCTTTATGGAGAGGACTGAGTAGAAATAGATCAACATAAGGGTCTTGAATCCCTTAGACTTCGTTTGCCGAAACCTCATACAGCAGGTTCATTCTTATTCCAAGCAATAGCTGATCCCCAAGGGAGACAATTTCTAATATTTGGAAAATACAGTAATTATCTATTCATCAAGGACCAGTACACTCTTATCCAAATTTTTTCGACAGAATTTTTTAGAACTACACGTACTATCTGTTTGATATTTATAGTCAATATCTTAGCATAGATGAACATGGCTACAGCTGTTGAAATTACACTTCTATGAAAAGGAGAAGGTGCAACCCATAATAAATCTGTTTATAATGTCTATCATTAGAAATAGATGTCAATAAATGAAACTAAAACGATGTGGAATTTTCCTGATGTGGTTTATGCTAGTTATTTATTTGTTGTCTATTCATGGCGTTACTAATTGCAGCTGGTAAAAGTTGATTTTCTCCTCTAATTTATCATGGGATGGGGCATTCATTGCGCCAGATCCATAGCTATTCAGCGTCTACATTTCAGAAACTGAATTGCTGGATACTGTCAAAATGAGCTTTGGCAATTCCATATAGGCATGCACGACTATAATTTTGCTTCACATTAATAACAACCTAGCAAAGAATCCCAGAATCAAATGCCTTGCTCTCAGCTGGGGGCAGAAAGCCAGAGTGATATATCTTGGCTGGTGACCTATAATGTTGGACAAGTAAGCGCTACATGCACTCAGGATGGGTGGGCGGTATTCCGGAAATGTATTCCCATTCCTCCATGATTCCCTTTTTTTGGGGGGGGGGGCGCAGCAGGGGGTAGTGTGTGCCCTGAGACAATGAGGGGGAAAAAACACACGAGAATTACAGATAATAAAAATAGCGCATCTCCAGAACAAATGGGAAATGCAGCGCTTTTATTTTTTCAGATGCCAACTCTGTTACCTGCCCCACGCCCTGCTCTGCCATGGTTTCTGCAGCACCTCTCCGATTCTAAAACAACGCTCGGTGAGCAGCGGTCCGGGCAGTCGCCCACAGGGAGTGCAATTGGCGCTGCGCGCCGGGACTTTTGATCTTGCTCAAAGCCGCGAATCTATGAGAGCTCTGAGGCTACGAATAAACTGGGTGGAGTGAAGTGTTATTGTGGGATATTCTCTGCAGAGTTGGCCTGGAGAGTGAGCACCGGAGCAAGGTAGCTGAGCAAGGCTTTGCCAAGTGTCCGAGGAGTAGCGAAGCGCGGGGGATCGGTACGCCAGAGGGCTCGGGCACCGGGGGCGGTGCGCGCGTGCTGGCGGAGAGCTGGGAGGCCGTGTGGAGGGGCAGGGGGCAACGTGCCAGTTTTCTCTCTGATTAATGATGCTCACGCCGCCGCGCGTGGCTCATGCGCTTTGTCTCTAGCCTTGGGGCTGGCGGAGAACGGCCAGGGGAATGGATGGCACTGCGTGCGCCAGGCGCACCGGGCAGGTGCCCGCGCTCGGACTCGGCCAACTCTGGCCGCGCCCGGGTACCCGCAGGCACTCAGCCGCGGCCATCTCCCGGGTGTGGCGGGTTAGGGGACTGGAGTCTGCAGCCGGAGCAGCTGCGGGGCCACATGCCACAAGCGCGTTGCCTCTAGCCGGGGCGGGGACCGGACGCGGACGGGGCTGCAGAGAGGAGCCGGGCACCGCCCCCCGGCGACAGTGCCAGCCGCGTGGGAGGGCAGATTAGGGCGGAGGGGCAGACAACGGAGGCAGGGAAGCAGGGGACAAGGAACCGAGGGACGGACCGAGGCTGGCTGGCTCCTGGTGGGACTGACAGAGTGACAGAGCCACGGACAGGTGGGAGCAGTTAGCTTGAGTCAGGGAAACCAGAACGGGAGATAGAGAGAGAGAGAAAGAGAGCGAGAGAGAGCGCAGCAGTCAGTGTTCCCTCCACTCCAGACGCCCTCCTCTGTCCGAGGGAAGCGGCCGGGGGGCACTGAGCAGGAGAAGGAGAGAGATGCTGGCACAGAAGACGGAGGAGGGGACCCTGCGTTGCGAGTGAGATCGAGAGATGAGGAGGGACGGACAGACCGACTCACGCATGGACTGACAGTCAGCAAGAGTGGCAGCTCCCAGAGCAGGGCGCAAGAAAGCCAGAATCCCGCGCTAAGCTATCGGGCTGAGCGACAGACGGTCAGACAGACAGACGTGCAGAAGGACAGACTGGCAGATAGGAGGTGCGGGCACGTTGATTCCCCGCAGCCAGCCAGCAGAGAAGGCGGCGGAGGCGCCCCCTGAGCGCGTCCGGAGCAGCTACAAGGAGCAGGGGCAACGGGGTCGCCAGCTGAAGCCAGCAGCGTCGCCGCAGAGGTGGCCGCCACAGCTTTGCAAGGATCCCAGCGGATGCTGCAGAAAGCTCGTTTCACTAGCAGTTAAATAAATCGACCAAAAAATTTTTTTAAAAGCCAAGCTAAATCAAACAAATCCAGCCAAATCAATCATTGAGAAACAATAATACTAATAAAAGCCAAAAACTAAATCAAATCGATCAAGGCACCAAGACGCTGGGGGGATATCCACTTTTCGGTCAAGGTAATAATCAAGGTCTTCCGACGTGAACATTGCACGCCTATTGTGATTTTTTCTGCGGTATATCTGTGCTTTTCTTTCTAATCCTTTCTAGTCTTTATTTCTCCTTCGTGTTTGTAGAAAGCTGTTGTTAAATATGTGTTGTGTTTTTATGTTTCGTCAAAGGTGGGGTAAACTCCCCCTCCCCCCAAACGAGGCAGAAATGGAAAGCTGGAAGATAATTGAGAAGGGCAGTTCTTTTCATCAGAGAGGTCTGCAGTGATTTATGCAGGTATCAAGGTAGAAAGTTCTGACAGTTTATTTCATTTGAAAGAGTGCTATACAAGGAGCAAAAAGTTGTAACCTTTTTGTTGCACTTGCAGAACTTGGGGTCCTGGCTCTCAAGGGGTGTAGGGGAAAAAGAGATGTTCCCATTTTATTTTTACATGTTTGAAATCTGTGTTTCCTGGCAAATCTCAAATTTAATGTCTTCTGTGGCAGGTTGTAGAGATAGTGGAAGAATTGAGTTGAATCAGACTGGTGTTTACAAAGTTTCTCAGGAAGAAAAATCGACTCAGTCAATGTTTATGCATAGAGACAGAGCTGGAGTGGATGTAGTTGCTGTCAGCTGCTCAGGTTCAGTATTTGATCACCTCCTCAAGATACAGGGTAAGGAGAGAGTGCAAGCCTAAAATGAAAACCAAAGAGGAAATTGAAAGTTATATGGATGGAAAGCTAGTGAGTACAATGCAAGGCTGGTAGAAATCCTTTTCATGAGAATGTGTTTAAGTGCAGATACCCACTTGATTTCTGATTTTTTAAGTCTATTGATTGGTATGACACTTCAGCCTCTCTAAACAAGAGTGACGTTCCCCAAAGTTGAAATGAATCTGTACAAGATTTCACTCCAATGCTGACTAAATCCAAATAAATGATTCCTACCTCCTCCTCACCCACTTTGGAGATCAAAACTGCTATGATTGTTTTAAGAAAACAGAGAAATGGAGATGACAGAAAATCATTTTTCGTTTGGTAAAAGTTAGAAAACCTTTGACATACTC
Organism: Pteropus alecto; assembly: GCF_000325575.1. Taxonomy (NCBI): domain Eukaryota; kingdom Metazoa; phylum Chordata; class Mammalia; order Chiroptera; family Pteropodidae; genus Pteropus; species Pteropus alecto. The sequence goes on from NW_006431210.1 coordinate 8,852,585, forward strand.
TTTAAAATAAATGCACCTACTCCTTTGATCCTCTGTATTTGTGTCACCACGGGGCTTGCATGTCTTAATATGATTTTAGTTAATGTCATTTTCATGAAAGGCAGTCATTTGGAAGTCAGAGTTCTAGCTATGTTTTGTTCAGATAGCCAAGTAATCTACTATCTTGGCAGTAATTGCTTCTGCTGCACAGCTAATGTGGATCGCATGTGAGAAATTATATGTGTACTCTTCTCAGGTTTATATGGATTTTTAAGGTATGTATTTGTGTTTGATCCTATATTTCCATTTATATCACATTCTTTTATCTCTTTTTAGCACTTCAACTGACAGAATATTTTTAAATTTTCTGGGAGTTTAGTATATTTTTTAAGGAGTACGCTTCCTCATCATAAAAGATACAAAAGCATTACCTGTTACTATCCTTGCTCATCAATGCCATTGTTTGTTTTAAAATAATTTGGTTTACATGCAATTTCTAAGATATTTAGACTGCTGTGCATACATGTCTCAGTTACTCTGTCTGGACATGATTTATGTTATTTGATAAATAATATAACCAAGTTGTTGTAGATGAACGCCTGTTTAACAGAATACTCCGTTTAGGTGAGTCCTATTTAAAGAAACTTATATGCTTCAGAAATTGACTTGCATCTTCTCAGTGACTTAATTTCACTACATGCTGATTTATTTTACAGTGTTCAGCTCAGACCTAGACAGGTTTGTGTGTGCTACTAGATTTGCAAATTGCTGATCTCCCAGTGACTTTCCCTCTTAGATCCCAGCTGAGTACAGTTACCTTGAGAACTGGCATTAGCCCTGTTAGAGCATGCTCCACTGGGGAGTTCTGTTCAGTCTATTTTTAATGCTATTTAATGAAGGAGCAAGCGCCTCACTTAGCAAATAAAAGAAGCATGATGGAAGACAGAGCCGTGCGTGGTTATGGATACTGGAAAAGGATATTTGGGAAGGTACAGATTGGCTGCTGGATATGGTAATTTTAATTAGTTCTAATATATTGTGCTAACAGAAATCAATTGATTTTCATGAGAGATTTATGCTTGAATACTTTTGTATGTTTTCATAAACCTCTCCAGTAATGCTTAGAAAGAAGATTCGATAATTGGAGTGCCTTAAAACTTAAGGGAGAGACCCACCAGGGAGTTCCTGCATACATACTATTTTTAATACAAGCTGTCAGATTCTTGGGTGGTGAGAAGTACAGAAATAATTTCAAATTCCTATTATATTGTTCTAGTGAATGGTTTGGAGCTTGTAAAATATCAGGGGCGTAAAGTAACTAACATCCTTCTAAGGTATTATGATAACTTGAAGCTCTGCCTTTGTGAAATTTTTTTGTTTTCTTTTATAAACTTGGAGCTTAGGTCTAGAATTGTGGCAACTGAGAGAAGCAGGAAGTTTTGATTGAGTCGATAGAATATTTAAGTTGTTTTCTCTCTTTACTTTAGATAAGCACAATAGCTTATCTTACCGAAGGTTAAATACTTTAAAAATGTAGATAGCAGAGCAGCACTGATAATTTTTGGAATGTAATAATGAGGGGGAAAATATCTTAATATTATAGTACAAAAACATAAGAAGCGATCTGTCTGCAATGTTTGCATATATGCAGAACACTTGTCTTCTTTAGGTAGAAAGTTAGAATGTTCAATCATTTTCATATTAACAACATACTATAATCAGGTTATTTCTTTGTTCAAGAAGAAGCCGATTAGAAAAATGCTTAAGTGGTTTCAAAATTAACAAACATAAGAGAAAGCGAGAAGTTCTTATTAAATGGGAAAGTGAGTCATATAATTATTGTTAAATAAAGCTGTTAGAACAATGTAAAAAGCTGTTCTGGATTTTGCCAATTTTTATGAAAAATAATAAAAACACTACTAAGGGAAATACATTTCAAGGAGTTACTGTAATTCGTTGTTGTTGTTTGTGTTTTCTACTTCATACTTCTAGAAGGGAAAATAATCCACACTGGCTGTAATGTTTCCCTTAGTGATCATGCTACCTGAACCACAATGCTGCTACCTTTCTCAAGATTCTCAAGTCAGTAGTTATACGCCTCTGAATTCAATGTGTATTTTGTCTGTGGACAAGATAATGATAAGCTACATGTGTAGAGTGTGGAATGAGTCAGCCACTGAAGACACAATATACAACGTAGCCAGAAGTGAATAGGATTGAGAATTCTCATTAGTATGGGGAGACAGTTCGAAGTCCATAAGGTTGGAAATTGCAAATGGACCATTTGTAATAAGTTAGTTTAATTCTGATCTGCTGTGTGGCAAGGTTAGGAAAGAATGTGGGGCTTAAAAATAATGTCGACACTGAAAGCCATTTCTTCAAATGGTAAGTACTGGCATCATTCTAACTGGTACCACACGGTGGTAGCGTGTTTAGAAATTTGTGAATCTCTAATCAGAGAAAGAATTGGCTTCCCTAAAAATGCATTATGTCACCTGGAAAGTTCTGAACATATTTCAAGTCAGTGACGATGAACTTATAAAATATATACTTCCTCTCTTTAGACAAAGGATCTTTATTTTTTAGGAAATTTGTGGTTTCGAAGGCTCTCTATTTCTGCTGACTTTGCTTTTTAATTTTTCATTCTAACATATAAAGTTAAATATGATAAATGATTTCCCACAGTCATATAAGTAAATGCTGAAGGACTATTGAAGGTAAAAAACGAATATTGACAAGATGTATGTGTGACTAGATTTGTTTTTCTCCAGCTACCTTTGCTTCTGAGTGTTAGTTTCCTTTAAGGTGTATTTTTGCCAAGTTCTACTAAACTGATATTTTTCAGTGACTTGGAGTCTTATAATTTAAATTAATTTTGCTCATTTTAGATTAAAGTTGGCCCTGGATGTTCATGTTCAAAGTGTTTCTTATTTGAATTTACATCACGACCATTTCATTTCTGTGAGGGTTAAATATAAGCTGAGATATAATGTATTAAATTGTATACATTAATATAAGATGCTTGATACAGAACAAAGTGCTTGAGACAGAGTATAAAGTTCATTCACCAGTTTTTAATGTTTGGTGACATTGCTATCTGTGGTCTCAAAATCCTCTGTAGTCTGGTGACATTTTCTTAAGGCATAAAATGCCCAAATAACATTTCAAATGTACCTTTCCCTAAAATTACTGGGACATATCTGTGCCTTGAGAAAGTCACAAAAAGTGAATTAAAATAATTATTTGGGACAATCGAGGAGATATTAAAAAACAAAAGGACTATTTAGAGTATACCAAATTGAAACTCTATTTTCAAATTGAATCCTTGGCATTTATGTTACAGTCTTCTTTTCTAACTGCTGGCGTAGATCTTAGTATTGCCAGTCACTGACTAAGGCCATACTAAATCAATATTTAAAATTTCTCTACATACTTTTCCCAAGGAAATTTCTTCTGGCTGTTTTTTTTTTAACTCCTGCTTAATATACATGTCAATACTACAGGTTATGTAAGATTTTTTTTTTAATGAATTCTACAGTCAAGTGATAGCTATTAACATAAAATCACAATTGTGACTTATTAAAATGCCAAAGATTTAGTCCAAAATGGTCTCATTCAAGGGACATATTCATAATTATTCCTCAGTCATAAATTCATACATTTTACAAGTAATTTACTCTACAATTGTTCCTTTTATCTAGCACCATAAAAGACTTTTCTTCAAGTAAAGGGGAAAGAGGGTCCACTGATAATTAATCCTTTTAAAGCCAGACCTTTTTACCACATTCTCACATTTCATACTACTTCGAAAAGAATACAGCAGTTCTTACATTAGAAATTTGTTGTGGATAACACACAAAATATTAAGATTTTGTCAATAAAATCACTTCTCTAAATAATAACATTGGTTTAAAGATAAATAAAAATAAAATATGGTTTCAAATAAAAAAAAAAGATTCAAGATTTTTAACAGGAAAACAATTATATCACTTTTTCTTTCAAATATTTTGGTAAATTTTGTAGTTTTATTTGGCATCTTGTGGTTAATGTTTCTACACAGAATTGCATAACATAATATACAGTCTTTTTTTCTACAGGTTTTTTTTTTATTATTCGAGATACATTCACAAAGCTTATCTACCTAAATTAACCCAGTAATCAATCCCTAATATCCACATGAGTTAAGAAATAAGTCTTTGTGATAGAAACATCCAAATGAAAAACTCAGGGACTTCTCAACTAGATTGAGTGTTGGAATTCTTAATAATGGACACACATTCTCTTATATTTTTATTATTGTTGGTTTCTTCTTTATTATACACTAAATACTTGAGGTAAGAACAAGCACCATCTCTAGAGAAACGGAAACCAGAGGAATGGTTCTCAAACGTTTAGCATATTTTCTTCTAATTGCCAGGATACAATACTCACTTTAGAATGTTCTAGTCCATAGAATCATACCTTAAAGGAAAAAAAAAATAATGTATGTTGACATATTTTGATCTAGTTGAAACTGAGAACCAACAACAATAATTGAGGTAAAATGATTCAACATCTTCAGAAAACAAAACGGTACATCAATTTCTAAACGTCTGATGGTCCTACAAGTCCAAATATACTATCCCTTGACATGTAAATCAGAAGGCCCAGCTATTATCAAATTGTTTAGTAACTTGAGTTGCTTTCAGATGATCTCATCACTGTACAGAGGTCTAGAAGAATCAAGCCATGAGTCAACAAAGTGTAAAGGAAGGGCACAAAACACTGAAATTCAGAGACTAAACATAATTGTTAAACTTTTATTTGCTCATAAACTCACTAAAAAAATAAAAGCTATCGAATTGTTTTTGCAGCTTTTATTTTAAAAAAAAGTAAGATATAAATGTTTCTAAAACAACATGGTAAAATCTTCATATGAAGTTCCAATATTTATTGATAAAGAAAATATCTATACTCTGCATCGACATGTTTTCTTAGCATTTTGTTGATTAATATGTGTGTAACTTCAGTAAAAATCCCAACATTGCTGGCATCTGACTTAATTTAATCATTAAAAAGCTGTTGGACCAGAAATAAGTAGATTCCGTATGAGCATGTGACAGAATCAAGATTTTTCGGCAGCATTTGCAAGCTTTGAGTACTCATTTCTTCTTTAAAATGCTTAAAAAATGAGTGTTAAAAACTTTTGATTGGAATTATGGCACTTTAGTATTTTTTTTTTGAGAAAGAAGATTAAGGTTTATAGTTAAATGATGACTCCTTAAACTCTTCTAGGAGGGTGGGGTAATATACGCCACGTTTTTCAATTAAACGGATTATTTTTTCAGACTGAAAAAAAATTGTTATTGGATTCTGCCAAATTAATTAATTGTCAGGACTTTGCAGTCATATTTATGATCCTATTTATTTTACCTGGCTTATGAGAATGAGCTAATACTTTAAAAATATATAGTTTTATTTTTATTTATTTAAAATTTAATTAGATAGGCTGGTATTGTAAGAATTTTAGGAAATTATCGAACATCTGGCATAGCACTAAAGATGAATTCAAAAATCCCACTGCAAACAACTAGCTGCTATTAACGATTATTTTTTCTACTCCGATGCTGATTTAACTTTGATGACAGCACATATTTCCTTTGTGATTATTAAAATCTCACAACAACCCTGAAATTTCCACATAATTACTAATAGAATTCTGGAAAAATTAAATAATATAGCATGCAGTCATGTTTGTGTGTACATGCTGTTGCTATCTGCTTAAGCACAATTAAGCATTCTAACTGGACGCTTTAATCTTTAATTACTATTATGATTATCGTCTGTATCTAGAACTATGGATGACTTCATTTTTAGTGGGTTTTTTTTTTTTCAGCATCAAGAAGTGAGAAAGCATCCATAGTTAAGTGTGAAAGAGTTTATATATTAAAAATACCTACGTATTTTAGGAAAAGGATGTAACTATCCTTTCAAGAGGGATATTATTTATCATGCAAATAATTGTAATGTCTGCATTATTTGTCAAATATGATGTGGGAACCTGTAGACGGAGATATGTTTTGAACTCAGTGGCACTTCCGAGCGAAAGCCAGGTTAAAACTAACAGAGAGGAGGTATACCATAGGTATGCTCAGAGCTCACATGAGAGGGAGAAAGTAGCTGCTGTGTACAATGAAAGAAGACTTTACTGCAGAGATCCATAGGCCTCCAATGAATTCCGCAGGTTTAAAAAACAAAAAAAAAAATGTGCAAAATTTGGATTAAAAGGAAAGGTATGGGGACACAAGGCCCAAATATGGTGGTGCATCCAAATCTCACTTCTCCAAAACTTACACCCCTAAATGTGCAATTTACCACCTGAACTGCCAGTCTCAATGTTTGGCTTCTGGGTCTGAATAAATAGCTGATAGTGTGATTGTGGCCAACACTCTAAACCTCTCTGCGCTTCATAGTTTCTGCAGGTTAAATTGTGAAGTACCATCGATCTGATCTAAACAAATTCCTAGTTATGTGACTTTAGCAATTTTGTTAATTCCTATTGCTTCAATTTTCTCATTTATAAAGTAGGATAAGGCCTATCTTGCAGTACTGAAGCAGAAACAAAATACCTGGCACATAGATATTATTCACTACAAAGAACCATCTTCTTTTCATT
>NW_006431210.1:8859380-8883717 GCF_000325575.1 Pteropus alecto
TCTTTTTTTTATTAAAAAAAAAAAAAAAAAAAAAGCTTGAGAGAGAGATTTAACCTGATTACATAAATGGCATAAACCTTTCTTTAAGAATTAAAAAAAAAAAAAGTTTGTTAGTAATTTAGTAAGTTCTTCTGTTTCCACCCCATAAAATGTTGAATGGTTAAAATTGGAACTAGCTTTACTCTTTCTGTGCCCATGAATTATCAAAGGCCAAGCCAAGGCAGTAACTAATCCAGGGAGTATGCATTATGTAAGAATCATGACGTTTAATAAGGCCATTATCTTCTGTCAGTCTCTAAGAGAAGGGATGGCCCAATTCAGATTTGTCTAAAAAAAAATGAACATATAAGTATGATTTCTCCAAACGTTTTAATTTTGTAATTTCTAACGTCTAAAAGAAGTGGCTAAAGAACCGAGTCATTGACGAGAAAGGGGTTGGAATGGACCCATGGAGGACTAATGTTAAATCCTTCACTACTGGGTGAGAGCCAGTTAGCAGCAGATTTGGAGTGGACGAGAGACAGAAACAGTTTTCAACTTCCTCTGAGAATTGAAAACAAGTGGATCTTTAGGCTAGCTGATGGGCTCCCTGACACCCCCAAGAAGCTTCTCCTTTCCTGTCTCTAAGCACTGAGTGAGCTGCGTGGGCTGGGCAGCTGATCTGTCCTCTGGTCCTCAAGTATCTGCACTTGTTTTACTGAAATGAATCATTTCTGCACGTATGTGAAAATGGCCAGAGGATGGGGAACCTTCTCTCGTAACAGGGTTTTATCGGTTGGTCCCCCGAATGGAGCACTGCAGGCAGTGTTCAACGCATAAGAAAGCGAGTCATGCAAAGCAGTAAGTTCATCAGATAATCACACTTTATTTTTTAATTATTATTTGAGTATCAGCCGTTTTTCTGAGAGATAACACCATCAGAAAGTTATCCAATGAAACTTCTCAGAAGGTACCTGAGAATAAATTTATAACTTTTGGTATTCTAATAGTGGCTGAAAAAACAAACAATAAACAAGGAAAGGGTACACAGATTATTTTTTATATATACATATATAGAAGCATAAAACACATGCTTAAATACAAGAGTCATTTAACTCACATTAAGCAAAAAAAGGAACTGAGCCCAAAAGCATATTTCCCAATATGTTTTTCTTTATTGTCCTTAGCAGCTCTTGCTCACATGTGGCAGATATTTAATCAGTTTCTTGAATTAAAAATTGACCTTTATATTGCCAATGGCATCTAATATTCAAGATCCAAAATCAGCTCTAAGTAAAATTTTAATTGTATTTCTTTCCTAAAGTTTCAGTTTAAGAGGATTTGACATTCACCTTTCTGAAAAAGAAGAATGAGATGCCCTTATATATAAATTGCAACTGAACTGGAGATTGGCTCGTGCAAAGAAGTTTCTTCTTCAGATCTCAGGCAATGACTAGGGCTTCAAAAAGAATAACAAGGCCCCTAAAATAGTCTGCTTAAACTGAATACTTAGATCACTTTTCCATCTACACGGAGAGGGGATGAGGCAAAGACCAGTTTACAAATAATTTCCAAATCCTTGGTACACGGAGCTAGAGACTACTCATGTTTATTGGACATGTGCCTTTGGAGAGATTAACGGTGCTGAAGGTGATCCAGGATGTGGGGAAAGAATTCACTCCTCTGAAGGTCTGGGCAAGTAGGAGGCAGTGTTGGATTAGAAGGTGGGGTGGGGAGTGGGGAGATACTGACCAAGTGGGGAATTCCAGACCCCTCTTCCTGCCTTAAGCAGAATAACTCTAACCAAGCTACAGGAGAATCGCCCTTCTTTTCCTGCTTTATGGGATAAATGAGGGTTAAATGGCAAACCATTTAATCCATTTAGGACCATTGAAAACCAAATTAATATTTTACCCTTGTCTATAAAAATAATCTAGTCCAAAAGGAAGGGATCCAGCTGAGTTAGAGTGGAGTGGGTTTACTTTCTTAATTTACCTCTTACATTTTAAGATGTGCTAAGCAAGTGCGGTTCTGATTGAATGAAATTCTCTTCGCCCACCCACTTCCCAAAGAAACCCAAAACCTGGCACCTTAATTTAGAGAGACAAAGGAGCACATTCTTTTTCTTCCCTGAGGCTTTAGGAATATGTAGAAAGTAGTAGATTCTGACACAACTGATATTCTCATCAGGAAGTCAGAAAAATATATTCTGGATCACACTGTGTCAAAGTAGATGAATTTCCACACATGTGTATTGAGGAGAGCTGAGTTCCTATGTGATAGTCAGCAAGATTTGTCTTTGCATAAAATGTCATGATCACTCATTCATTTGTTCATTCTCATTTTCAGATATTTATTGAAGGTTTCCTACTTGTCAAGTCTCATGCTAAACATTTGGGAAATTTGCTGAGTGAAATTTTAGAGGGAGAGAGAAATGAGTTTTAGCCGCGGCTAAAGAACCGAATCATTGACTAGAAAGGGGTTGGAATGGATTCATTTTAAGAATTTGAACGAGTTGAATGATTGAGAATATGAGGAAGTTCTCAATCAAAATAATAGATGGACAACATTTTGGATGATAAAGCAATATGAATTAACTTTGACAAAATAGAAAACTATTTCTTTACCAGTAAAGTTGATTGGGAAAATCGATAAGGAGTATGCATCAAGGGTAGAAACCATATTGTTTCCAGAAAACAAACATGGAAGAATGAGCACCACCGGTAAGTTATTGGGGGAAAGTTCTGCCGATAGTTAGATCACAAACTCAAAATATCAGTTGAGAAGCTAACAAGACAAAGGAGGTCACCTGATTAAGTCAAATGTATATTGAATTGGGATGAGCCTCTCATATATATATTTTTTTTTATTTTCTAAAATCACACATTTACAATATTACTTACTAGAGCTGCAAGCAACTGATTCAAATTGAACTAGAATTATGAACTATATGTTCAAGTTCATATCAGATCATACCAAAATGTTTAGAACTTAAAAGTAGGTTTTTCTAAAGGCAAATTATTCTTCAAGTTTGTTGTGAGATTCCACATTTGTGTATTAATTTCAGGATATTATAAAAGTCCTTAATAAATTAAAAAATAGGGCTTGTGATTAGAAGGAGATGGGATTACATGTGGTTTTCTAGGGAAACTTCAGCGGAGTAAAAGATTTGATCTATAGGCTACCTGAAGGATGTTTTGTTTTTGTTTTTGTTTTATTTTATTTTAAGAGATGCAGTTCTTTCCATTGGCAGAGACAAATATTTAGATATTTGGAAGCAGAGAAATATCTGGATACTTTGCCTTAGACCTGGTTCATGTTCAAATATTTTGGCCTGAAACTACTTTTAGAAGTTGCCCATAATCCAACAGGATTATACCATATCATTGCCGAAAGCTCTTCTGGTTTAGTTTCTATGATTCAATGGCATTTTTGTGTGTGTGTAATATCCAAGGATCAATTTTATATTGCATTATCTACAAATTTTGGTTGTACTTTTTTATTTTTAGCCTTGAAAATAAGTGCTAAAGCTACAAAATAAGAGTGAAATGATTAGAAGGGAATCTTACAAGAATAGTTGGTTAATTAAAGAGGATATGGGGTTCCAGATCAGGGTTGAGAGTCCACCCTGCAACTTAGTAAATGTCTTAAGCTTTCTAAACTTCAGCTTCCTCATTTCTAAAATGGGCTGGATGTAAGAATTAGATGAAGTACTTAGTCCAGTGCTCAGTATTATTAATTTATGTTTTTCCTAGTGCTCGTATTATTTGTTTGCTTATCCTTAGTTTTACCTTTATCAAAACCTTTGTTTGATACCATAGGCCTCACATAAATAAATCATCCCCCTTAAAATCCTTCCCAATCTTGAGAATGTTTTCATAAGGTGGTATTTTGTTCATACATAATTGGAGTTCATTTTTAGCACAGCCATACTATACATGACAAGCACTTTCAAGCCAAGGGTTCAGTGATAGGCCATCTGGTCACCTAAAGTCCAGATGATTTTCTAGAAGATGTGCATCTGCACAGATAGTAGGTTTGACCTTTTATAAGTTTGGATGGGCAGTAGGACCTTGAAAAAGAGATTTGGGCATGGATAATTATTATCCCATGTGTACACAAAATTCCACACAGTATTTCATTGCCTACTAATGCTGAGGTACGATTGTGGCTCTGATGCTTCTTAACAAAGTTAACTAGGCCTCCTTCCAGGTTTGTCTGGGTAAAGTGTAGAAAGTTTAGCCTTAGCACCCTTCCAGGAGCAAGTTGGGACTTTAATAACTGGAAATGATTTCAAATAGAGTTGCAGTAGACTTGTGATTTGTACGCTTTGCAGGTAAAAGCAATAGCTGTGTCCAACAGAAGGCCATTTATACAATCAGAGATTCACCCAACAGATTCAGCAAGAGAAGAAAGCTGTAAAATCAATTTTTCTAACATCAGCAGAAAACATTACCTCATCGTTTTGACCTGGCTGTGGAAATAGATTGGTTTAGATGTTTTAAGAAAGGATGAGGTGATATCACTTTTGTCATTGTTTATAGATTAGATCCTCTGGCTTATGCAGGGATCATATAGTGTTCACTGTAGTCAAGGAATTTATGGCAGTGAGACAGACCACCTGCCAATTTGAAAGGATGGATGTATTTTACTCCAAATCTCGGTGAATTTACCTACCATTTGGAATTGATAGAAAGCCAATTTTTTTGGTATTCCAGATAAAGCACAGCAATAAACGGTAAGAAAGATCTAAATAAAAGGACTGTGATGTTTTTCTGAACTATTTAGGAAAGCTACAGGAATGGCCATTTGTGGAGGAAATCTGTACTTATTTCTGTATTGATTAGGTCATTAGTGCCATTTGTTCTACTCTGCAGGAAATTCCTTCACTTGGCTTGCTCTTTCTGCCCTCTGAATTACTTTGTTTCTCCGGGCAAAAACTTCTTATCAGTTTAAAGATCTAAAGTTTCTGTAACTCTGCCTGTATTATTTGCTGAAGCCACAGGGGCAGTGATAGGGAAAAATCAGTTTTCCTTGACCGATTCTGAATTTACCTTTGATTAGTTTTTGATTGAAAGCTACTTGTAGGGTTCTTTTGGGAGAAAAAAATTGTTTTATTGTTTTGCATTGTAAATATTAACTGATATTTATTAACTGCTTCTCAAGTGAAAAAGACTTCTGTGCTCATGTGACGTCCACACAGATCTGCTCTTGGCTGTGGGCTCAGCTGTGGCAAAATTTCTGTTACAGCATAGTTGGGGATGCTTGCCTAAGGAAAAAGGAAGATGTATATTTTATTCTTTTATTTTTTTCTCTGTAATATGATTTACGCTGTAATACGTAAAAGCCATGTGAAACACAGAATTAGATCTAATCTAGAATCAGGATCAGGTCTTGAGAATCAGGATGGTGGAAGGGTAGGTATGTGGTAGGGCCTTGACAAAAAGGACATGGAAATTAACTTTTGAAACTGATACAGAGTGGTTGGAAATCTATCTGCATGCATCTCATATCTATACTTGTGACTGCCATTTGGGGCAAGGATGGATTCTTAGCTCCTGATGTCACCTATTGTTGAGACATACTTTCTTCTAGTGTCCTAGAAAGGCAATGGACTTGAGGTCAAGGTGACTTCAGTTCTTTGGTTTGAATTCCTTCTCTGCCTTTCTCTCCCTCTCACTGGCCTGGCCAAGCTCATCAACTGTTGTGAGCTTCAACGTCTTTATTACAGTATGTGGCAACAATACTTCCTTTACCAGTTATCGTGTGTCAGATACTCTCTACATAATAAAAATGTCATCTCCTTCCTGCTTTCTCCTACAGGGACTATTTATCCATTAAAGCACTGAAACCTATAAAAATGTGGAATTACGTAGGTATCAGTACTAGTTTTGAAATGCTATAAAATTGTAGTTTGAGTCAAGTATTTTATCTGTTCATGGATTGCTGGGAGAAAAAAAGGAGATAAGAGATTTGGAGGAATGGTAGGATTCTTTTTTTTTGCGCATTGGCTTTTATAAGGTGTTAACGATACATATCACATAGTTAAGGAAAAGAATTAAAAAAGAAAAAAACTACAATGCATCTAAACCCTTATCTTTATTCAGTGCCCAACTTAGTCACTTAGAAGCAATGCTATTGACTTCAGGGACCCAGTGGTTCACACTTAAAGTACAAATAGATACCCAAGGCTAAGTGACTAAGGGAAAATAAGAATATAAAGAAATTTTGAGTAAATAAATGAAAAAAATGATTTCGAAGATATTTATTAAACGATGAGTAGAATTTAAAGAAAAATTGCCTTTCCATTTTTTTTTTTCTAATGTTCACAAGGTTTAGGCTTTCAAAGTGATGTTTAATGGTACTCTTTTGTTATTGTTTATAGTTAACGCATATTGCCTTGCTCCTGAAATATGTATTCTAAGCTAGCCCTCTGTCAAGGTGGGGGAAAGTACTACACTATTTATTTGTACTCTGCCTTCTGTCTCACAGAGAAAAACTAATGACAGGTAGATAAATCTATTTTTGGCCCACATGCCAACACATATTTATGCAATTTACTGATATTGAGGATAAAATTATCAGTTTTTACTGTTTACTCTGAAATTTTCTTCTGGGAAGCTTGACTTTCAGTGAGCCAGTGTGAGCTTTCTTCATAGATTGTTTGTCCTCAATTTATTTTCTACCAAGGAAACCCCGGACACCTGGAGCCCACGTGCACTCCTTCTTGGCCTGTGCTTTCCATGTGTTTGGCACAAAGGGTGACGGTTGCTTTTGGCAGATGTACAGGATCAAAGTGGCCTTTTTCTTCTTCTACCCTCAGAAAGTCAGTTTCTCAGAGAAAGGATGTGGTGAGGTTAACAGAAATTTCAGCCCTAACCTGAAATAAAAGTTAAGCATAAGTAGGATAATAAGCCTGTTTATCAATTATTTGTCATATTTGGACAGGGAAATTTAGGGACTATGCTAATTAAATGTTTAAATCCTATTTTATGACCTGAAGAAAACAAACAACCGAAATAATCTTGTTTCCCCATTTAGCTAAACTGTAGAAACAGAAAATCTTAGCAATACTGTTTGTAGGTAAATATAAGGATTTATTTGATATCAATATATTTTATATTATATACAGAGAACATATTGCTCTAACTTTTTTTAACTTGTCTAATTCATCATATGAATTAGATGAGTTTTCTTGGATAAACGGGATTACGTATAATTTTATTTTTGAGAATATAGTATGCCTATTCTTTGATAAATATATGTGTATATATTCATATATATTTATAAATGCATATACACATACACATATATAATATGTATAATATACGTATACTATACCTATAACTTCATGACCTGGTTATATTATAAAAAGAATAATCCCTGCTATTGTGAGATCAGCGATGGGGTGACTATGCTAGCTGTTTTTCTATTTCATGTTGTTTCTGAATTCATTATTTCACTGCTAATTAACAATATCCCATTCAGGACAGGGTTCCAGAACAGAGTCAATGAAGAAAGGAAACTTGCATTTACACCTGTTCTGTATCCATCAGCATTGATAAAATGGCAAGATGGACATAGAGGGTAGAATGGGGAATTTATTGTTTCCAGTGAGGAATTAGAGATTTCTGTACACTTCAGGTTTTGATTCCATAGCTTTGCTCCAGCGATCAAAACGATCTATCCTATCTGTCTTACAAATGTCAGTGAATGATCTAGGGCCCATCATTTAACACAAATGAGCAATCCTATTCCTTAAGTGAATCCTATTATAGAAGGAAGTAAGTGTGAGTGAGTGAGTGAGTGAGTGAGTGAGTGAATCAGTGAGTGAGTCATCTCAAAGGGAAGTTTCACATTATAGCATTCTATTTTCTGTGCTACACAAGAGGGCCCTAAACCATTGGTTCTCAAATCTGCATATGCATCAGAAATCACCTGGAGGGTTTATTCTAATACAGATTGCTGGACTGAGCCACCACAGTTTCTGACTCAGTGAATCTGGGATGAGGTACAAGTATTTGCATTCCTAACAAGTTTCTAGGTGATGCTGATGCTGCTGGTGCAGGGACTACAATTTGAGAACCATGAGTCTAAAACGTAAAACTCCTTGTCAGAATGTAGAATTTGCATGATTGATGTTTCATAATCTGAAATTTTAAAAGACTACTGTAAATTTTCAAAAACAAACCTCAGGGTAAATTTTAATTTAAGTAAAAATTATTTTTAAAACATAGCATCTTAAAAAAAGAGGTGAGAATTCAAATTTCACTAGACAGAAAGAGTTAGGAGCCTCTGTTTTGGATGATTACAGGAGTCTGCAAGTTTTTCCTGAGGTAGTGTTGTTCTAAGAGTTTCCAGTGTAGGATTCTGAAATCCATGGAGACAGAATAATTCGTAATCCACAAGATTGGTTATTCTAAGGGTCAAGAAAAATGTATAGTTAAAAATTGATGAACACTACAGGTGAGTGCTAAAAATAAATACAAAAAAGTATAGACAATCGTTCATAAGTTTTATTTATAATTGCCCTAAACAGGAAAGAAACTAAATGTCCTTCAAAAGATGACTGGATAAATAACGGTGCATCTATACAATGGAATATTACTCAACAATGAAAAGGATCCAACTATTAATACATGCAACAACTTGGATGGGTCTCGAGGACATTACACTGAGTGAAGGAAGATAATCTCAGAACATCACAGACTGTATGATCCCATTTATATAACATCTCAAAATGATAAAACAAAGTGACATAGGAGGACAGATTAGTGATTGCCAGGAGATCTGTCAAAGGGGGGGGGTTGATTGTAAAGGGATGACATAAGTTAGCTTTTGGGGGTGATAGAACTGTTCTGTAGCCTGAGTGTTGTGGTGGTTATACACATTTATACCTGTGTTAATTCATAGAACTCTACAGCTCCCCATCCCCAACAAGCCAAATTTACTATATGATAATCTTATGATTCATGTAAATACCATAAAAATATGATAATTAAAATGTTTTAAATCAGAATAATACTATCTTTTAGTTATACCAAGTAACTGGATTTGCACAATTACGTGAGGTAAAAATATCCATTTATTTAGATAAATAAGAATGCTTTATCTCAAGCAAAAGGGGAAAAAAAATCATCCCCATGAGAAGATTTCTTCATAAATGCCCCTAAGGTCAAGGATTCTAGCAAAAATTTAGAAAACAGAAAAACCTGCCTGGCATAGTCCTTACCTGTGGCTCCTAGATTTTCCCTCTCCCATTTCCTCATTTGTCCTTTTTCTTAGAATCCTCCTCTGTAAGCTTTGTTGCTTTCAAAATGAATTTCAAGGGAAGGTTTGTTCTTCTCATTTATACTAGCTGAAAAAGACTGACAACTCTGGAGCTGCCATCCACATACCTCCCACATATGCATTAGCCCTCAGACATCGCCATCCACTCCCAGCGTGAACAGTCTCGTGATGGTTCTCGCAGGTCCTTGGAAGGAAGCCAATTCCATTTTGAAGTAGCTATAACTTTTGAAAACTAATGTCTCTAGAAGTGTCCAGAAGGTCTGGGTGTCCAGATATGTAGGCAGTTTAATCCTAGATCTCTAAACAAGTAATATCAGTAGATATCTGTTGAAGGGATGCATATTTAGATATAGATGATAGATAGATAGATAGATAGATAGATAGATAGATAGATAGATAGATGATAGATAGATAGATAGATAGATGATA
Source organism: Pteropus alecto (assembly GCF_000325575.1). Taxonomy (NCBI): domain Eukaryota; kingdom Metazoa; phylum Chordata; class Mammalia; order Chiroptera; family Pteropodidae; genus Pteropus; species Pteropus alecto. Next base: position 8,869,080 of record NW_006431210.1, read on the forward strand.
GATAGATAGATAGATAGATAGATAGATAGATAGATAGATAGATATAGATATAGATATAGATATAATGCTATATGCAGAGTACTCTGCTAAGTGCTTTATATATACGAACTTGTCCAATCCTCACAAACATCTGTGAAGTCAGGGATCTTATTATTTCTATTTCAGATAGGAAACCTGAGGCACAGAGATGCTCAAAGTCAGTGGTGAAATCAGGCTTCGAGCCTTGGACCTCTAACTTCGAAGTCCAAGCAGTTAACAATTATATCCCATTGTGTGTTTTGTTTTTGCCTATATTTTTTTCTTTTATAACAGACTGATATTTTTGTTTATGGTACGTTTCAGTTTACACATGATCCCCCCACCCCTACTCCTTAACCCTGGGACAATTCATAAACTCTTGTGCGGAGCTAACCTTATTACACCAACTGGACAGTATGTACAGATTCTAGTGTTTGAAACATCACAGAAAATGCCACTGAATCTCCCAGTGTGGGTAGAATTGCAGATGTGAGCAGAGGGAAGTGGTAGCTGAAAGCTTGGTGATACCTGACACAGTGGGGTGCTCTTGGAGCTGCATACATGTTTTCAAGTGCCACAACATGGTGTTTTATGTCTTATGGATGCTTAGACCTTACAGCACTTGGTCTCCTGTGGGTCAGGACTGAGCGCTGCCTGGTCAGAATAGAAAGCTTCTTTAAGAAGCCTTCTGCCCACCTTAGAGAGTCTGCTTTTCCAACCACTTTGGATGAGCAGAGAAGGACTTTACCCAGGAATGTAGAGAAGTTCACTGCTCCTAACTCTTTCTCTGATTCAGCTTGTAGAACAGACAGGGAGAACAAGAATCCAATCCAAATGTTAGACATAGAGAGGTTTTCCTTAGGTTCAGTACTAGCCAGTTAGACTCTGATGATGTTCTCACAGAAATTTTCTTTCTCTTTCTTTCTTTCTTTTTCTTTCTTTCTTTCTTTCTTTCTTTCTTTCTCTTTCTTTCTTTCTTTCTTTCTTTCTTTCTTTCTTTCTTTCTTTCTTTCTTTCTTTCTTTCTCTTTCTTTCTTTCTTTCTTTCTTTCTTTCTTTCTTTCTTTCTTTCTTTCTTTCTCTTTCTTTCTTTCTCTCTCTCCCTCTCCCTCTCCCTCTCTCTTTAACAAAAATTACATCTAGACATATGAAGCTTTGAGCCCTACAGCCTAGGGCTCTTCTCTCTCTCTCTCTCTCTCTCTCTCTTTTTCTTCTTTCTTTTTTCAGAGATAGTCAGCTCAGTGCCAAAAGACAGTTATGGATTGAGCTTTTACCACACTGTAAGGTCAGCTCCATTCCTCAAAGAAATCTCCAAGCCTGAATCCAAGCCCGAATCAGGGTGACACCTTTTGAACCTTAGAAACAGTCCTTCCCACAGATGGGGTAACATTCTGGCATGGACCAGAGGTCATATATGCACTTTATTATAACAGGATCTGTAGCTCAGTTACTTCTCACTTTTAAGATTACCACAGAATCAAGTTTTGAGTATGTTTTGTGTGTGTAGGTGTATATTTTTGTGGGACATCCAAGGCACCTTTGCCAATGAAAAATAATTGCATGTTTCTGGCTAAAGATAGGAGAAATGATACTCTCTTACAATAAAAGATGCAGTTATTAGGTGGTTTGGCATCTTTCTTGAATAAGTACCCATGATTGTACATGTGGGTGCTGCAGTCATTTCTCGGTGAACACATACCGAATGTGTAGGTTGAACGACTTTATGGGAAGCAGTGGACAGAGCGTAGGTTTTTGAGATTAACATTTGAATAATATCAGTGCCATTTTACCTTTCACAAGGGACCTATCCATTCTGAACCTCAGCTTTCTTTCCTTTCTCTCTCTCTTTCTCTCTCTTTCTCTCTCCTCCTTCTCCTTCCCACCTCCTCTCTCTCTCCCTCCCCCCACTCCTTCCTTCCTTAATATGTGTGAATGACATTAGTGGTAGGAGGATTAAAAACACTATATGAAAAGTGTTCCTTGTGGCATTTGGCACATAATATGATACACGAAAACATGAGAGCTATTATTTTTATATTTTTATAGTGTGGATTAATGTATCTGTGTTTAATTTTAATTAAATATGACAACTATGGGAATTTGTGATTATCATTACCTGAATACCAATTTTGTGATTTACTTAAAAAAAAAAAAAAACCACTAATATGAAGTGTAAGTTTCCTTTGGCTACAAAGGATTCTCCCAAGTTTCTTCTCCTAGTGACATGTCAGTAAGTTTTGTGAGGAAATAAAGGAGTATAAATATGAGTTTAATTTCCAGCACATCTTAGAGGTTAATATATGGATATAAAATGCAGCAGTTGATAGCTTTAAGTAGCTGCCTTTTAGATAGGTTCTTTCTGAACTGACCCCTCTTTAGCCCCAGGCTCTGGTGTGTATGGCTGGACTGCATTGGGCTGAATTTCAAGAGAAAGTGTACAAATGTTGCACACAATATGCATGGCGAGAGCCGAGACGGAATACAGGACAATCTCCTGCAGCTGGGAAGAGCAATTAGCAGCTTCATGAATTAGGGTCTTGTTTACACTGTTGTCCAAGATAATCATTTGTTTGTTTTAACTAAGATGCTCTATCTTCATCAGAGGCATCAATCCTCAAATTTAAATGATAAGGTCTTTGAATCTCATAAATAATGTTTGGATTTCACAGCAGGAACCCTGTCACGGCTCTTATTTTTCTCTCACTGACTGGTAATCAAGACATGAGTTACATATAGCTTTCGAATTATTCTTCAGTCATGAAAAAATCACGCAATCTATTCCAGCAACTTTTGTGACACAGATCTATTTTTTAAAATACCTTTTTACATGAACTCTCAGACACATACATACATACATGTGCATAGACACACCCCACAAACACTTGCACACACATATATGAAATAAAATTTCACAGAATAAGGCATAGCCTGACCAAGGGCAACATACTCTGATTTTTATCTACCCTATTTTATTTAATTCCACTCCATCCATTCTACTTCGATCTGTGTTCTGTTGATTTCATTTTAAAAATTCAAGTTACCAGCAATGATTTGACTTCATGAATTTACTAACAGCTCATAACCTAGAGTTTGAAGCACATTGATCTACATATAAATTTTACTTATGATTCTATCTTCTCTCCTAGGACTTGTAGAAGGGAGCGCACCTGGCATTACTGTGTATTTTTTATCTTTAGCTATGTGTGTTCTTAATACAATGACCAAAATACATCAGTCTTTCCACTGGATAAATGCCAATTAGTACCCTTTCAAGATAATAATGACATTTAGTCCCTCAATCAGGACTTATTGGTGAGTCAGATAAATTATTTTGGAAATCACGAGTGTGAATCGTTATTAAACTATATCTAGTTTTCCCAGAAGAGGGACTTCTTGAATAAGATGGTCAGTGTACTCCTGGAAAATGTTTGCTGATCTGAGGTGTATTATTTATAGAGCCACAATGCACAAGGTCAGTAATTTTTTTAAGGCACAAGCCTTAAAGACAAGTTTTAAAATATGGTAGTATTAACATAATATAAACAGTTAATATTTAAATAATTGAAAAATTGGTACACTTTTCCTGATTAACATGATTAGAAGACATTCATGGAAGACATTTACCTTTTTAGAAACATTTAGTAACTTCCTATTATGTTCCTGGTGGTTGCTAGAGACCCAGAGATAAGCAAGGCATAGTCCCTGTCATTGGGGAACTTAAAGCCTGATTCTCAGATAACTTCAGGACTCTGATAAGTGCTGAACTGAGTGAGATGTGTAGCCCGATAGAGGAATAGACCACAGGGAGTGGAGAGATACCGGGGATTTGTTAGGGAAGATGTGACTTCTGAATCTCATCTCGTTGGCTAATATATAGGTTTAAAACAGTGATCCCTCACATATTGTAAAGGGAGTTTTTCCAAAGGAAGAATCCTTTGGAGAATGGAGGTGGCTAGGGTGTGGTCCTATTTGACCTCGGGACTTCCTGCTTTATACCAAAAGCACTACACTATTCAGGAGAAGCTTAGTCAAGAAACACATGAGTCCAGGATGACGCCTGCATGCGTAAAGATTCATGTAAGTTCTTGTAATAAAAACATCAGAGAACTGTTTTGTGACAAGTGTCACAGGTGTGCATTGCACCATCTGCTGGCATAGGGAGAGCATGAGATACATTGCCAAGGGCCAGATCAGTGTTCTAGCCCTGACAAGTCTTCTGGCAATCTTTCTGAGGGATTCTCAGGTTATGAACCTTGATATATTTTTTTTTCTTTTTGACGGGATTCGGTGCAAGAGGTGGTTTAATAAATAATCGTAAAGCACTCCTTTTAAATTACTGAAGATTCTTTTAAATGTTTACAATTAAATAGTTCTTTTTAATTCCTCCAGGGGAACACAGGGGACCGGTGTATACGCTGAACAATGAACGAGGTGCCATCTGTAAGTGAATGGTGGGCGCAGCCCCCAGAGGACGGCTTGTTCTTGGAATCAGCTTCTGACTCTGGTCCGATTCTTCTGGACCAGAACAGACTGAACTCTGCCTCCATGGCCTTCCCCTGCACGCACACCCTAAATGCACATCTCCACTATAACCTGGCCCCTTTGCCTCTTCAAACCATCCTTGCCACTGGCTATAGCATGTGCCTTGCTTTCTGATCCCTGCTGTCTCATCCCTGGAGTGATGTCTGGAAAGAGAGAGCCATACTTGGGTTCTCAGGGAGGGTGAGAGGAAGGTTGCTCCCAACTCTTCAGGGTGTGTAACGACAGGTTAAGATAATGAAAAATTTCATTTTTAAAGTTCCCTTCTTGATGGGTAATTGTCAGACTCAAACAGAATTATTAACTCTTGACTGAGGACTTTGAGTAATTGTTTTTGGGTTTTTTTTTTCCCATTTGAAGGATATCACTCTCTTCATCTTATTGGATGAGAGGTGGTTTTCTTTGAATCATGAATTATCTAATCAAACTTTTTCCCTTGCAAATTGGTAAACTGTCCTATAAGGATTCATTTGGAATTCGGTATTTAGCATATGTACTGAAAAACAGAGAAGATAAATTCTTGGAAAGCTAAGTTGAGTAACTCCTCATTTTTAGCAGATTGTAAATTGTTTGAAGGCAGATGCTGGACCATATCTATCTTTGTGCCTCTCACGATTCCTAGCAGAATGCCTTGCACCTAGTAGGAGCCGAGTAAATAATTGTGTATCGACTCCATTGGCATTAACAAGGCCTGATTACACATGATCACTCACACGCAGATTGTCTGGACAATTAAAACCAGATCCTCCAAGAGACCAAACATTTTTTTTTTTACTTTGACCAATTTAAATACAAATCTTTTCAGGCTTGTAAAACATCAAATACTGAATACAATTTAATATTCTCTTATTGATTCATTGTCATAGTAGGAAAATCAGTAATTGAGCTGTGTTCATGAGGATAATGATTCATGCTGTTGAAACACCACCTTCCCCAGGCCCAACCATAGCGAGAAATGGTGAACGATGGAACATAAAGAAGGAAAGAGAAAAAGTGACTCTGAGAGTCCTTACTGCTAAAGCTTCTGGAATACTGCCCAGCATATAGGAGCACAATATAAGTGTTAGCTGCTATTATAATTGTTTAGGCTGCTCCTTTATTAGAATCTTTGAAGTACTAATGCATGTGCTCTGCATGGCATAACACAGAGAAATCAGGAGACTTAGAAATTTCCTATGGCCAGCTCTAAAATTTAAAAAATAGTGTTCACTTCTAATGAACTTTATTCTGTCCTGCCTATTCCCCCAAAAGAGCATATTTCCTGGGGTGAAAGTGAGGTATAGTTGGTGCCTTTTAACTTGCATCATCTTGGTCAGGTTTCTTGGCCCCACTGAGTCCCAGTTACCCCATCTGTATAATGGAAAGAGTAACCGTTAACTATTAGTGATTGTGAAAGAGTAAATGAGATCATTTGTATAAGCTGCTTAACATTTTACAGGCATTAAGTAATATGTTATCCTGATATCCTGAATGTCTATTCTGTATCGGGCATGATGTTAGCTGCTGCTGATTTTGAAATTATATTTGGGGACCTAACTTCCAGAGGTCTTATAAGTAGACATACATTCAATCTGAGGTTAGAGGACTATGTAACTTAATTTGGAGGTAAAAAAAAATAAGATCACATTTCATGTATAGGTGAGAATTCACAACTTTGAGAAGAGTCGTAGATTTTTTTTAATCAACCAGATTTAATATGTGGTCTCATAAGATCTACTAACTCAGAAATGTAGAATGGCATGCAAGTGCATACTGAATGTACAAGTTTTAATACTTTTGTAAATATTACAAGATTTGGATTGGTAATGAGGTGTCAGGGGTTACAGAATGTGATCTAGAAGAGCTAACAAGAGTTTTAAACCAAGCAGTGATTCTTATCCTGGGTTTTATTACTAACACAATGAGATTTCAACCTTCCAAAGGGATGTCCTGAGATGTCCCAGGTAGGGTTCCAGGAAACAGATTCTAAGATGGGGTTTAGTATGCAGGATGTTTACTAAGAAACATTCCTGGCACCAACACCATGGAGGGCAGAGAAAGGAACAGGAGTGGATAGAGGGAGAAAGCCAGCTGCAGTTCAGGTTAAAGGATGAAAACATCCTTGGCCAGCTCTGTGGAGCACTCTGCACCTAGAATCATCTTCAGAGTGTCTCGCTAATGTTGAGATGGCCAGACCTTGCGCTCCTACCTCCATTGGTTATTGGATGTGGACTGCCCTAGGAAAGGGTGCTGCACTGGAGACCCAGCTCTCTATAGCTGAGATCATCTTTTGAGAGACAACAGTCCTTCCTTGAAGAGGGATCTGTGTCTACCACCAAAGTGACCAGAATGGTAAAATAACACCGTGATGCCCTAGAGCATATGTATCTTAATGCCCGCTTCGGTTGAATGAAAATTGTTGTGCATCACTTTGAGGCAGAGAAGCCTTAATAGACATGGGTCAGCTTTTCAAAACTGTGGTCTCTAAGGAATTGTCACACTTCTCACATTCTCCCTGGAAATAATAATCAATCACCTGCAGACCCGTGTGTCTACCATTCTAGACTGAAGTCCAGTTTTGGTGCATAGTATTGGTATCTGAAGATTATTTAATCCCAGAGAAAAAGTTATACATTAATCTTTTTATCATGGAAATTTTCAAAACCTGCACACAATAGAGATAGTTGAGTCACAAACTCCCATGTACACATCATGGAGTGTCAACATTCTCCCCTTCTTTCAGAGAAAGTTCTAATAGCATAAAACATGGCCTCCCGTGTTGATCTCATACAGATCCGGACGTGTGTGTCCTCAGAGTAGGGTGAGATTTCACAATGTCCAAAATCAAGAACGTCTCTTAATAGTGCTGACGTGAGCGCGGTAGGAGCTGTCAGGGCTCTGGTTCTGGAAATGGGCATTTCTGCCCCCGGGGACCTGTGGAACAGTGCCCGTCCATCCACTCACATTTCCACTGTCCTGGCTTCCAGGCTCGGCTGTGGACATTGTATTTGAACCTGGAATGTTCAAACGCTGATGTCCGAGGCTATCTCCATGTTCCATGGCACCCAGGAAGGCCACACCGCGAGTCACAGGCCAAGAAAGGTTCAGGACATTGACTTCATTTTTGTGATGATGCTGTGTCAAGGGACCTCCTAGAAATTGCTGAACGTGGAAGTGATCTGCCCACCTCCTGTGTTCTCAGCTGTTCTTCAGCCTACTATAAAACTACAGTCAAAATTTCTGTTTAGGAAAAGAATATCTTAGGGAATTCTACAAAGACTAGCTAAAGCAATGTTGGGGATCTTATTAGAACCCTCCCTGTGACTTCAACATCCAAACCATTTCTGAGTCTTTTGCAAGTTTGAGTCCCCCAGTGGGTCACCGCCAAAGCATTCGGGATGTCATCCCCGCTCTGTTAGACGAGGTCTCGGCGGGGCTCTGTCCTGAGCAGAACGGTCCTGGCACACCCCGCAGTGAATCAGCAGTCCACTTTACCCCTGCAACTCAAGCAGGAATTTGTTGGTTGTTTGGCCCCAGAGCAGGTGGTGGTGGGGGTTGTGGCGGTTGCATTTCCTCTTTGAGGTGGGGGCTCAGCTGTTTCCTTGGTCACATGCCCCTAGTAAGTGCCTGAAGAGGCAGGAGGCCAAGAATACAGCTGAGACTTGAGCAGCCGCCAACTCCCAGCAGCTGCTACTCTGTTCTCTGAGCTGGAACCAACTCCAGGCTGCAATGTGGCCTGATCTGGCATTTGGGGAGGGGCCTGAGAGGAGTATCTCTTGCATATTCTGAGTGACTTAACCCACCTGCTAGTGTGTGTGTGTGTGTGTGTGTGTGTGTGGCCTAATTTAAGTGACACTTTTTTGACATTCAAATTACATGAAAACATTTAGGTCAGTGAAAAAAGCAAAGGATTTTCACTCTTTAGAGGTCAGTGGATTGCAGATCTTCCAGCTGAGGGTACCATCCTAACTCAGAATGTATGTATTTAACATAAATTTGTTTTGGTTTATATTTGTGTCTTTCTACATATGCACAAAAACAGCTTGGAAAGGATATTTGACTAGGAGTAGTAAGAACTGAGTCCTAGTTGTTGTGTGGCCTTTATGATGATAGGTATATGATTCTGGACATCATTATTGCTTTTGGTCTAAGCTTTTGTTTGTTTAATATGCTAACTGAAGACCATACATTTCTCAGATCAGATTATGACAGCTTGTTTTTTTGAGAAGTAAAGAAGTTAAAGTAAGTGGAAAATTCTGGGCAAAATGCTATACATAGGCCCTCTAAAAACTACACAATCAAAATATGTACTTAGATATATACCCATCTATATATTTATTTCTACATAGCTATAGTTAATAGGTCTTTTAAAACGTTTACCGCAGATTTGTTTCATCTAATGTAAATATATCCATTTGGAGGTAAGAGATCATTTGAAATATTCAGGATTCTGTTATTCCCTATGTTAGAAAAACAAATAAAAAAAATTCTCTGGGTAAACAGCATGAGTTCATGAGTCTGTCCTCCTGCACAAAAGCACTTCTGTTGATGAGAAGCAAATTTAATGACTCCACTAGATTGTTTAAACAATTAATACAGTTTCCCCCTCAAGTCTGGGTCTTCTTACTGAGTTGGGTGGCACTCTAGTCATCTTTGTACCCCTCTTCCTACCAAGGTGCTTATTAAGAGTGTGTGGAACAAATGGAAAGATATCCAAGTTATCCTGTTCCTTATGAAAGGAAAAATAATGATGACGTGTGTCGTCGTGGTTTTAAAAATACCCAGATTATCACTCACAGTGTATAACAGCTCAAGTGGCCCTTGCCCATCTGCTCAGAACCTTAACTCCAACCTGCCTCTCAAAGAACAGTGTTTGCAGGTAGGAGCTGTTTGAAAGTGACAAACCTATGTGGAGGCTTCTCAGTCAAAGGGATTAATAGACAGTATATATGATGAATGCTGTAAATGATTATAGACATCGCCTATGCACCCTTCCCTAAATCCAAACCTGCCAAGCAAAAGGGAATCAAATTTCTTTTAATGAAGTTATAGGGCCTTCCCATAGACTGTAAATTTTCCCTGAAACTTTTTGGTTGATTTCTTACAGAGAGAAATAATCTTAAAACACAAAATTCAAGTCAGTGGCTCCATATAAATATATCCTTGAATTCTTAAGAAATTTTAGCCCATTCTGACTCGTAATTGTTCTTGACTTTGTTTCTAATACTTTGAGTCATTTTGGTTTTGATATTTATTTCAAGCACAAAACATATTTTATGATAATGTAAATGTTTATAAAACTTGTCTCAAGATTGTTGTGACATTATTAAAATAGTTTTTTTTATTTTGTTACATAATTTGGTTTGTGTATAGATATCTTTCTTTTGTTTTATCTTTGGCATTTATTTAAAACATGCCTTTTCTTAGACTTAACTCCTGTATTGCACATTTGATTAAATGTCCTCATTCTTTACTTTTGGTTTTATTAGCAATCCTTTGTCTTATCTTTACTTTCAGTATTTTCCGATTAAATGGGTAATTACATTGCAACTTCACAGGGCAATTAATACCGCAAATAGCCCATTTTAATTCATTCATTATTTTTTGATCTCTAAGTTTACTTTTTCTGATTATAAAAGTAAAATGGGAGCATTTGAGAAGATTTAGAAAGACTAGAGTGGGCACACACCCGCAGTTATCTGCCGTGGTTCCAATTCACGAATTGCCACTGGCATCACTTGGGCATAATTTTATTATTTCTTGCCGGGCATGTGGTGACTGCTATCCTTGCTCAAGTGTTGTGGTTAAAGTCAAAATCCTGGGACCAGTCTGTCAGAATTTGAACTCTGGCCCCACCCTTTCCTAGAGTGAAAGCTTGGCTATGATACTACATGTCTCTGTGGCTCATTTGTCTCCACTCTAAAATAGCACATTTAAGGGTTAATCTTTTTATCTTCTATTTTTTAATCAGAATAATGTCGGGTACAGAATGATTGGCCAATAGATGTATTGGAATTGTTTTAAACTAGCTCTGTTACATTAGTATTAAACTTTATTTTTATGTAAAATCACAAATTGTATTGTAGTAAAAGTAGTTTTATTTACCAGTGTGAATTATGGCAGTGGTAATATAATGAGGAAATAATTGCAAGTTTGAAAGTGAGACCATGGCGGTTTTGCCTTACAACTAGTCACCATAATCTCATGACTTGTTAAATGTATGTATTAATTCACTAAGTAAGTGCTTCATCAAACCATTACTGAACCCCAAGTGTCTCAGTACAATAAAAATAAGGATACCCCTATTTTTAAAGAACTTATGGGAAAGAGAGATAAGTAACTGACAGATTCTTCCTGAAGAAATGACAGTCTCTTTTGTAATGACTATTGAGAGCTGAGCTTCATTTGCAGCCCTGCTTACTCCTTAATGCATTTTGGAGAGGGGCTGGATCATAAGAAGAGAAAAAAGCAATGTAAGATCCTTTATAGTTAATTAAAGGAAAATGTAATCTAGTCTAAAATGGGAAATTATAATGCATAAAAACTTAATTTATAATGAAATTTTGAATGATACTGATACAGCAGCACTCCAAAATAATACACCTTGGAAGCTAGCAATAGAGCATGCATTTTGTCAGGTTTACAGCATCTGCATTATGTCAGGATTACAGCAGTTGGGTACCACTAACGGTGACTGGAGCATCTCTGTATCATCTCTGACTTTGGTTTTATCTGTTTTGGGGAAGGAGTAGTGCTAAATATAGAAGCGTTAATTTTTGCAGGAGCATTATCTCTACTAAAAATAGAAAAGTAAAGAATGGGAGCCTAAACACCTTTGGGGGGAAAGCTGTATAAATTACTTCTAATAAATATGGTATTTATTACATCCTTCATATATATTCCAGATGTGAAAGAGAGAGGGAATGAATAAATGTGTATCTATAGAAAGGTTATATTAAGATGGTTAGAGACTACACTTTACACTGACCATGGTGAATATTAATAGCTTATTATTGTCAGCTAGAAAACATTTTTTTTGCTCCAGTGTTTATTTCAAAAAAGGCTGCAATTATTTTTCAAAATCCACTAAGAGACCTGCCCCAAAAACTTCAGTTGTAATGTTTTAAGCAGAAAAGAAAATCAACAAACAGAATACATTTACTCCTAATTTGCATATATAACTTTTGAAAAAAAATGTAAAAATGCTGCATTGTAATATCTTTTAAGAGAAAGCTTCCTAAAGTTCCTAATCATTTTTTATTAATGTAGTCAAGACATGAAATCTGCAACAGAACCCAGGCCACTCGACTAGGTCGTGTCTAGAGAGAGCCGGGTCATAAGATAGGTTGACTTATCAGAGAATTTTTTAAAACAAAAATCTTCAAAAGTTGACTGGCTGAATTCATGCATAAATGATACAGCAGGCAGGGAGCGTTTAGATAGGCAGCATTTCTTTTTGGTTTTTCAGTCACCATAAATTTGGCATCTTGGATCACCAGCAGAGGGAAGGAATAGCCTTGTTTTCTGCTCCTGTGTTGTTCTCCCCTCACTCCTGCTGGAGTCTCTGAAGTTTAGAAAAACTGTGGCCTGACCTGGAATTGGCATCTTTGAGCATGCCTAAGCCCCCAATGGGAATTGTCATCTGTGGGCATGCCTAAGCCCCCTAAAGGAATTGGCAGGCCACAGAGATTCCAGCAGGGAGCCAGCATGCCCAGAATTATAAACCACCTGCCAGATTATAAAGATAGTTTTGGACCACAGAGAATTTCAAAGACCTGGGATTACACAAATTATATACACAAATCTCTGTAGATGATGATGATGATGATGATGATGATGATGATGATGATAGATAGATAGATAGACAGATATCTTAATTCTTAATATTTAAATTAGGATACTAACAATGCTTTGTGAGACTAAAAGACATCCATGCTAAAATGCTTAAAATGCTTTGGTTCTTATAGATTACTTTTCTTCGTGTACATGACTTGCGAGAAGCAACAAGATCTCATCATGTTCTTTACTTTCCACACATCTTTCTTTTTTTCAGTGAAAATATGTAATTGTTTGAAGTGTAGAACACATTTTCCTATATACTGTGCTTTAACAAACGCAGGGAAATGCTATTCCTAGCATACTGTTTATCTATAATGACGAATAAACCCTGTCTCTGCTTAGATGCTAATAATGAGTGAATGACTCTTTTTGTCTTCCTAGTTTTAAATCTATTTGTGAAAATTAAATTTTGCTGCAGTCTTTATCATGAATTTCTCCAAATATCCTTTGTTCCACTTTTACATGTTAATTTTGCCAGTTTTTGTTGTTTTGTTTTGTTTTGTTTTACAGTTGAGCTGGCTGGCCTGCTTCCCTCCCTTCCTTCATCTCTTCCTTCTTTTTTTCCCTCCTTCCTTCCCTCCTCCCTCCCTCCTTTGCTTCCTTCTTTTCTTCATTCCCAATTTATCATTATGAGTATGTTTTTTTTTTTCTCATTTTATAATTTCTCCCCAAGCTTAGGCCTTGGACTTTTTATTAAGGAGACTATAATCAACAAAAAAGATTTCACTGCCAAGACTGCCTTGCTATGTGCTAGGAATGCAACCATTGACTTCTCCTTTCTTATTTATGTTTAAAATCTTAAAAGTATCACAAGTAAGCCAGCAGCTCAAAAGCTGACTATTGCACATTATATAAGATTGACAACTATTTCATTTTTGTGATATACCAAATAATAAATTTGATTCTTTCCCAGATAATTTCATCCTGACTATTTCCGTATCTGTAGCCTGGATGTACACTATTGCAAACTTTTAACAGCTGCATTCACTTATGTTTCCCAGGTATTAGGTTGTCCTACTTCGTTGCAAGGTTGCTACTTGTATTTGATTTTTAAGTGCAAGATTGCACATTAGAGACATCAAAGTGGGTGCATTAGCCTCTTGTCTTTCTTCTGACAATGTCAATTTGCACTGGGTCCACCAGCAGTTTTTCTTTTCTTTTCTTTTTTTTTTTTTAAGTCTCTGAAGAGGAAGTGTGCTTCAAGACTATTTTGTTCTAATCACATCACACATGTGCAAAGCTAATAGCCCCGCCTAGGCTCTTAGCTTAGGCATTATAGAACCCATGAATAAAAGGACTGCAAATCTTCCACTTCACTATCAGGAATCTCCCGGAAATTCTTGTATACAATGAAATAACTGCCTTCTTTCAGTAGTAAAGGGACCATTCAGCCCTGGAATCACAGGCCAATATTTTCTATCACCTAAGTCAAGACTGGCCACATGTTTCCTGAATTTCAACGACAGTTTCTTTCAGTTCCTTCATATAGAATGACTTGAAAACGTACTTTATCCTGCTTTATCCCTTTCTTTAGCACCTTCATCCCTTTTATGTAGCAGGCTCTAATAACTCACAGAACTTACATCAGCTCGTATTATTGTAAGATTATCAAAATGGATATTTTAAACACATGAAGAATTATAAAAAGCAAACACCCATTTTCCACCATCTGGGTTTCTCAGAATTAAAGGGTCTTATTGGAACAGAGAGCAGCCACATAGGAGAGTCCATCAAAGCAGAAGGCATTCATCAGCAAAATGCTTATAGTCTTGAATACTACTAATTCTTCAACGGTTCCTTCAAGCAAGAAAGTTTTTGTTTGTTTGTTTGTTTGTTTTTTAAAGGAGTTTTCCAAGAGGTCAGGCTTAAGGCCAGGAGATGGGGGGTACATCTCCGAGCCTGGCTAGTCTTTTGAGGTAGAGAACTGCCACATGATTGCAATTCTGACAATGAATGGCAGCAGGCGGGCCAACTTTAGACTGCAGCCCCTCTGTTTCAGATGACCAAACACATGCTCCCTTCAGGTTGCTTTCCAAGCGGGGCATCTGAGGTCCAATCAGCAGGGTCGCAGATGGCCCAAACCTGGAGTAGTGCCCAACACAACCAGGCACACACCAATTCATATGTCCTAAGTAGGAAATTACCTTCTGGCCGAGCCCTGGACACTGCAAAACACAGATTCCAGTCCACCAATGTGTTGGAAGGTTGCTGAAAATCTTTCCCTTCCAGAAATGCATCAATTTCTCCTTTCAGCAGCCTGGTAT
>NW_006431210.1:8883740-8893823 GCF_000325575.1 Pteropus alecto
AAACTAACAGAAGTCCGAGCTACACTGGCCCAAGGACCCCCTGTCCAGGGAGTCTGGTGCCTATATTCATTATCTGGAACATTTCTTTAGAAAACTTATATTTAAAGCAGGACCCAAACACAAGCGAAGCCCTTGATGGCTTAGAAATAAAGGCTTAGAGACATTGTTTTGCATATTAGCTCTTACTTACTGTATACTTACTCTACCCAAGTCTCCATAAGTTCCCTCTCTGAAGGCTCATACCCCTTTTTCCCACTTTAGCGCTTGAGGCCTTGACTGCAGACCCTTTCCCTCACTGTGTTCACACACTTCCTGCAGTGGTTTTGCTGTTGCTTTCTCTCATATAGCTATCATTTAAGTAGGCTTTCTAGAGATTTAATTGTGGTGAGGAACAATTCCAATACAACGTTGCTACCCATTAGATCCAAAAACATGCCACTGTCGAATGAATTCATTCATCTTACATTTCAAGTGCATCTTCTTTCAGGAAGTCTGAGGGTGGTAGGGATGATTTATCGAAACTTACGTTCTTCTCCAGCAAATGTGTTTGTCACAGTGGCTTTTTTGTTTTCGTGACTGCATTTACAGGGGTGTCGATATATAATTTTGCGTCGTAAGCACTACTTTAAGCCGTGTGAAGAATAGGGTAAAGCAAAACAGGAGGAAAAGACTCCTGCATTCTAGATGTGGCAGAGTGGCACATACGAACAGCATTGTATCTGAAGTAGGTGGTACTTCATCCTGAGGAATAAAATGACACTTAGTGAGGGTCCTGATAAAGTGAGCACTCGGAAGAAACTTCATGTAATAACCGAAAGGAATAGAGTTTGGGAAGAATGAGAGGCCTTGTTTCTATATATTTTTTTTTAGCCTAGAAATGTGAGTAAGGCCTAGATGTCTGGCCAGTTTAATTACAATAAACCATGCATGTGATCGATGCTATTACCTACTCGGAAAAACTCTGCACCTGTGTCTTCAGCTCAGGGGTTCAGCACGCTTTTGTCTTTAGTGAAAATGTCTTTCCCATTATTTATTTTCTGTTAATTATATCTACTAGTTCCCTTACGATTGCTTTTAAAATTTGCCTTTGAGAGCAGAAGAATTTAAGCAGACCTTAAGTCTAAGGGAGGCAGCGGTGTATTATTGTTTGTGCCATATGCTTTAGTCCTGTGATTGTTTTGTTCTCAAATCGCTTTGTCTCTTGAATTCTCTAGTTAGATCCATAGCACCTTCTCTTTCTTTTTCTGGAATCCTACCCAGAAGGCCACAAGTGTCCCAAGCAGTAGATGCTCCATAAGTAAGCTTCGGCTCTCTCTCTGAATGAATAGGCCAATTACCACAGAGCTCAGCCAGACCAAAACCTTCTTGCTACCCATATATCCAGAAACATGTCATGGTTTTAGTAGCCTCCGGTGGGGCCTTTTCCTTTAATTCTTGCCACATTGGTTTATAGGTAGCTGAGTGATTAGAGACCTTGGCTTTTAGGTGGAAAAAGCAGAATCACAATAAAGTTACCCAGACCTCACTGATTAGAATCCAGTTAGAGCGTGAAGCCTCCTTTCATTCACTTTTATTAGTCAACGGATCCTACTATGTATCAGGCAATGTTCTCGGTACTGGGGTTAGTACAGAGGTAAATGAAACAGGCAAAAATCTCTGTCACTGTGTAGCTTATGGAATAGTGGGAGAAGAACGATTTTTACCACTCGGTTCAAATTTTAAGCACTGTAAAAGAATGACTCATTGCATTACTAAGACCTGGGGCATCCAGTGATTGAAGGAGGCAACAGCCAGCTTATTTAACACTAAAGAACAGGACAAACAGGCAGCTTGTTTGCCATCTTCCCGACACTGTAGGCTAGTAATGAACGGTGCAGTAGATACGAGGATAAAATGTAATAATCTAGGCAAAACACTCAGTCCAAAATACCCATGTCATAGTAAATAGTCAATAAAAACTCTGATCGGTATGGTTGTTGAATCCTCTAGAAATAGCTACATCAACATGTTAACACACAATTATAGCCTAGAGCTACCTTACATAACTAGAAGCTTCTTCTGTTCCTGTGCCTCTTGAAATTCCACATAGTATACTTAGCATGGCGGCATATATCCATTTCTGCTAAATCTCTCTCTTTGGCCTCTCTCTCTCCCTTTGAGAATGAAACAAACCTCCTATAGACATAGACCCTTCCCTGAGACCCATATTTTGGCTTTTTATTTTGGAACTCGCCCTTCAATTCCTTTGCTCCCCCAGAAAACCTTTCATTCTTCTGCTGTTGGGGGCAGGGTGGGAAGCAGTGCCAAGGTCATTTAAACTTATACGTTGATTCCTCTTGATTAGGTTAGTAATGATTGCTAATAATAATTCTGAAAAGGCAACATTAAGGCATGAAATATTCATATGCTATGGCACCAAATGCTAACCATTGACAAAAGAGAAAAACAAAGATATCATAGCAATGGAAACCTCTTAATTCCCTAATTTGCATATGGAAAAACAAATTTTTTTTCGCCATTTCAAAAAATCTGACAGAATAATAATTTATCAATTTATCTTCCCTTTTATTCATTTCATCCAAATGTCTCTTCCTTTCCTCTTTTCTGCAAGAAAGGTTTTAATAACTCAAACATTTAGCTCCCACTCTAGCACCTATAACAGCATCACGTTTGTTAAGTTTCATTGTTTTTGAAATGGCAGATGCTCCTTTCACTTCTTGTAGGAATGAAAGAGAAAAGATTTCATGTCAGATATGCTGAATAAATTTTTTTGAAGTGCTTTTTCTTTTCGTGATGATTTTTAATAATTTTTAATCCTTTAAGTCAGAATCGAAAATACCAATTTCGTGAGAAATCCTCATTGCATTACAAGGTGTCTCCAATATAAGAACTGAAAATAAATAATGAATTATATTTCTGGCGTCCAGATCAAGAGGAAATTTTAAAATATTGTTTGAACTGAATTGAACTGAATTTAGAATATAGACGTTCAAGCATCAGTGAGATAATAATACTCGAGCAAAAGTATTATTTTAGTTGAGCATCCCTTCCATACCTAAAATAGTGTTGCTTGTCGTAGGAGGTCCTAGAGCAGTGATGTGGAGGGGAACATTTAGAATAAGTATGTAATTCAGTGAGATTCCTGGAAGATCTAACTCTTTAAGAACATTTTCAGTTTTTAGCAAAGTTATACAGAATCAACATCAACAAGATGCCAGCAGTGTTATTTAAGTTCCTGAAAAATTTGTTTTAGTTACACTTGGAATGACAAGGCAATTCCGCATGTCTGAAATCCTGGCATTTTGCTTGAAGATTAGGGCGACACACATTTCTAATGTTACATGTTTTCTGGCACTGATTTAGATTCTAATTGTTCCACATTAAAAAATTATAATGCCTTTCTGCAAACTCTGGGTACACTTTATCTGGGAATCATGCAGGAATGTGATTTCTTGTGTGGCCCCTGGAAAGATGCAAACTATGAGTTCTAGAAGTGGAAGGAGGAAACTGGGCATATAGCAAGCAGACAGCTGTAGGACATTCTGTTAATTATGGCTTATGCGCTTTCAGGATTTTCTTTTCTTTTTTTTAGGCGAAGCAACCCTTGGTTGACCTCACAGACTGCAAGGACCTTGTCAGTTTACAATCCCTTATTTTTTCAATTTTTACACCTACAGCACCTCGTCTTCCTAGGTGGTCTCTCATCCAAGTACTAACCAGGCCCGACCCTGCTTAGCTTCTGAAATCAAATGGGATCGAGCTTGTTCAGGGTAGCATGGCCGTAGACTTAGCTTTCCGGATTTTCGAAGAGAAAGATCAAGCGTCATTTCTAGAAACCCAAATGTGTCCATGTGACTTTAAAGATAAAACCCAAATGTGTCCATGTGACTTTAAAGAAACATACATACCATCACCAGAAGACATGTTCGTGCAGTTTCTGTGCAGTAATTGCTGTCTGCTGGCTCACGAGAAAGGAAAGAAGATAGTGGCCCAGTGAAAAACAATGTGTGGGGCTGTCTTGCAATATCCTGGGAATTACTTGCTTAGATTGGGTGAGGCTGGTCTAGATGGCTAATAAAGCCATCAGTAGAGGATTATAATGTTTTTTAAAAAAAGCTCTGACACCCAGTCAAAATAAAAAAGTTTTTGACCTAGCTCTTCACTCTATGATTATGGATCTCGTATAAGCCACTGCTTTAATGTCAGCTACACAAGCCAGATTCAAGGTTCTTTGCAGTGCTATGGTATTCTAGGTACCTGCACATTCGTTTTAAGTTTGCACCAGTCTGGAGGTGGATGAATAGTGCTCTGTGTATGGATAAATCATGCCTAGACTCTCAATAGGATGAAGTAGGAAATATAAGGTTATGAAAGCTGAGGCTATTTAAAAATCCTGGGACTAGTCCCAATGGTCACACAGTGAAACCAAAACCATTATCAATGCTCTCTCAGATTATTTGGATTATTTTTAATATGGCAGCAAGGCCATTGGTCCTGTTCTCTGGGGCACTGATTCTATTGCAGATTCTCCTTAGTTGCAATAAAATAAAATAAAAAATGCAGAAAACTGGGCCAGTGATGGGACAAAGCTGCTTATCAGCTGCTCTGTTACATCCAACTCTCTCAGCCAGATTATTGATGTTTATAGTACAGCAAGACTGTGCCCAGAGTAAGCTTTGGGCATAAAAAAATGATAGTATTGTCTTTTTCAGTTAGAAATGGTGTCCGTTACCATTCTGTAGATGAGAACACATTGGCTATATATGCATCGACTATGGTAGAGGTCCAGTGGGAGGTTCTCTGAACTTCACATCCTAACCTTTTTATTCTTGCAGTGTCCACTTTGGATGGTTAAATAGCAAAACTTATCTTGCCAAAGACAAGACTGCTAAGCTAATGATGAGGTTACTGAAGGTCCCATTTATTGAGTAGCTATTAGAGCCAAGTACAAACCTGGGCAGGTTACATGTACAGAACTTGTCTTTACACGTATTATCAATATGTCGGGAAATTTTGTAAAGTGGTACTATTATTTTCTGCCTTTGATCTATTTGTATGTATATTGATTTGTTTGCTCTTGATATTCAGGGAGAAAAAAGGTTTTTTTAGGTTCTCCTTTTTATTGTGATAAAATATACATAATATGGTATTTATCCTCTCAGCCATTCATAAGCATGTAATTCAGTAGCATTATATACATTCACCATGTTGGGTTATCATCACCACATCTAGAGCCACAACTTTGTCATCATCCCTAACAAAAACTCTGTACCAGTTAAACAATACCTACTTTCCTCACTACCTCCAGCCTCCGGTGACCTCTATTTTACTTGCTGTCTTTATAAATTTCCTATTTTACATACCTCATTTAAATGGAATCATATAATATTTGTTCTTCTGTTTCTGGATTATTTTATTAAGCAAAATGTTTTCAAAGTCCATCTATGTTGTAGCATGTATCAGAATTTCAGTCCTTTTTATGGCTTAATAATATTCCATGGTATCTGTATACCATAATTTGTTTATCCATTGATCAACTGATGGATACTTGGGTTGTTTTCCCCTTTTGGTCATTATGAATAATGCTGCTATAAACATTGGCATACAAACATCTATCTGAGTGCTTTCAATTATTTTGGTTAGATATCTGGGAATAGAATTACTGGGTCATATGATAGTTTCTAAATCTACTGTTTAAAAAAGTAGGTTCTTTTTTTTTCTCCCTAGTTCTAACTTTTGTAACAACACCAAGCAAGGCCAACTTTCTTTTTCTGAATATGCTTTAAGCATTTGAAAATAGCTTTTTTGCCCTTCCTAAGTCTTTTGTCTAAGCTAAAAGAGATACGACTTTTTAAATTTTTTTTGGAGCACAAATGTAAGCCCTTATATCAACCCCTGCTACATTTCATTTTATTACTTTCATCAATTAGTTCATTCTATGGGGATATCTAAATATTTATTCTAGGATCCAGTGCTTTAGATACTGCTCTCAAGACTATGTCTTCCTGACTTTGAAATACAGTGAGAAAACATTTAATAATTATTAAAGCAGAAGTCATCTTTATTTTCCAGCTCATTAATAATCAAAAAGAGGATGATAAGGATAAAATTATTTAATCCATTTTTTAAAATTTCTCATGTGGACCCATTGGAAGTATTTAACTTTTATTAATTTTCAGGAAAAAAAAAAGGGGGTTTTGAATTGTGTTAGTTGACCTGAATATCAAGTCATAATGTAGAATACCCGTGCACATAGTAGAAGTGTCATAAAGGCTTGTCGTAGGAATTTAAACCTTGGCCTTTCTCCTTTGGATGCTTTCGTTGAGATCAGACCTGCCTTAGTGATTGTTGTGGGCTTATTCTTATGCCCAAAGCTTTGACATTAGTTGTTTCCATTTTTGGAATCCTGCTAAATGTAGACGTAAATTATGTTTCTGTCCAGTTTACTATAATAGTTAAAGAAGAAAAAGCGATATTCTACATATGAGCTACTGTATATTTATAATTTGCTTAGCTCTTAGAACTTAAATAAAAATACTCATATAATATATTTCTATCCCCTAAGACCCTAACGTGAGCATTCCTTTTCTTAAATACCCTGCTAGGTTCTTCAAAACAAGTTGTCTGGTAATTTTGGCTTTTGCATGGGTAGCTCAAGAATCTGAGAAAATGCCTATACCTTGGGTTGACCAAAAAGAATTTTATTAAAGGGTATCCTGGTTGAGTGTTTCTCATACGTGTATTGAAGAACATTTTCTTTGGGAAATTAAATTTATGTAAAATTTTCTTATTGATGTTTTTTATCACCTGGGGAAATGTTCAACTTGCTGAAGATATTAGCCTGTGTACTCTGTTCATGCTATGGTTGCTCTCATTTCTGAAAAGATTGCATTCCAGTTACTTTTTTTTACTCTTTTAATTTAATCTTACACATTCATAATATTTTTAAAAAGTTTAACAGAATATTGTTTTGAGAATAGGATACGTCTTCAGTTTATAAGTTATTGCAGCTTTTAAACACCGAATGCAGCAAATTGACAAATCACTAGTATCATCACAATTTGCAAGTGGCTTACATTTGCAGAATTGTGATCAGTTTAAAAAAGAAGGAACAGTGCGTATGGGAGAAACATTTCACTCATTTGAGTAAGTAAATCTTGACTGTGTTATTTCTTCATAAAGTACCAATACCGATTTGGGATAAGGTTAGTCATCCTGTGTTAATCGTTAGTAAAAAGATTGTGAGGAAAGTGACTAATAAAATGACCCTCCCAACTTGCTAATAGAATTCAATTTTAATTTCCCATTTTAGCCATCTCCTAGGAACTAAATCAATGCTGGAATTTGAATCAAATCCTGATCTTTCTTTCCCCACATGACAGCCCAGCGATTAAATATGTTAACACACACATGCATACATACACATACACAAAATTAGGACACACCTATTTTGTTGGTGGTGATGAAAGACAGAGTATTTGATATTTTTCATTATGCCTTTCTCCTCTCTCCTTCGTTCTCATTCCCACAATCCCATAATTACTACTATTTTCAACTCTAAAGTAAGCTGAGGAAATAAGAAACAACAAAAATATAACATGAAATGATAATTGCTTTCCTCATTGTAAATAGCTGACAGCACTGTTGATCAATTTCCTACAGCTTGTTTTGCAAGTGATTAACTGCCTTTGCTAAATACTATCTTCTAAATTACGGTTAAACTATTTTCACTGAAAGAACTGCAGTAACTTTTATTTTGTCCATTTGTATAGAGGCTCCTCTTTCTCTCTCCACCCCTCCAACTATAACAATTGAAACTTGGTCAGAATTTTTATTAACTGGTGATTAAAGATATCGGTTAAAAATAGTTTTGGTTCTTTGTGAAAAGGGAGATATTGGAACAGGTTAAGATTAAATGGCATTGGAAGAGTCGGGTTAGTTTGGCGAACAGAAAGCTGGAGTAGGGTTGATTTCCTGGCACTGCTTTCTTAGCAAAGAGAACAATTTTAATCAGTTACAAAAATATTTGTGATCCATATGTTCCTCCCTGCTCGTTCCCATATGCCCATATTCGCTTTTATCTTGGTGATGATGATTTTATGATTCAGGCATGCAAGAATAATACCTCGCTGGCTTTCGAGCTCAGTGCTATTTCAAAACGTGTCCTGGTAATTACGCACACACACATATATATCCAGGCTGTTCGCGCTTTGAGTTGGTCGAGTGGATATCAGTTTGTTCTCTCTCTTTCTCCATGGAAAGAATTATATCTTGCATCCACCTACTGGGGCTGGATTAATGCGGCTAGGTTTAGATTTGAAAACTGCATTGCCATTCACCTGTTGGATTAAAGGCCACTATACAAACATGAGGATCAGAAAAAGGAGACAAAGAGGTTGCGATGATCGTTGATAACTTCATTTTCTTTGGGAAAAGGAAAACAGAATCCAAAAAGCATTTGGTAATTCCATCCGTTACTAATGCATATTGTAAGACCTATGAGATAACCAGATAATTAGAATCTGGTTACTTAAACAGATTCTAATTGTAAAACATGTTGACTTCTATTCAGTATTAATGTCAGTCATAGTAGTCATGGTGAAACTGGTCACAATTGAAAAATTAAAATTACTGTTGATTAGCAATTCATTTTTGTTCTAAATGCATGTTTGCTTATCTCTCAATGGTTATATAATTTCTAACAACAAAAGAAACATATTTTAAAGCCAAATCATTCCCTTTAATAAAACATGAATAAAGCTAGAAATTATTGATGTGGAAGTGATTGCATTTTCAAAAGTTGTTTTTCCCTTGCACAACAAATGGCATTGTAACCCAATATGTTGTTAATATAGCAGCAGTAAAATCCAGTGAGGAACCAGCTGTGCTCGTTTAAACTTGGGAGGGGAGCTGAGAGGGGAAGGTGGAGAGGATTTGTAAACTTCAGACTAAATAACTGAGATGCATTTAGCGTTTTCGGAGATAGATGTATGATGGAGGAGGTGTGCATGCTGTCGGATTTAGCAGGTGTGCAGCAGAGTAGAATTGCAGCGAAAGGAGAGAGATGCAGCTCGGTTTTGGCAAATGTTATCAGGGATCCGTCTCTATGTTTGCATTCAAGCTGTCTTTGCCTCTGCTCCTGTAGGAGTTGTGAGAAAAAGAAAGTGCACATTATAGCATGGATTGTTTTCAACGGGCTCAAAGTTTGCAAATCTGTTGAATCCCTCTGACAGCGTGTCTTTGCTGTCAAACAGAATGCCCAGCTGGCGGTGGCAATCCTGATGGGGAGGGAGGGGTCCAGATTGACTGTGTTCACCGTGCAGTAAGAATACTAGGAATGCTTCTTCCCAAACTGTAAGTGGAGAGGAAAGAGCTCTCTCAGCCATGCCATTGTAAACGTTTTCTTTTTTCTTTTCTTTTCTTTTTTTTTACTTTTATAGATAATGCCTTATTAAATCAGAATCTTTAAATACGCCTCACTAGATAACTTTCATAAAGGAGTCACAGAAACAGCATTAAGGTACATTATATTATTATATGACTATAATTAAGACAGAGGCTTTGGTTAAAAAAAGAGGCAAGACTTTTGCTCATAGGTGATCTGGATTCTCATTGAGGCAAACACACAAGCTTGTTTTTTTTTTTAATATAAAGTGCGAGATTTCACTAAAAAAGGTTAAAATTGAAGTGAGTAATCTTCGGTGCATAATGCAATTGTTAATTTTAGCTCCTTGCGTGGGTGCCGTTCTGACTTGAACAGCCGGCTGTACCCTTCATTAGAGAAGAAGCAGGCAGCTTGAGACAGGTGGAGCTGGATCAAGCTGTGAACGTGATTTTGCTGGAAGCTGGTCATTAGTGTTAGAAACCTGGTCTTATTTCTTTCGTCCTTCACCCTACCATGATTGTTGCAATTATTATTATTGACTTTTCATCTTTTTTCAGGTTGACGATGTGTCAAACTGTGTAAGGGAATCGCATGGACATGGGCGTTCCGATCTGTTAATGGGGACATGGGACTCCAGTTTTCTCTGATCACTTGTGTGGATTTTCCCGGTGTAAGACGACAGAAGCCGCTAGTAAGTC
>NW_006431210.1:8893838-8936417 GCF_000325575.1 Pteropus alecto
GCAGGAATTCCGCCAAAGGTAAAAGTCTTGTTGTCTGGCTGTCATCTCATCTATATTTTTTATTATTATATAAATGTGCCTGCTTGCATAGGACAGTTCATTAAGCGTAACCTCAACAGACAGGGTCTGTGTCAGGGACTCCACTGGCTTATGGTTTGTAATTTGTTCATTCTATTTTAAATCTGTTTTTGTTTTGTTTTGTTTTTTATTGGAATGCTCTGAAAAAAAAGTTAAGGCAACAGAAGTTCCGTCTCCTCCCCCTACCCAGGACGTTGAGAAACAAGCTGTTTGCCATTGGGAAACAGAACTTTTTATTTTGTTAACTATACCCATACCCAGTGTCACTGAAAGAAGTCTGTCAGAATGTACACTGGATGGGATAGCCTAAAACCTCCCCAGATTTAAAAGCCTTGCTTAGTAGTCACTCACACACTCAAAGCATCATTCTTTAAGAAGACTTTTCCTTTACATTCTCACAATCCTTTGCCGAATAAGCTTGCCTTTTTTTAAAGATATCATTAGATACCATCTGTTCTGTCATGGTACATATTAGCAAATTTGCAACAGAAATTGTAGCATTTTAGATTTTTCTCATACTTCCTATACCTAGTTGGAAATAAAGTTACTGAATTATTAAATGGTAATTAAACACTCTCAAAGAAACATATCAAAATACTCATTTGACCAATAATAATTGCCATTGTAATGACTAGGATCAGAACCGTATTGCTTGGGAATTTTTGTGAAAAAACTGACTTTCTAGACAACAATGTCTTTCTCTCTTTTTCCTTCTTCTCTTCTTTCTTTTTCTCTTCCCCTTCCTTTCTTCCTTCCTTCCTTCCTTCCTGGTAATTCCTTAATGTCATCAAACATCTAGTGAAATTTCCATGATCGAGTCCTCCTTTTCTTTCCTTCCTTCCTTCCATCCTTCCTTCCTTCCTTCCTTCCTTCCTTCCTTCCTTCCTTCCTTCCTTCCTTTGTTTTTCTTTCCTCTTTATTTCTTTTTTTCTCACATCCTAAAAAAAAAAAAAAACTGAGGACAAAGTAACTGCTAAATTATTCATGAGCCTCATTTGACAGCACATCAGAAGGAGAAGTGTCAGGGATTTTTATGGAGGTAGGGGGAAATATAAATAAATAACAGGCTCTGACTTTGAAAAGCCATTTCTAGTGTCTGAGTAGTAGTCTGTTGTGAGCCCTGAGGAGCGGACTTCAGTTGCGGCAATAGCTTCATTAGCGCCGCCTGCCAGAGACTCCCCAGGATCTGTGCCGCACCAGCAACTGACAGGCGCTTGGAAGAGGGCTTATGCTTTTAATAAAGTAGCTGTCAGTTTGCAGCCTGAAAACGTGGGCCCTGAAAGGTGGATTGCTAAATTTAGATCCTGTATTCATAACCGAATTAGTACCTCTTAAACTGATTTTTGCCCCTTGTAGAGTGTACTGCGTTCCTGACACCTAGAAAAGTTTGTCTATGATTAAGATGCGCAGGTAATTTTGGAGTCGCCTTAGAGGGGCTGCGGCCCGCCAAGGCCACCTCTGGACTCACAAGTGGAGGGTCATCTGTTCAAGGGGTTGGAGAAATACTCTTTTTTTTTTTTTTCTTACTTAGTAGTCGGGCACAGGGCCTGTTAGATGTGTGGGAGTTATGTGCCTCCGTTTAAGCTTTGTTGACCCATTTTGATGGCAAGATAGATTCACAAGTGTCTGTGTAAGTGTGTGGAGCGACTGTGGATAGGGCAACTGAATCTGCCTCATGTGTTTGCCTTGGGTACTTGATGTGATCTCGTTTTATTCTCCTTTTTGTGTAAAACTGGCAGGAGTGCCTGAGCTGCTCATTTGAAGTTGACTGTAAAGGGAGAAATGAAATATTTCAAGAACAATAGTAAATACTTCACTCGGCGCTGACTTTATTTTCTGACCTCTTAACCTTGTAGGGCATCAAACCTTGCTATTTTAATTTGCATCTGAGAGAATGTCTGAGCAAGGGGACCTGAATCAGACAATAGTGGAGGAAGGCGGGACAGAGCAGGAAAGGGCCACTCCAGAGAATGGCATTGTTAAATCGGAAAGTCTGGATGAAGAGGAGAAGCTGGAATTGCAGGTGAGCCTGGACAAAAAAAATGTTTCTCGTACCATCGTGTCTATTTCCTTCCTTTTATTTTTAGACAACTTTGAAGGTTTGTTTTTTATTTTTTTTAAAGAGTTTGATTAGTAAAATGAATAGAAAATCCATGAAGCTAATCCTCTCCTTTCCCAATTATTAGTTGCTTTTTTCCCCACTGATCAAACCATGCTCAAAAATGCCTTTTGAAATGAAAAATATACAAAGAATGTATTTAATGACTGAATTTGCATACAGCATCTCCATACTAATTTCCAGACCACCTCAAGGACATTGTGGAGGGCTTCTCCGGAGGCAGCGTTAGGCTAGGCTGGGTTTTAAAAATGATTTGCTATTCCATGGAAAGATAAAGACCCAGATCATGATAGACTAAGAAAAATCAACAACATGAACTTTGTTTACCTTCATGCTCTGGCTAAGGTTCAATTCTTATTAGCAAACAAGCCTAAGCCGTGGAATTCGCAGAGAGAGGGAGAGGGAGAGGGAGAGAGAGAACTACAAAGGAGGGAGGGGAGGCATTGGAAGTGACTGACAATGCTGAAAAAGTGGCATGATTAAATTCGCCCTGAGTCATGAAAGAAAGACATTTAGTAGAGGGAAAACAAACTGTGCTTGCAAATAGCTCGTATAGATTTTCTTTGAACGAAACTACAAAAGTATTAACTCTTTTCATATGCCAGTGAGTAAAGGCAGCTAAGCACATGGTGGCCCAAAGCCTTCAAGGTCAGCTTTTCCCCTCTCCAATAGCTGCTGAAGGAGAGAGAGCTAAAAGTTAAACAATCAAAACTTTAGTGGGGTGAGGGAAGCAGGAACCCTCCCCAGTGCTTACAATGCCTTGTTCCTGTTACACTGTTAATTTTTTGACTGTAGTGACACATTTTACA
This sequence comes from Pteropus alecto, assembly GCF_000325575.1. NCBI lineage: Eukaryota > Metazoa > Chordata > Mammalia > Chiroptera > Pteropodidae > Pteropus > Pteropus alecto. The sequence goes on from NW_006431210.1 coordinate 8,896,845, forward strand.
CACTCTCTCTGCTTGTTCATTTATTGCTTGTTTGTTTGTTTTTATTTTGCTTTATTTTATTTCTAACATATAGAGGCGGCTGGCGGCTCAGAACCAAGAGAGAAGAAAGTCAAAGGTAAGATTCTAGAGCATCTACATAGACTTGATATCATGGATATCAATCGCACATATCCCATCTGAGTTCAAGGACTTGCCAACAGTTCAGATGGTTGTATGTAGATGTTGTGGTGTATTTGGGCCGTACTGGCGCTGTCTGCTTTTAATGGGGTTGTGTTTACATCTATCTTCCTTTCTCAATCTATGTGCTTTTTCATTAGAGCATTTAGGGTCCACATATCTGCAAGTCTATATATTTGATCTCATTTTCAGAGGTGCAGATTTGACAGTGCTTTACAAAACAAATAGCTGCTTGTTTTGTTTTCATTTTATATAAAATGTGGAGTGAATGTTTAAGCCTTCCCAATTGATGTCTGCCTTAAAGTAAACAGGTGCTGGTGTTAGGACATATTCTGCATTTTTTGAAGCATCTTCTCAGTCAAATCCCTTCCAAACTTGGTTTTTGTAGAAATTATTTTTTGTCATAGTCTTCTTCTGATATTTTCACGAAATGGCAGCAATTCATTCTTTGTGAGTTTCTAATGCGACGGGCACAGTTTGCTGAAAGTGTTTCTTAAATTCATTCATTCACATTTCCCCTCAATTTAGTCCCCATCAACACAGGAATCTGGTGCTTTGAGCCAAAGTAGAAAGACAACATTGGGCGGCCGACTTGAAGCTCAGTTTTTAAATCTGATTCGGGGTTGTCGTGTGAAGTGGAGACGATTCTACCCCCTGAGAATGTTTTCTGTTTGTTTTCTTTATTTTCTCTTCCTTCCATCTTCTTCCCCCTTCCCAGTCAGGAGCAGGAAAAGGTAAACTGACTCGCAGTCTCGCTGTCTGTGAAGAATCCTCCAGACCCGGAGGCGAAAATCTTCAGGATCAGGTACAACCCCCTGTTACTATAGTTACTTGCATGAATGGGATCCACCTTTACGTGCATGGCTATCAATTTGGCATTAGACAGTGTTTTGGGGAGAAAAAATAATAATTGAAGAAAGAAATGGGTTTCTGGCTTCATCCCCTGTTTATAAGACATTCTAAACTAGTGTAACAGTTTGTCACAGAGTATTACGTTTGTTTTTTTCCAGACCCTCTGAAAACTGCAAATGGAAAGGATTTCAAAAGAATTTAGATTAAAACTTAAAAAAGTAAGCCCGGTAGCGCTGAATTTCCTCAAAGGCTCTCTCTTGCTAAGACTGAACCAAATATAGTCCTAAGTGTCCCATCTCCTTCCTTACGGAAGATTCTTACCTCTTACCCCTCCCCTCCCCCAGATGCATTTGCCTATAAGAAACACAACCTTTGGCTCTTATGAAACTTTAGTAATAGTGAAAAAGGTGCACTGAGCATTGGAGAAATACTTTTATGGCCTTTGGTGGAGATTTCTCAATACTGGAAGAATTGTTCAGAAATGAATCTGAACTGATGGTGAATTTAAGTTAATATTGTTAATATATTGCTGCATATCCTTACACTTATTTTTGTTCCTTACAGCAAGACTATTAGACTTTAAAAATTCAAATTCCAGCCAAACCCCTTCGTGACAAAATGGGAAACTTCACATCATATTTATTATTGTTTGCCTTTTAGGCATCACATTAGCTTTTATTAAAATAGTCTTGCTGATATTTCCCTTATTTTATCAGAGGCTGAGAGCAGTCATGACAAAAGTAAAATGATTTATCTGAGCCCAGGGGAGGGAAAATTGATTAAGATATCATTATTTTTGTTTGGTCTTGTTTTGCTTTTCTCTTTGTACTTTAATTGAAATACTCTAAATTCTCCTCATGGATACAGAGAGCATTGAGAGCACTTTCTTTAAAAGGACCAAAAATAAATTCCTTATAGGTTTTGTCCTAAGAGTAATTTTTTTCCTAGCCTCATTTTCTTAACATGCCACTCATGTCGTAAGGCATGACTATATTTCATACACAAGCTTTATTTTACTTGGGTTCTGAGAAATGTGTGGCTTTTCTTCAGCATTTTATTTGTGCTTCTATTTTTAATGGAGATTGAAAAGGGGGAATCATGTGAATATCACGGCTTGTATTATTAAACGTTGATTGATGGCTTGTAATGTACTGCACACGATATGTGTTAACCCTGCAGAACGTCAGACTCTGGGAGAAAGAATGCCCCAGTTGTTCCCCTACTCCTAATGCCAGGCAGAGGACAGCCTTTATGGACTTAATCTGCTTTTTATCCCATTTGACAAGGTACCAGGAGGACATTTTTTAAGAGATCATCTGTATCATAGTGCTCGTCCTGGACCTAAGTCTAGTTTCTCCATACAATTGGTGCAGAGAAATAAGATGCAAACGGTGCTTTGTTGCTGCTGGTTCCGAGCTCAATAACCAAGACTAGCTTTGTAGGAGAGAATTAGAGCTTGCAAGCTTCTCTTTGGACTGGCTGAGGGGTGGTGGGAGCAGAGGGCAGCTAGAAAATACCCAGACACACGTATAAGCAAGTGGCCATGCTACTTTTTTAGAGGATACAGAAGCAGACCTTTGAGCTTATATGTACTGCCTTCATTAGGTACCACCAGTACTTACAAAGTGTGGGATCTGAATCCCAGAGAACACTGGCAGAAGTATACAGTGTATGGATTGTATTGCTTCCCCAATGTTTGTATATTCACAGTATTTGGAAAACTGCCTTCATTTTCCTGTGTGGGAAAAACTCTTGCTACCTGTATTACTTGATCTCAGACCCATAGCTGATGGTTGAGTCTGTCCTTAAGTCAAAGGAGTTTTGCTTTTCTAATGTTATACTCTTTACCTATCAGTGTATTACTGCAACTTGAATCATTCTTTTACTGTTCTTGGATATAAACTTATCCTGTACCAATGTATTTATTAACACTTGTATTTTATTATTGAGCATATCAATAAAAATATTAAAAAATAACAGATTGTTTTTTACCAACACAACAGCACTTTTGTGTGTTCTTTCAACACCATAATGTATATTTATGTATAGAACAGATAGGCATTTTTCTGAGTATAGTATTTGTCAACACATGGCACGAGTTTGTCCATTTTTTTGGTAGATGATGTCCCTTAGCCTCTGCTCTTGCTTTTATATTTCCAAGCTTCTTTGATTTTAGATTCAAACTTGCAGAGGCTGGATGGTTCAATTGGTTTTGAAGAAGCAATGAGACCACTGCCATGGCCTGGTACCCTCAGTTTTCCCTCCTAATGAACCGTTGAATTGATTCTTCCCTACCCCTTGCCCTGTCTACTGAGCAAGAAATGTTCCAGCTGTTTCCTTAGCAAGTAGAAACAAATCATAACCCTAAAATCTGCCTAAACATTTGTGGACTAAGACACTTCTGTCCCACATCAGGTGATAAAAGACCCTATAATCAAATCACACTCAGTTTTACATAATTTGTATATGTTCATCTCCAGGATAAACATGTGGATGTCAAAGAATCCGCTAAGATAAATATTTATCAGGAGGACGTTTTATTTCATCCTCTAAATCATGTATACCATGGTGACTTTTTATTTCAACAGGGAACTCACAATGTAGCCCCTCTTCAAAAAGAAACTTGGCTTTGGAGTACTTTTATTTTATGCTTGTTAGATTAGCCAGGTTTATCAAGAACCATTAAGAATCCCAGATTAGCCATAATTTGAGGATGCACAGGGATGAGTTTAGTCACATGTAGATGAGCACTAGATTAGTTTTCAGTGAGAAACACTATTAGTCATTGGGAATATGTTTTTTTCCCTTACATCATAAATTTTAATGTCACCAGTGAAAGAAAGCTTTCCCATCAAATGATCTCTTACATAAGAACAAGTGGGCTTAATGTTGGCTAATTTGTCATAGTTTTAATCATAGCATAGGTTTTTCATAAAACTAAAAAAACATAATTTGGCTCATTCTTCTTCAAAACAATGAACATACGATCAACCAAATGGCTGATATACAAGTTAATACAAAATGATTCGTTTTCAGTACAGAATAAATATAAAAGTGGATTTAGACCCAATACTATAAATGATCAATCTTACACCAAGCATCAGTTTAAAAGAATCTTACATATTGGAAAGGATTAACTGATACCAAAATCAAAATAATATTAAATATTTTTATATAATTGATGGAAAATGTAATTCTACAATAATGCTTATTATAGCTATATATTGTGATGGTTTGTTAATGGCATTTGTAAACAATGTATGAAAATAATTTATGCCTAAGGTTCCTGTAATTATATACCATGGTTTTTTAATAGTAAAAGTATTGTTGATACAATTCTAAAATAGACTTTTTATTGTAAATGGGCTCTTAAGGCCTTTATTTATGTCTGTTCTATCTGTAATTATGATTTGTAATATCTGTCTGTTTGTGTTTGTGCCAATCTTCTTAAAAAGAATTATAGAAAAGAGCTGTAGAAGCTTCTCTTTTTTTAAGACGTGACAGTGGCTATGATACAAGCTTAGTGATAAAGAATTTTTTCCTAGGTATTTAAAAATAAACCTGTAGAGAAAATAAAGAGTTGTGATCTACAGGAAAGTAACTTGCTTAAGGTGAATATTCATGAGGCAAAGTTTTAGTGCTAGATGTTTCTCATGACCTCCCATTGACTTATGAAGTTTAATTTACCTTAAAGGGCAATTATTTTTCTGACAGGTTTAATTTTTTACCATTTATGAAAAAAAAAAATCTGCACCTGGCTTTCATTTTCCTGTACTTAATAACCTCTATGCAAAATGGAAACCAGACAAAGATTATTAAATCTGGCCCTAAATTATTATATTTTTTCCCCAACAGGAATCAATTCATTTACAGCTTTCCAGTTTTCCCAGCCTGCAAGAGGATGATAAATCTAGGAAAGATGACTCTGAAAGAGAAAAAGAAAAGGATAAAAACAAAGATAAATCCTCTGAAAAACCCAAGATCAGAATGTTATCAAAAGGTGAAGGTGAAAATGTTTCCTTAACTTACTCAATTTAGATACATAGAGTCACGGAATACATTCTAGGTGCATATTCACCTCCCACCAAACTGTATATAGTTGTGTGTGTGTGTGTGTGTGTGTGTGTGTGTGTGTGTGTGTGTGTGTGTGTTTAATCCATAAACCCCTACATACAGAAAATCCGAGTGGATCTGCCCAGAGCAGTGGGATGTCTTGGTTTATATTAGGCTGAAGTACAGAATCAGGAAAATAAAAAATTAGGGTTTTATCTTTAAACCTGAAATCAAATCTTTTCCATTCATGGTGTCATTATTTGTGTAGCCAGAAAAATTATTTTTAGGACCCAGTGTTTTTTTCGATTTTCATTTGGATCTCCTATTTTCAAAGATAAGTTTGTACAAAGCAGTGAATATAAATCCACTCTCGATTCAGGTTTTTTAGTCCTATTAACTTGGATGGATGAACAGCAATAATACCTTAACTTTCCTGTTTGTGGATTAGCAATTCTCAGTCCGTAAGTGACGTCGTCTCCAAAGCACATACGTATGTGTCAATGTCAATGAAATACACACTTAACGTTTTACCTGGCACAGATGAATTTGGTCTCTGCCACTCATACACTGCCACCTAATATCTCACCTAAAATATACAGACTTCTACTTCAATAAAAAGTTTTCCAAAAAACGTCATTCCTTTTAAAACTGCAAACCTACAATCCAGACTTTTCAAATTATTGCCATCCATGTAATTGTACAAAACTTAAAGAAAAAAAGAAAGAAAACAGAAGTAAAAACAAAACTAAGTTGAAATGAAGAATGGCATGAATAAATAGCTTTGCAGTAGACTCTTTTTTTTTAATAACTGAGAAAGAACAGGGCATCTGATCAGCTGAGGAATGACAACTACATCGAATATTATGCTCTATAACCACATATCTGCTAATAACAATTGTCTTCAACTACTGAATATCTAAAACCCAAGATGTATATCAGAGTAAGGAAGTATAGGTTCCTAAAATGGTTTTAGAAATTAAGATTTCACCAGCATCAGAAGATTTGAAAGACTTGGAAATATTTAGTGTCCTCTTGTGTTGTGTTTTGTACTGATTAATATTTAGATAATCTTATAACAGAACTTTCATTTTTTTCCCCTCTCGGTTTTGAGAGTTTCCATGGGATCTCAAACTCTTGAGAGCTCTCTCTGTGGGTTGAGAGTACCTGACAGGTGGAGGTCGTGCCCTTGCTGATTTAAAGCGCAGGATGAACACGTGGTACTTTACTCCACCCACCACCCACCTAGACTGTGCCTACTTCCCCTCTTATGACAGTTGGGTCTTTCCACACTCAGGATCTATTGAGTGTTCTCAATCCCCGAATCTAATTTTCATTCTGATGTTATACTGCCAGATTGCTAGTTTTGAAATGTGTATCTTTCATACCAATAGCTTCACCTAAAATTTACCTGAGCAGGAGGGAAATGGGAAAGACTGGGGAAATCTTTTCTACCCTACCCCTCACCATCATTCCTGATGACTCCATCCTGCTATTTGTTTCAGATTGCAGCCAAGAATACACGGATTCTACAGGCATAGACTTACATGAGTTTCTGATTAACACATTAAAGAATAATTCCAGGTAAATTATTAAATACACCTCTTAATTCTAGAAGAGTCACGTGCAATATTACAATCACAGTCATTAATCCAAACACTTCTAAGAAGGGAATTGTAAAGTGCGAACCCCTTCTCTGATGTCTTAAACTATCTCTTGTATTTTCTCTTTTCTGTTAATAGTTTGTGTGTTTACTGTTTATAGATAGTCTTAATTCCTGGGTAGTTACCCAGTGAATAAATTATAGTTTACAAATTCTGCTTTCCTGGTCACAAAGAGATACTGGTTAAGAGGAAAAAAATAGAGAAAAAATCAATATCAAATAAACCATTTATGCTTTAATGCAGTTATATAACCATCTAGTAGGACTTTGCTTTGTTCTTATTTCAAATTAATTTAAAATATACAATTTATTTGATGTGTTTTGTGGGCCTAATGCCTTGAATATGCTAATTAATATTAAAACTACAAAAGTTTCAATATTATAAAATACTTAACAAACAAGATGAGAAATAATCTTAAGTAGAATGAAATCATATGTATTGGACAGCGACATATCCCAGACAAGAGTTAGATACAGGTTTGTAGCCATATACATTAAAACAATCTTTCCCATACATCAAAATGAACTTTTTAGGTCTTTAGGAAGGAGAAATACATAAAACCTTTTCATTCTAACATTTATTTTGCAGGGACAGGATGATACTCTTGAAAATGGAGCAGGAAATTATTGATTTCATTGGTGACAACAAGTATGTTAAATTTCAATGCTGGTTAATGTATGGAATGTGTCTTAGTTTGGTATTCGAGTTTAATTATTCATTCTGGAACGATTGAGGTGTAGATAAAACATTGTTTCATATGTTTGCTGATTTGTTAAATGGAAATTCTATTGGAGTTAGGAGCTATATACTAATGAGAATTGTGGCTTGGACCATGTGTGCTCCTGCTTGTTAAATTCCTGACAAAATGGCTGTAAACAGGGGCCCACTGATTAGCATAGAGTAGCTATAACAAGAAGCGACCCTTTTCATTTTTATTATAGTTTTTTAATGGGCTCCAGCTGGCTGCAGTCAGTTATGCTGGGAAATAATCGTGCTGCTTTCGGTGTAAACTGTGTAATGACACATCTCCAGATAGACATCTGCAGTCACATGTTATATCATTTATCCTATGCCTTGCTCCATTGATAAGATATCATGGCCTAAAATAGAAGACTTTCCAACAGATATTAAGTTCTCTTTGGCGAGATAGATGTGCAACTATGAAACAAAAGTATTTATTATAACTTAATGGATAAATCTATAATAAGCGAAAATTTTTTTCTGGAAATGAGAACGTGATGCCAGAGACAAAATGGGCTCAGTGGTTTGGATGAAAGAGAAATGGTTTTGTGTGTGTACCTGTAAAATGTCCTTTAGGCCAGAAGCGAAAGTGCTGATTCCACTTTTTTTGGGTCCTTTCTTTCAGTAATCATTATAAAAAGTTCCCTCAGATGTCATCCTATCAGAGGATGCTTGTCCATCGGGTGGCAGCTTACTTCGGGTTGGATCACAATGTGGATCAAACAGGGAAATCTGTTATCATCAACAAGACCAGCAGCACAAGAATGTAAGCCTCATCACTATATTCATTTAGCATTTTCTTTTTCGCTTATGGATTCATTTATAAGAGCACAGTATAAAATTCAAAGTACGTGACATTTAAAATGTGCAGTGTTATTTATCTATTGCTCTTATCAGCAGTGGAGTGGCATTTATCTGTAGAAGATTATCTTAGGACCAGGAAAGTTTATAAAATTCAGGCAATAAAATGGATTTATCCACTGATCTTTAGCATAGCTCCTGAAAATATTTTTTTTTCTTCTATTGGTACTCCATGTAATTATAAACAAAACCATGAAAAACTGTATGTCAAAATATAACTCAAATTAAAAATAACAAACATTTTAAAACAATGATGACATATGCAGGATAATGGTCCTTTTCTTTCTTTTTCTGGTTTGTAGGCATCTATCTTTTGTGGTTTATAGAATAACAAAAAGCACCAGACGTAGAGACAGAAATCCTGCCTCTAAGACCCAGTTCTTTTATTTACTAGCTGTGTGACCTGAAACAAGTCATTTAAAATCTACCATATCAGTTTATTCTTTTTTCCACTTGAAAAATGAGAGTTTCGAGCTAGATGATATCTAAGTTTTAGCTCCAAAAGGAGGATGTTTGTTTTTGGTCCTTAAAATAATTGTTTGCTTCTACCTTAATGTCTTTTCATGGTCCCATTAAGTCACCAAAGGCATTGGATGAATAGTCATTTGCTTTGGAAATTTGGAGCTGTCTTTCTTGTACTCATGTATCTTTTGAAGGCACAATGAGCCACTTTTATAGCAAAATACACATCAAATGGAAAAACTGTCTCTATGTAAAGCATCCTCTTAAAAACATTTGTGTATTATAATTTCTTTTTATCACAATATGCTTGGTAAATTGTGTAAATTGCATCGTTTTTAGGAATTCTGCTTTAATGCAGGGAACTTTTGTGCTAAGCAAAGCAGCCTGGTTAAGACACTATTTATTTTCTGTTCACCAGAGGTTAAAACAAGTAGAGATGGAGATGAGACTCTTTCTATATTCAGGGCCCAGTTTGTGCTTAGCAGAACCAGAGTGAAGGTCATAGTGGAGAGAATACAAACTGGGAGATGTGGGACTGAGCTTGGCTATTATCTCAGGGACAATGAACACCTCACTTCTCTGGGCATCGAATTACTTATTTATCCACAGGAGAGTTTGAAGTGGAAAATGTTTAAGAGCCCTTGAAGCTTCGGAATTATTGGGTCTTGTGGTTGCATTCTACTGTGCTGGCAAAATACATTTGAAAATTTATCAGCTGTCCACTTATCTGATTGTTGGCATATGTTTCCTCCTGTTTTGAACAGGAGTAGAAATGAAAGGTCACTGTTCTTTAATCTTTTACATCTTCCCTTTCCATCAAATACTCCTAGTTATTGCTAATGTTGTTTTTAATTCTCCATTCCACAATTCAGGGGCACACTAATTGCAAAATAGGCAAGCAATTGATTATTTTCTTTTAATTTGTTTTTCTCCTCTTTCTCTATAAGGCCATAAGAGAAAAGCCCATACATCAAGTAGATTGTTTGACACAGTTTCAATTAGTAGAGATAGTGAATTTATTTTTATGTATACCGATTTTGCAATCACATAGTCATGAATATTAGTAACCATGTTAGAGACTTATTTTCTTGTAGAATAATTCTTGAGAAAATTAAGTAGTGTATAAAGACTTAGTGAATATTGAGTGTTGGCTGCAAATTTGCTTTTTTCAAAATGGTAGCCACTAGCTGCATATGGTTATTTACATTTAAATTAAATTAAATTAAATTAAATTAAATTAATTAAGTTGAGATAAAATTTAAACTTTAGTTCTCAGTCAGGCTAAGTACATTTCAATTGCTCATATTATACTGATCATATACAGAATATTCCTATTATTTCAGAAAGTTCTGTTGGCCAGCTCTTCTCTGAATCCTTGTGATTCTTGCAAGTTTCCAAATACCACTATAGCAGCAGTCCCCAACCTTTTTGGCACCAGTGACTGGTGCTCCTAAGAGAATCTAATGCCTGATGATCTGAAGTGGAGCTGAGGCGATGATGCTACTGCTGGGGAGTGGCTGCAAATTCAAATGAAGCCTTGCTCAGTGGCCCACCACTCACCTCCTGCTATGCGGCCCAGTTCCTAACAGGCCACAGACCAATGCTGGTCCATAGTCTAGGGGTTTGGGACTCCTGCACTAGAGGATACAATTTGTCCCTTAAAACTTTTAATTCTTTTGATTTATGGGACTAAGCTTGGCTATTTCAGGCATCAGGTTATCATATTATTAGACTTCTTCATTTCCAGGAGAGCACCAACTGTTTTAAAATTTTCATGGCCAATTTCAAGTGTATGCCTTCAGGAAGAGGAAAGAGAGAGCTGTGCAAAGAACACCTTCAGGAGAGGTTGCCACAGTGGAATGCCTGGGCTGGCTTAGTCTCTGCTTAGTTCCTGCTCTTGCACAGAACCCTTTAGCCCCTACTCTGTGAGTCAAATCATCCTTAAATTTAAAAAAATAAATAAATGGTTGCATTCCTTGGACTTACAAGGTATTTTCTGAAGAACCGAGTTTAATAATGTTCAAAGCATAGCTGTCAAGTCCTACTGTTCCTTTCAGCCACCTTTCTAACCATCCTCTATGAGTGGCTTCTATAAGGTTGCTGTGTAGGGGCTGATATCTTTTAGAAAAGGATGAATTAAATATCCTTTTTCAAATAATAACAAGTCACGTTTTCAGGACCTGAATCACTGTTGGTGGTCTTAGAAAAGAAGAAATGTTGTTCTGTGGAAAGTTATAGGTTTACTATTAAAGATCTGTTGCCATGTTCTATAGGAGTTGAAGCTCAAAATGGAATATTATATTCAGAACAGTCTATTTAAAGTCCTAGGTATCTTCGTTTCCTTTGGTTCCCTAAAAATTTCAGAAGTTGTGCTGTTGGGGCAATTGTCATGTGATGGTTGTTGGGACCATATTAATTTATATATATTATTGAATGGAAATGTTTCCATTTATATAAAGGAGAGAGGCTGAGCTGGGAAATCCTCAGATGCCTCCTTGTGGTCTTGTTTTTTGGGAATAAAGTTTTATGCTACTCCAATGACAATACACAAAAATGCATATTTTTAAATGACATTGTAGCCTGAGAGAAAAGCAGAAAAATATGGATGGGGAATGCAGAAAAATGTGGATGGAAGTTACAAAAGTGAAGGGCTGAGAAAGAGAAAGCATTTTTTAATAAAATTTTTAATTTTTCTTTTCCAATGACCCTGCATTGACACGTAAAGTGGTCCTCTGACATGGATGCATATCAGCTATGTATTGGTGGGATTTATTTCCCACGATCCCTGTTTTTCTAGATTGTAGGCAGTTCAAGTAATTATAAAAGGTGACTTGAGAATATTAAGTTTTGTATGAAGAGGAAATAGTTTCACATGAAGTTCGAAATATTTAAGTCATGAGAACACGCTGTGAGGATTACATATATTTGTGTGTATACTGCACTCACCTCCAGTATTTTCTATAATATCCTCATTTATGATATTTTTGTATGTTTGTGATGGAAAAATTTTGTCTGAGGACAGATTTTTACTCAGCATGGAGTACATTACTTCTTATTTTATGTATATTTTTTCATTTAATCTTAAAAACATAGTTCAAACCTAAGTAATTAGAGTTTCATTTTACAGAATGAGAAAATGACGCACAAACTCAGGTTCAATTTTGGACTTACAGAGAAGCAATGATTAGTATGGCTGAGATCTAAACCAGTGTGTCAAATGCCAGGCGTGATTTTCTTAAATAATCTAACTCTCTTTAAAGCAAAAACATCCAGAACATCTTGAGCAAAAGCATCAAGAAGTTTCCCTAGATTGTTTGGGAATTCCAACTTGCTTAAGTCTTTTGTTGTCTGATAACATACAATAATAATTGAGAGAGATATTTTTGAAGATTAACTCAGTGGTATCAGTAAATAACAGATATTTTCTACAATTTGATTGTTCTTGCTTGATTTTCTGTGGTTATCACTGTTACAAAATGTGATATTTGGAAACGAGCGACATCCATTTAATTTAAACCTTGCTTTATTCCATTTAAATCTTTTCTTTTAAACTACCTTTATCGATAATGTCAGTGTAGAAGATAAACTTATTCATTGCTATTACAAAATTATTGCCATGAGCAACCCAATTATCCATATTCCATGGTTTTCTGCCATAGCCATAAGAGCATGGCATGGAGTTAAGGATATAATAGTCCAGAGAGAGTAGGAAATAATAGTCATGTTCATGTGGGAGGCATTCCAAGAAGGTGCCTTCATTCAAGCAAACTGATGAGCTTTAGAGAATTAGCACAGGCAAGTCACCTTACCCTTGCAGCACTACAAGCTTGTTGGTTCTCAGAGTTTTTGAGTTGACATTCTCCATATTGTGTTTTTCAACCTTTAGTTCTAGCTCTCTTTCCCGAGTATATTGCCAGAAATGTGTCTTACTCTCTAGAATTTTTAAAAGTTTTCTGATTATTATCATTTGTTAACTGTCAGATTAGGTGGTGACCACTTGGGAATTTGGGGCAAAGGTATTAATGTATTTACTCTCTGTAATGTTACTTTTGATATTTTGATATTTACTTTTTTGATATCTAAGATTGAAGCTAAAAGTATAAACAGTGATTTTATAAAAAATATTTACATGCTACAAATACGAGAGCCTGTTTTTATATGAGAAGTTTTGCCCTTCTCTTTATCTCTCTTTCTGATCTACACTTTCTCTTTGCTTATTTTCTATGCATTTAGCCCATAGCAGCTCATTGTTCTTTTATTAGATAGTTTTTTTTTAAAACTTTCTTTCCTTTTCTTCATTCTAGAAGAAGGGTATATTCGTAGAATATATTATTTGGAGACTAGAAACCATCTGCTTGCACTAGTGTTTTCCAAAGGGCCTAGATCAGTCACAGTGAAAGCCCCCTGTGCACGTGAATATCTTTGCATATGTCAGAGTAACTGTATAACTAGTCCCAGGTAATTTTCATGTTAAAAGGTTGTCATCTCTTGAATATTTTTCTTTTGTCTTTCATATCCACCCACTGTCATTGCCTCGAATCCCCTACTCTAAAAGTACAGAGCAAAGAAAGGATATAGCAAATCCACTGAAGGAGAATAGTTACAGGCCCCAAACTGCAATAGTGGCCCAAAGGTGGAGGTTTGGGGCGACACCTTATAAGCCCGGGACTCCAAAACACAATGCCCTGATTCCTGAGAAGCATGGACCTGAGTGTTTGCCTGGAGTGATGAGTGGTATTAGTGACTATAGTACTTTGCTTGTTTGTTTGTTCCAGAAAGAATGATTAACTGAGCTGGCTATTTGATGAATTATAAGAAATCACGAAAACTGTTCTAGTAATAAACAAGGCTTCTCTCTAGGTGAAGCAGTTGAGCCCAGTTGACTTTGTTAAGGATCCTTATTGCACTAAGAGGCAGGATTGTGGGACTTTCCACTTTCTCAGGGGGCAGACTCAGAGAGGAGCGGATAACAGTAATCTCAGGGTCAAAGGACATCTGTTCTGCTTAGTTTCCTGAAGAGGCTAAAGTTTAAAATGGAAATCATTGGTTTTTGACACTTGGGCATTTTACTTCCTGCAGGTAATTGATTACATTTATATCCAACAAAAGAAAACAAACAAAAAATGCCATGATTTTCTCCCGCATTTGTTATCTTTCTTTTTTGGTGGGGAGAGAGGGACTGGGAATGTTGAGTAGCACCATGAATAAACTGAGCAGGATCTCAATAAGGATGTTTGCTTAATAATCCTCTGAAGAAAACCAAAGGCTTTTTAGAAATCCACAAGTGGTTGGTTGGCATCCTGTCATTTCTAAAAATGGCAAATTTATGCTTTCCATAGGAATAGCCTTGAAAACCATCTGACTTGAAGTCAAAGATCAGAAACCTAATTAAGAATTTCATTGCTCTCAGGAAAACCAACAGTTTTGTTTACTGAACAGGAAACTTAGTCCTTTAGTCAATACTCAGGCTCAAAGTAAGACTTATTTGTTAACTTTGGTCAAACTCCACATCATTTCTCTCAGTAATTACATTTTCTCATATTATTATTCACAAATACCTACAGAACATAAGGTTCTATAGCTGAGATAGGTAAATCATAGAAATACATTGTGAATAGAGAAAATAAATTTGCTGTATTCCTTTCCCCACTTGAAATTATGTATGAGTCTTTGAGAGTCGAATGTGTAATTTACCACTTAATTTTAGAAATGAAATGTGCATGTAACCTTCTATATATAACATTAGTCTCATAATACAACTTTTTCTTTTAAAAAGCTTTTCCACAGAGTAATGATACTTTAAAAATATTTATTTACTTACTTATTTAGCTCACAACATTCTTGATACATAAAGCTAATCTATTTTATAGGAATGAAAACTGAAATTCAAGTCATAATCTTACCTATTCAATTCACAGAGGACAAAGACTGAAATCCACTGCTCCTCCCACTCAGCCATTGCTCTTCTCATTAAGTTAGAGAAACAAGAACTAATGTTAATAGAATCAATACTCTGAAATGATGATAAAAGCAAGAAGAAACCCAAACACTGTTTTTTCACCAGCACCTATTGGTTTCCTTATAACATCTCAATTTGCATTTAATTATTTTTAAAATTGAACAGAGAACCCAATTCAACAATGTTGATACTAAGATGGATGTTAAAACTATGTACCATCAAAACCTCAGAAACACAGAACACACTGGATTAAAAATTCTGGCATATGTGGAAATGAGACAAAACCCCATGTTCTTAAACTATGTCAGGTGTTCAGTACCATGCTTTCAACAAAAGAAGTGTAGACTACAGAAAGTGTACACCTACTGTTCATAGTTTATTTAAAGAGCCAAGATAATTTTGGTCACGACTGTGTGTGTGTGTATGTGTGTGTGTGTGTGTTTGTGTAAGTAAATAGTATATAAGTACAGACTGTGTGTAAGTGTGTAAATACACTAGCTACGTTATACAGTTTGAGACAATTTACAGAAAGGTTCGCTATACATATACATACTATGTATAGTATTGCCCCAAACGTACAGTAGTTGTGGAGGGAGCAAGATTACTGTGTCTTGCTTCCCTCCATCTGCAGCTAGGTTTGCTGTAGGCAGCAGACTTAGGCTCAGATCCTGAAGGCCACCCTTGGAGTTGGCAATCATTTTAGCACTTGTACCTTGAGAAAAGTTTTCGGGCACCTTGAAGGTGAGAGCCTGGGTATATATAATAAATAGCTGTTCTTCTTGTGTCTCGATATTTTTAAGATTTCCGATAGTGAAAAGGCATATTACCATGGCTTTAGGAAAGAGATAATTGTGGCATAGAGTAAAAAATAAGTTGTAGTTTATTGGTTGAAGGTGTTTGGTTTCCACTGAATTGTATACTTAAATGCTAGACCATAATTATTGATACAAATCTTCAAACAATAAATTGGAATCTACCAAGAGAAGCGGATGCCTACCTAATAATATTTTATCCCACAACCAGACTCCTTCCAACCTCTCAGTCTTTCTACATTTCTCAGCATTTCCAGGGGAGCATAGCCCTCAACTTCCTAATCTACCCACCTTTTTGGACTTCAAACCAGGAATATGAAAAATAGCATTTCTTTACATATACAAAATTATCAGATAATTTTATATTATCTAAAGTGCACTGATCACTCTGGACTTTCTTAGCAAGTAAAATACTATATTTTTGTATAAGCTTGGTAGAATACTTTATACACACCATTATAATATGTAAGCAAAAGCCTTCAATGCCAAGAAACAATAATCATATTCAGCAGTTTCCAAAGAAAATGTTACTTTAAGAAAAGTGTTATTTGCTTATTTGGAACCGATGAATCAAACCATTGTTTGAATGTTATAGTATAGATCAAATCTATTATAATTAAGGTTAACACTAAAGTAAATGTTGATTCAATATTCATTGGTGTACTTTTAGATTTGGGCTACTCAGAAAAATGTGAAAAGTGGCAATAATAGCTTCTAACATTTACTGAGCGCTTTATTAGTGCCTGACATTGAGCTTGGCACTTTATTTGTATTATGTGTATCTCATTCAATCTTCCCAAGCACTTTAAGGTAAGTATTATTACTTTCCATTTTTACAACAAAACAAACAACACTTCTCTCATAGGGATGTTAAGTAACTTGTAAGAAGTCACACCACTGGTAAGCTGCAGAGCTGAAAAGATACAATAATGCATGTCTTGAAAAGACAAACTTTTGTTAGGCTTGCACATCAAACTTTACATGTGAATTGTTTAAATTTAGTATGCTAGTTCACATCCATTTTATGTAAAGTTATCGGATTATATGCTAAAATGCATCGTGCTTTTTGGGGAGCAGAGCTTCTAGTCATTGGATATTTTAATGCTACTGCCTTTTAATTGTTCAAGTGATATTAAAATAAAAGAATGGAGAACTTACACAATAAAAAATATCAGTACTACGTCTCTTTTTTTATTTTTCATTTGTGGAGATTCTCAATTTATAGGCAAACTTGCAGAAATATGCCTGTTTTGTTACGCTAAGTAGGTCCATCTGGTGTGTAGGTCTCTTTGGTATTGTTGCCAATACTGGGCTCAATACAGCTCAGAAATACCTAACTTACAAACAAAGAATATAATACTCCAGGTCTTAACTGCATGTGATTTCTTTCTCTTTTTTAAATTACATAATTTCTCTTTTTTTCCTAATCCCTCTTATCTTTTCCTAGATCATTATAATTTGGATTTTCCTGTTAGAGAGGAAACAAAAAGGTTGAGATTGAACACTTTTACTTATTATTATCATTATATTATCATTAGTAAACGCATGTTTCTATGCCTATAGATCAAGAAGGAGATAGCAATAAAGAGGGTGATTTTTGTTTGATTGGTCGTTTGTTTACCTATATTGGAAGTCTTAATATGATAAACCAAGACCAGAAGCAGGAAGCACAATTAATCCTGGTATTTTTTTAAAGTAGCAGTGTAGCAGAAAGATTAAGAATTGGTTGACAAAATAAAATGGTTAAATGTCCATTTTAGCTGATTATAAAATAATATAGAACATGAAAGAAAATTAAGAAAATATTCAGAATAAAATAATGTAATTGCCCATAATCCAATGATTAGATGCAAACCACTTTTAAGTTGTTGAATTTGTTTTCTGTCTTTATAAATTAATAGCTTTTATTATTTTGTTGTTATAAAATATACATTTATTATAATAATCACAAGTATGTGAAAGGTTAGCAGTAAAAGTTGCCTGTTATCTAACTGTTCAAACAACTACTGCTATCAAATTTCTTATTATTATGTATTATAGTTGCAACATAAATATGACTATGGTTGAAACTATAAATTGCTTTTCTATGTATTGGCTATTATTTTATAAAGCTGCATATTACATATGGAGATATTTTAAGTTACTCAACCGGTCCACCATGGATTTCCACTGTTTTGCTGTCTTCATCAATGGAATTGTGTATTAATTTATTACTCTTTTCTCTGGTTTCATTCTTAGAAATGGAATCAACTTGTCGTAGTGGATTGACACTTTTAAGGCTCTTAATGCCCATAGTTAGCTTGCCAGAACAGGGGTACCAATTTAAGAGAAAATGTCTTACAGATTCTGTTGTCTTTGAGTATTCTGAATTTATATAACAGGAGAATCAAGATTTGTCCTATGTTAGTTTGCATGTATCTGTTTATATATATAGTACACAATCAAAATAGAGAAGAATAAAATGAATATTTCAAAGGTGTAGAGAATTGATAACATTGGCTTGAAGATGCTAATGAAGGAAACTTGATAGCACTGCCTATATTGGATTTCTACCATTTTAGTCTCTTAATAGTATAAAATGACAAAATGATAGTGGAAATTGTGAAATGCTTCAAGAAGAAAAATGTTCGGACTTTCTTTTTGTTTTTATAGAAAAAAACATTAGCTATAAACATTGTAATTGAAAATTTTAAAGTATTAAGGGAACGATGTCACTTAGACTCCTCTAATATGTCTGAGTATTAAATTATTTTTGATAGATGTCTTACACCACCAAAATATTTCATCCTTTTGTGCACTGTGGACTTTTTGTTAGATATTTATGCATATTGATGACCATCTTTCAATTATTCAGTATAAAATTCAAAGACTTTGAACACCTCCATATTTAATAGAATTGAATTCTTAAATTGTATGTACATAGCGGGAGGGGACAAGGAGGGATTAAGCTTAACTATTTGGAAGAAAAGTCTCGAGAAACTGGAAGTAAGAATAAATCACTGAAAATGCTTCCAGGTCAAAAGATTTAAAAAATAATTCTAAGGAGTGCTCATCTATTTTAAGCTTCGAGAGAAAAAAATCTAACTAAAATTGGAATCACTTTGATTAGAAGAGTTTGATTGTTTTACACGTATTTTATTCAGCCACACTGCCTCTCAATTCATGAGCTTTGTCTAATAAGGAATAATGAGGAGTAATTCTCATTTTTGAAAGGTTCAATTGGGGATGCCAGTGCTGTTCACCATACACGAATAATGAGTTTCACAGTAGTTACCTGCTGTGAATTGTGGGAAAACTTTTTTTTTTTTTTGGTTTAGAAGAAGAAACTCTTTCTTCAAGAAGTATTAAATTCATTTTCTCTGCTTTTTGATGATGATATAGAGAAACTTAAGGACTGAAATCTACTAGAAAAAAAGATATTTAGACATATGTGATGCATGGCCATGAGCTATGTAGTAAACTCTAGTTATCATTAATTTAATAAATATCGTGATATTTTGCAGCTTCGGGGCAGTTTTTCTTAGAGTTACATCCATATGTTGATACATTAAAAGTAATTCATTCTCATTTTTTTTTTAAAGTCATTTTAAAGTCATAATATATTACTTTAGTTCTATTCATTTTATGGCTAAAAGATAATATTTCTATGATGTAAAATTTGTGATAAAAAGGATTTTTAAAGCTGTAATATAATGGTGCATTGCTGGTAGTTTTTAGTTTAATCGCATGTTATACTTCAGCTATATTCTTTAGTTTTCATGAGTTTTAATTGCAAATTGCTCTTCAGCTCTAAAGTATTAACTAATTCTCTATAAAATCAACCTAGAAAAATCTTATTAGGTTTATTTTATTCCTTTTACAAAAATTTAAACTGTTATTTTATAATCGCTCAAAATATTTTTGGAAAATCATGAAGGTATTAATAATTTCAACCATTAGTTTCTAATGTTTGAAAAAAATTAAATGAGATATTTGAAAAGCAGTTATGGAGATTGCACTTTGCATAATTTATATTAGAGTAAGAAATATTCTTACTCTGAATAATATTGACATTATTGATTAGAACAAGCTCTTTGACTACTCTTTGCTTATGAGATGTATGTATTTTTCCTAAATATGTCCTGCTATGAACAGCAAATAAACCAGCACTATGAAGAAATGCAAACGAAATTTCAAAAATATTTGAATAGCTCTCTTGTAGCTATAATAACACTATAAACTGAGAAATTCCCAAACTAGAAAAACTAAGACTCTCATGTCCACTTTCTTCCCAAGATACTCTCAAATTTTAAAAACTTTTCTTTATTAACATGAGTATTTGGGGTCAACTTGAAGCAAAACATAAATTTGAATTTTAAAGATCTGCCTAATATTCTAAATTTAAATTTATATTCCCACTAAACAAACTCTTGTTCTGTTTTGTAACTTAAAAATTTATGACTACATATCTTATTCAGTGACCTTTTGATCTGTCCCTGAATTACAGTGATTTATATACAGTTGTAGTAAGTTTTTATTCATTCAAAATTGATGCATTTGACCAAAGGGCTCCTGTATGCCAGGTATGGTTCTGGGCACCAAGGAGTAAGTGTTTAAAAAACAAAGTCCCACCCAACACAGAACTTACATTCCAGCTGTGGTTAGTATGCTGAAATCTCACCATAAATGGTTTCCTTTTTAAAGAATAATTTAATCTAAAGCAAATTCACCTTATGCTCACAAATCAAAAAGTTCACATTCTCGGACCACTTTATTTCTAAAAGAACATTTACAAACTATTAACACAAGAAACATATCTGTAAATTTAGCAGCGAGCAAATAATTTTGTTTACTAGTGTTCATCAGAGCTCGGTGATAATTGGGAGGGACTTAATTAGCGTCGATAGAATCAGCATTTGTATTTAAGTTAATATCGTAATTTCACTCACTACATGAAAAGCAATATAACATCTAAGTATTGGTCAAAAATATTGAGATGCTTAAAATATTCCAGGAGAATTGTTATCTTTTACAGTGAGCTAAAACTATTTCGTGCTAATATTATAAGAGCTTACACTATAATAAGTAATCTAAGTGACTATGCCACACCAAAATGTTTAATTTCTCTACTGTACATGGCCTCTTTGCTGTAAAATACAAGTTTACTTGGCTCCCTTAGTGTTCTGATTTTAAAATGTCATTTTTGCACTTCCAGATTGTTGTCACATTTTATTAAATTTTAATTTTGATGGAAAACGTTTACATTGATTTTTAAGATGACGTAATGCGGGGTTTTTGTTCTTTATTGTGAAATTTGAGGGCCTCTGGCCCACTGTCTGCTATATAAAAGCCAAGAGAAACTGAATCATATCTCTATAAGGACATGAATAGACTGATGCCTGTGACTTAGTGGGCAAATCTATTAAGTTGGAAACAAAATGATCATTGAGGGATGGTTTCTTTATCTGTAAAAGAGGCAAAAAATATTTGCTCCTCTTACATAAAAGTGTTATTGTAAGGATTGAATAAGATAGTGATATCACTTTGCAAATATATGGAGTTCTAGGAGCTATACCTGGTATTGTTCCAGTTTTCTGTTAGTGCCTGTTCACCAATATTATTATAATTTATGTACATGTATTTAAGGAAAGGACGTCTCATTAATCCTTTGTTTTCAAAGTGCTATTTGCTTATTTTGGATCTATAAGAAAATGATGAGATTCCCTTAATTACTGGTCACCCATATTAAACAACAGACACTGTGAAGTGTCTTCTCAATGTCTGAATGCATAATGAACCCAACAGGGACAGAAAACCCACTGGGCTTCGGAAGTAATACATCAGATATGACAGAGACACTTAAATGAGAGTCATAAATTACAACTGCTTCTCAACCCAGGGCAAATATTTTAGTACCTCTTCTGGGGATGAACCCAAACCCAAGTCATTCATTGAGTTCTGTGGAGTGCTGTGACGATTATGGGAAGTTAACAAGGAAGTGAAACCCTTTCCTGTAATACTACAAAATGATTAAGAGGACCTAACAAAATCAATTGAGTGATCGATAGTGTGTAACCGCCTGGAGCATTTTCCCCATGCTAATCAGTCATTAAGTTGTTTAAGCTAAATATTTCCAGTTTCTATGAGCTATGTGTAAACTCTAGTTATCATTAATTTAATAAATATCGTGATATTTTGCAGCTTCGGGGCAGTTTTTCTTAGAGTTACATCCATATGTTGATACATTAAAAGTAATTCATTCTCATTTTTTTTTAAAGTCATTTTAAAGTCATAATATATTACTTTAGTTCTATTCATTTTATGGCTAAAAGATAATATTTCTATGATGTAAAATTTGTGATAAAAAGGATTTTTAAAGCTGTAATATAATGGTGCATTGCTGGTAGTTTTTAGTTTAATCGCATGTTATACTTCAGCTATATTCTTTAGTTTTCATGAGTTTTAATTGCAAATTGCTCTTCAGCTCTAAAGTATTAACTAATTCTCTATAAAATCAACCTAGAAAAATCTTATTAGGTTTATTTTATTCCTTTTACAAAAATTTAAACTGTTATTTTATAATCGCTCAAAATATTTTTGGAAAATCATGAAGGTATTAATAATTTCAACCATTAGTTTCTAATGTTTGAAAAAAATTAAATGAGATATTTGAAAAGCAGTTATGGAGATTGCACTTTGCATAATTTATATTAGAGTAAGAAATATTCTTACTCTGAATAATATTGACATTATTGATTAGAACAAGCTCTTTGACTACTCTTTGCTTATGAGATGTATGTATTTTTCCTAAATATGTCCTGCTATGAACAGCAAATAAACCAGCACTATGAAGAAATGCAAACGAAATTTCAAAAATATTTGAATAGCTCTCTTGTAGCTATAATAACACTATAAACTGAGAAATTCCCAAACTAGAAAAACTAAGACTCTCATGTCCACTTTCTTCCCAAGATACTCTCAAATTTTAAAAACTTTTCTTTATTAACATGAGTATTTGGGGTCAACTTGAAGCAAAACATAAATTTGAATTTTAAAGATCTGCCTAATATTCTAAATTTAAATTTATATTCCCACTAAACAAACTCTTGTTCTGTTTTGTAACTTAAAAATTTATGACTACATATCTTATTCAGTGACCTTTTGATCTGTCCCTGAATTACAGTGATTTATATACAGTTGTAGTAAGTTTTTATTCATTCAAAATTGATGCATTTGACCAAAGGGCTCCTGTATGCCAGGTATGGTTCTGGGCACCAAGGAGTAAGTGTTTAAAAAACAAAGTCCCACCCAACACAGAACTTACATTCCAGCTGTGGTTAGTATGCTGAAATCTCACCATAAATGGTTTCCTTTTTAAAGAATAATTTAATCTAAAGCAAATTCACCTTATGCTCACAAATCAAAAAGTTCACATTCTCGTACCACTTTATTTCTAAAAGAACATTTACAAACTATTAACACAAGAAACATATCTGTAAATTTAGCAGCGAGCAAATAATTTTGTTTACTAGTGTTCATCAGAGCTCGGTGATAATTGGGAGGGACTTAATTAGCGTCGATAGAATCAGCATTTGTATTTAAGTTAATATCGTAATTTCACTCACTACATGAAAAGCAATATAACATCTAAGTATTGGTCAAAAATATTGAGATGCTTAAAATATTCCAGGAGAATTGTTATCTTTTACAGTGAGCTAAAACTATTTCGTGCTAATATTATAAGAGCTTACACTATAATAAGTAATCTAAGTGACTATGCCACACCAAAATGTTTAATTTCTCTACTGTACATGGCCTCTTTGCTGTAAAATACAAGTTTACTTGGCTCCCTTAGTGTTCTGATTTTAAAATGTCATTTTTGCACTTCCAGATTGTTGTCACATTTTATTAAATTTTAATTTTGATGGAAAACGTTTACATTGATTTTTAAGATGATGTAATGCGGGGTTTTTGTTCTTTATTGTGAAATTTGAGGGCCTCTGGCCCACTGTCTGCTATATAAAAGCCAAGAGAAACTGAATCATATCTCTATAAGGACATGAATAGACTGATGCCTGTGACTTAGTGGGCAAATCTATTAAGTTGGAAACAAAATGATCATTGAGGGATGGTTTCTTTATCTGTAAAAGAGGCAAAAAATATTTGCTCCTCTTACATAAAAGTGTTATTGTAAGGATTGAATAAGATAGTGATATCACTTTGCAAATATATGGAGTTCTAGGAGCTATACCTGGTATTGTTCCAGTTTTCTGTTAGTGCCTGTTCACCAATATTATTATAATTTATGTACATGTATTTAAGGAAAGGACGTCTCATTAATCCTTTGTTTTCAAAGTGCTATTTGCTTATTTTGGATCTATAAGAAAATGATGAGATTCCCTTAATTACTGGTCACCCATATTAAACAACAGACACTGTGAAGTGTCTTCTCAATGTCTGAATGCATAATGAACCCAACAGGGACAGAAAACCCACTGGGCTTCGGAAGTAATACATCAGATATGACAGAGACACTTAAATGAGAGTCATAAATTACAACTGCTTCTCAACCCAGGGCAAATATTTTAGTACCTCTTCTGGGGATGAACCCAAACCCAAGTCATTCATTGAGTTCTGTGGAGTGCTGTGACGATTATGGGAAATTAACAAGGAAGTGAAACCCTTTCCTGTAATACTACAAAATGATTAAGAGGACCTAACAAAATCAATTGAGTGATCGATAGTGTGTAACCGCCTGGAGCATTTTCCCCATGCTAATCAGTCATTAAGTTGTTTAAGCTAAATATTTCCAGTTTCTACAATTACTGAACTGATTTACAGGACATGGTCATTGATGTCAGATCCTCTTGGAGCCAGATTCCAGAGCAGTTGTCATTGGAGAAAGATGGAAATAATTTATAAGTTATTATTATCTTTACTCACTATGAATTAAGAAGTCTCTTGAAAGAGAGGATATGATGGGAAGTGTTCTAGTTTCCAGACATTGGTGAATTAATGTGTTACTCCCAAGTTCTAAACATGTATATTTGTTCTAGAATATGAGTGGGGACTTGATTAAATTCAAGAGTGAGAGAGGTCCAAATAATTATAGAAAACATCTACACACTTTATATGTACAGGCCTTTAAAATATTTTTTTTTACTTCAGCAACATACAGCAAACAAGACTCCAAATTCAAAACAGCCAAAGGTATTCTAACAACATCTGTGAAGTGACATGTTCTTACCCTCCTGTATATTGCCAGCGATTCTAGGATCAAAATCACATGTAAACTTTTCTTTCTTTTTTTTTTTTTTAAGTTGAATGCCACAGTGGGGGAAAACATCACTAAGAAATATCTTTAAACAGGGGCAAAAACTTTTTTATTGATATGTTTTACTTTGCTGGCAGACCAGAGCAAAGGTTTTGTGAACATTTAAAAGATGAAAAAGGTGAAGAATCCCAGAAGCGGTTTATCTTGAAGCGAGATAACTCTAGTATTGATAAAGAAGACAATCAGGTTGGTTCTCAAGTTTGAGAGTGGCTGACGTTGTTTTTGAAGGTGGGCTGACTGATGTTCTTGTCGTTCCTCTGTTGTCCCTTTCTCCCTCTCCCAACTCTCCCTGCCTCTGATACTACTGTCCTCTCTCCAACCTCCTTGCCCCACCTCGCCTCCCCCTTTGGCATTCGATGGGTAGCAAAAATTCCTTGTCCTGGTTGCTTTAGCAATGGCTCTGTGTTGGGCTGCATGGGTGGTGCTTGGCGCAGTTCCTGCTGCATGTGTTGGGAGGTTGGGATGCCACAGGCTCCAAGCTGTTGGAAAAAGCTTTGTCAGTCGCATTTTCAGATGTCTGTGTAACTATGGCAGTCGTTCCACTCCCTACAGCTTTGTCCTTCAGTTGTGCACAAATTGAGCTGGATTATCAAAACGGACCGATGACCAACTGGTGTAAAGAACAAACCTTGTTATGGTGAGGACAGGTGGATTTTGCAACTATCCTAAAATAAATCTTCACAGGAAAGAATCAAGTTTATGTTTTAGTCACCCGACCCTTCTCTTTCCCATGTTTTATTGTCCGTGTAAATTGTCTGCTTTTTTTGCATGAACCATAGCAGGACTTTCTCTTTATGTGTTTTTCGCTTGTGATAAAACATTATGTTGTTCTAGAGAAGCTTGTTTCACAATACCTCAATAAGGGTAGAGATACTTCACTAAATCTCTTCTGTAGATGGGGACATGGGATCCAGAGCGGTTAGGAAGAAAACTATGTAAATGGCAAAAGAAAACAAATTTTAAATGAGAATAAGAACAGTAGAAAGTTACATAAATGCCATTACAATTACACTTCGTGTCTCTGACAATCAAAATAGATTTTTTTTTTCTGAAAATGACTTTGCTTTAGAATTCTTAAGGGCAAGATAATAAGCATCTCACTCAAGTTATTATTTTAATTATTCTCAGTGAGTCACTGTAAGCCAGTATGTGCATCTCTGACGCACTTTTTTTTTAACTTGTTCATCATTTTGTATCTCGTTTCCTCCCACCACCACCGAGCTACACCGTGGCATTGACTCTGAAACATGTGCCTGTGTCGTGTGCTTAGTGGTATTTGTTGAATGGATGGATGAACGTGGTCAGGGCAGATCATTTTGTAAGGAATAATAAGAAGGAAGTGGGAGAGTAGTTTAGATGCAGATGTGGTTCAGATGAAAGGATGAGGAAGAGTCGTCCTCATGCTGGGTTCTTTGAATTGTTAGCTTAGGTTTCTTGATATTGACCCTAATCAACAAACAGAATTCAAATTTAGTTCCTACTTTCTATGCCAGATGCAATTCCCAGGATCAGTCACTGAGTGAAAAAAAAAAATTAGGATATAGGGAAATACTGTCTACATCTTCTTTTCCACCCATTACTTTCTTTACTCCCTTGCTCAGTTTCTCCAGTCCCCAAGTTTTCAAAGCCATCTCTTCCCTTAGCCACCTTGATCTAGCCACTTCCTCTTTTTTCAGCAACATTCTTCTTCCTTCTGAGGAGTCAACATCACTCAGATTAGCAAAGGTAACAGAGTCCATCACTGGTGAACTATCACATAGCTGAACTGGCCGAACACCTGAGGCACACCCAAGTCTTTCATTCCGGAAACACCCAGGCTACTTACATCCAGTAAGAAAGCAACCTTGAGCAGCAAACATCTCCTGACATTGCTCGTCATGCACACACGGCACACATGTACCCCACCACAGCTTCCTTAGGGACCAGAGGGAGTGAGACTGTTCATTTGTTTAAGTGAACATTTATTATTCTCAGCTGACAGTTGCTTAACTGCAGATTTCTAACAGCTCAACTTGGATAACCCTCCTGATTTCTTTTCTCTGTTCAGCAAAACAGAATGCATCCATTTAGAGATGACAGACGAAGTAAATCAATTGAAGAGAGAGAAGAGGAATATCAGAGAGTGAGGGAGAGAATATTTGCACACGATGTGAGTAGTTGTTTTAATTGCCTCTTCAGTGCGGTCCTTCCATCAGCAGCAAGGCAGCCTCATTCCCCAGACAGTGAGCTGGCAGGGACAAAGGAAGCTGGAGCCAGGGAACAAATCGAACTGCAGCAAACTAGAGGTGTTTCTGGAAAAGGACCCCGGTTCAGGGAAGTGATGGAAAAGTCGTCAGGGGTTTGCGTGTGTCCCTAGGATGTGACCTGTGTGGGAAGAGTGGTATAATCTTGGCCAGTTAAATAGCCTTTCAGTACAGAGACAGGTTGCCAGATTTGAAGAACCGCTTTTATGTCCACGTTAGCCAGCAGATACCACATTGTTGTCTTTTTAATACCAACATCGTGCAGAGGAATTACTAAAAAAAAAAGAAAGAAGAGTCTATTGATCACATACACACTAATGTATTACATTCAAAATAAGTATGGACATTTTATTACATCAAACTTTAATAATACTCATTTTCCCCCTCAATTTCAAACAACGTTAGTTCTGTGAATAATCTTCAAGGGAATAATGATTTTAAAAAATGTCTTTTTGTTTAAATCCCAACAAATAAGATGTGGTAGGGACTGTTTTTAACTTTTTACCCACTGTGGCAAAAATAAAATGTAATTAAATTACATTAAAATTAAAAGGTGAAAAGAAAAGTTAGATGGAATATAAGAAAATGAGAAGGGCAGCTATTGCCATAGCTTTTCCATTCTATGAAATTCTTCGGCTGCCTCCTAAAATGTGGGTTTGTCACTCTGCAGGCATAGAGGTGTGAGCTCTTTTGTGCAGACTCTCTGTGGCCCACACTTCCAGCCTGACTAAGTCAGGTGGGGCATCTGCCCTCCCGTTGTGATTTGCTCGTGGAGGCCATTGCCTCCAGGAAGCCAGCCTAGAGACCTAGGCTTCGGTGCTTAGTGTGGAGAACTGCTGTCCTTACAGGTTTCAAGCCCAAGCCAGTTTCCTAGACCCTCTGGTGAGTGCCGGATCCTTTAATATGATGCTGCAGAGGAAGCAACACTGTCCTTCTTTCGCATTTATACGGGTTTCTGTTATCTCTTTTGATCCTCTCTGCCTTTCTCAGATACATTAAAATCAAGTTTTGATGATTGAACAATCTGGCCCAAAAGTTTGGAATTAGAAGTGTGAGACAGAGGGAGATGGAAGTAGTTGGATGATGTTCGGATACAGTTCTAGAAGATTCTGCACATGCGTGGACTACTTAGATGTTTATTATGGTCAGAATTATTGATGGCACAGCTTGACACATGTGAAGCCTTTAGCTGTGTTTGCTGGATACAAGAATGAAGTAATGATAGGATCTATGTTGTTGTGCTAGAGTAAGGGTGCCTCTTGTGGACTGGAGGTAGCGTGTCCTGTCTGGTGACCTTCATGGAGAGAAACTTTTCTGAAGGCCCGTTCATTTTCTATTCATTCTCTCTCTCTCTCTCTCTCTCTCTCTCTCTCTCTCTCTCTCTCTCTCTCTCTCTCTCTCTCTCTCTCTCTCTCTCTCTCTCTCTCTCTCTCTCTCTCTCTCTCTCTCTCTCTCACACACACACACACACTCTCACACACATTTTCCTCTTACTCTGATTCGGGCAAGCCATATAATTTATGAATGAATTGTTATCTTCAAAAGCAGACACTAATGGCCCAAACAACATTATGCTTTTCTCCCCCAAAGTTGTGATATTCCCAGATATTCAAGAGCAAGGTTACAGAAAGTAACTTCATAATACCTTCTGGCAGGGAGGATGACACTTGTGCTTCTGTACTTTGTGGAGTCTCATGAGCATAACTTCCTTTCCCTATGTCCCTATTAAGGAGATTCATAGAGAGGGACCTGGGTCTCAGGTTAAAGATTGGAGGCTAGTGTTGCTGTTTAAAGCCTCGAATGGCTATATGCTGTATTAACATTTTTTTAAAGTAAAAGCAGATTTAAATGTGAGAAAGCTTCAGTGCCAAGCTATTGCCATAGTCTACCCAATCCATAAAATTATTTGGCAGCCTTCTTGAAAATGCTATGGCTTCCTCTCTCTGCAGGAATAGAGGTGTGAGCTCCTTTGCAAGGCTATCCGGTGGCCAACATTTCCAGCTCTACTAATTCAACTGGGGCTCTGGCTTGTTTACCATACTACTTTTCACCTGCTCTTCTAGGGCAGAGGTTTTTCAATTGGTATTCTGTACCCAGAGGATATCATAGAGGGGCTGCAGAGATTAAATAAAATCTCTGATATCATTTGCAAAATATGCTCATGAGCACACATACATTTTTCTAAGGAAAAAGTCTCTAATGTTTATTATGTTATAAGTTTTTTATGTTATAAGTTTTTTAAGGGCTAAGAGACACTCTTCCAGAGGAGGAAAAAACGGCCCAGCATCTGTCTCCCTATTCGACTACTGCAGATAATGCAGTACCACAGGTGTTCCATGTTTCAGAGATTTATTGCTGCTAACAAACAATCCCCAAATTTGTCAGCTTAAAATAAAACAAAACAAAAAATACTCCTTATCTCATAGTTTCCATGGGTCAGGAATCTGGCGATGGCTTAGCTGAGTGATTCTGGTTCAAGGTCTTCCATGTGGTGACAGTCAAGTTGTCAGCTGGGGCCGCAGTCACCTAAAGGCTGGCTGGAGTGGTTATGTGCTTCCCAACTCACCTGTTGGAAGGCCTCATTCCTTGCTGGCTGCAAGTGGAGATCTGAGTACCCATTCTGTGGGCCTCTGCATAGGCTGTTGTGTGTCTTCAAGACATGGCAACTAGCTTCCCCCACAGCAAGTGATCCAAGAGAGAAAGAGAGAGGGCAGCAAATGGAAGCCACAGTCTTTTATGACCAACCTTGTAAGTGACATACCTTCCCTTCTGCTGTATTCTGTTGGACACACAGACCATCACTTATACGGTTGAGAGGTACTGCACGGGCCAGTAAACACCAGAGGTGAGGATCACTGAGGATGACCCTGTATGAATAGGATATTACGACATCCCCCTCTAAAAGCACAAACTCAAGGACCTAACAGCACTATGAACTTTCTTGACTACATATAGCAACAGATCTTTCTGATCACTTACATGAAGACAAGACCCTTCATCTATGCAATCCCAGATCCCCAAATGATCATTATTGTTGACTTGCAGAAGATAATAATTAAACTCTATTAAGTCAATTGTAAAATGAATGCAAAGAATCCAGCATAAGGAAATTAAGTTACAGACATCTAATCTTTTTCTTAGCTGGTCTTTAATTTAGTGTTTTCATAATTTAAAAATTTAGGTAATAAAACCAGCTTTCCTTGCTAGTTATTAAACAGTAGAGTCATTCCAATAGGTTCAAATGTTGATATAGTTAAGTAGAATTTTTTTTTCTTACTTGAAGTTACATTAGAGAGTTATAGGGAAATACTTCGTGGTATTTACATTTCAGCAAAATCCAAATTTATTCTAAAATTAGATATGTTCTTGAATATTTTACAACTGAATCTTGGTGTCTAAGGTGTTTCTATGTATGTGCTTTTGTATGTAGGTGCACAATCAAAATATGCAGATTACTTCAAGATTTTCTCAAATATAGTTTGAGAATTTTGGCGTTTTGAGATAAAACAAATTTACTTATGATTTGAGAACTAAATTGTTCAAAGTCAGAGCACACAACAATTTAGTACTCAAATCATAAATAAATGCATTTTTGTAGTCAAATATTGGAAATATAATTCGTGTTTCGGTTGGCAAGAATTTCAGTTTATTTTATGATTAATCTTATGCAAGTTTGCTAGCTTTGAGAAAATTAGGTTGCTAAAACAATATATTTTTAAAAGACATGTTTTGCCTGAAGGGTAATTTCTGAAGGATATTTATGTATAATAGGACTCGGGAGGAGCTCAGCCTTTTGCATGTGCTGCGATTCTTCCTCAGAGAGAACTGATAGGGCACGAGGTGCCACCTGGATTGGGGGTGGACGTGGGAGAGGATTCTGTAACCCATGAGGCAAAATTATTTTTCTCCTTAAAAAAATGAGCCCTTTATATCTGAGAATGCATAAGTGACAGCTTCGAATGTTGCATTAATTCCTGTGAAAATTTTCCTTTCCTCTGCTATTAAAATGGGCAAGTTATTAATACTACATTTTTTAAGTTTATATTCATCAATTAGTGAATCACGGCCCATAACCATCTCTGTCATATTTATGAAAAAGTGGTGGAGGGATGATGAGATGATTTTTTATGACCTTTCCACAAAAATCAGAAAAATATACTTGAGATGTGTTTTGGAATAAGTTATCTTTGACTTGCAGGAACTTTTTTTTTTTCTTTTTGGTAATACAAAAAGTTCAGGCTGGTTAACTCTTCCCAAAATGCTTTTCAATTAATGAGTCTGAAGAGGTCAGTATGTCTTTGACCAACTCGTTCGAAGTAATGGTAGAGTCTCAGTAATTCCAGTACCCAGCCAGAACATTATAAGTGTAACTGACCTCTTTCTGATGACTAGAGCTGAGAAGTAGCAAAGAACTGAATTCGTAATGTGTCTCTGAGACAATCTCACTCCTTTCACATGCTATGACTTGACTCGAGCCAGTAGTAAAAGCAAACTAAAAGAAATAAAGACAGTAGGATAGCTTGTGTACTGTGAACAGAACTTCACAGGAATAATGTCAGTGGCACGTCATTTTTATTTGTTTCCCTATATAAGATTAAATGTCCCCCCCCCCGAAAAAAAAGATATTTTCTGAAAAGCTTTTTTCTTAATTGACTAAGAAAAAAGCTTTTTGTTAAATAAGGTTTTGACACACCTGAAATTCAGAATGCATGTTAAATGTACAGAGGTTAACACAGAAATGGTTCTAGAGATGCCCTCATTGAAATTATGCCCAATTAAGCCCTTTGGCTCACTGGAAGGAAAAACGTAACGAGAAATCAATCTCCTGCTTGCCTCTCTGAGAGGTGGTTACATTAGTAACATCTTTGAATTCGAGAATTCAATATTGAAAGGTCATTATTATTTCTTTAGTTTTATTTTACCTTAAAGTGGACCTGTTAAGTCTCTATCCCTTTAGCAGGTCGCTAATTCATCATTTAGAAAATCTATACTATAATGTGGTGTATATATTTATGTTTAGAAACACAATACTTTGAAAATAGTTTTATCTTAATTCCTAAACAGTCTCTGTATTTTAGGACCATTGAACCATATTTTGTTGAGACTTCTCTTTTCTGTTTGTTAAATTTTAATTTGGTCTGCCTTTCTCCCAGATGTGATGATGATGGATTTTATCTTCCCTACATTGTGTATTAAACACAAAATAGTAGAGAAATGAATGCTACAGGAATACAAGCTAAGAAGTCAGTTGGTTTTCTGTGTGAAAAACTAAGAAATCTTAGATGGAATGTGACATTTTTTTTTTTTTCTAATTAGCTTCGTTTTGTTTTCACTTGTCTTCTACCCTTCTCCCCTTAAGATCAATTGATGGCATCTCTTCAGTTTTGAGAGTCTTGCAGTCAATCTATTTATTTCGTGAGCGTTTATCATTGCGGAGTAATAATTGTAGGATTGTGGCTCTGCGGCTCTCCCATCCTCAAGTGGATCATGCCAAGCTTGCATGCTCTGCCTTGATTTGAACCTCTCATTTTGGCTCTTGTTGATGGCTGCATCTCCGCAGCCCTGGAGGAAACCTCTAGCTCAGGATACGAGGGTCACACGTTCCTCCAGCAGTTTCATTCACAGTATCTCTCTCCTGACCTTGATTCTGTACGGGTTAAATCTGTTGGAAACCTGGAGATGCTCTGAGGGAAAGGACTGTGTGCTGCATGAGAATAATTCCACTTTTAACTCTAACCTATTTTTTCCCCTTTTTTATTTTCTTTTTTTTTTCTTTTCTAAAAACAGTACATATTTTTCTTAATTCCTTTCTCCTTGGAGGAGAAAAGTAGTTTTAAAATCAGGCAAGGATTTGGGATCCCTCAGCATATCCAGAACGTCTGATACAATGCCTTTTTTTATTTTTCAGTCAGTTTGCTCCCAGGAAAGCCTTTTTGTGGAAAACAGGTAAAACAAAATTTGCTTTTTCATGTCTTTAGAGGAATAAATTCTGTCATGTGTGTCCTGTATATTCATAGATATATATATAGATATATAGATATATATATATCCCATATATAAGTGCGTGCTTGAATATATGTATAAATAAATACATATATCTATGCGAACACACATATATATGCACACATATATGTTATTTAGCATGTCTAAAAATTATTTAATTGGGGGAAAAACTTCTCTCAGTAACTTCCAAACATGAGTTTAAATATTTTTCTTATTTAAAGTCTCAACTCCTGGTTTTTTCAAAGGCGTGATTTCCATCACCTGTGCCAGGCGTTAAACACTGAGACCACACAGGAACTTGCAGTTTCATTGGCTTATTGAATAGGCTGCTAAAAGTACTTGTATACTTGGTATTATTAGCCACTTCTCGTGCCCTGTAATTGTGTGTAGCTATGCAAATAATAATTTGAATAATATTGTTTAAATTTCTTATTCTAAATGATCTATCGGTCTT
Organism: Pteropus alecto; assembly: GCF_000325575.1. Classification (NCBI taxonomy): domain Eukaryota; kingdom Metazoa; phylum Chordata; class Mammalia; order Chiroptera; family Pteropodidae; genus Pteropus; species Pteropus alecto. The sequence goes on from NW_006431210.1 coordinate 8,930,436, forward strand.
CACAAAAGGCCTAACTTTGAAATCTTATTTAAACTGGTCTGAATTATGCAGTACACCTGGCTTGGGAGTTAGCAGGGGGAGGTGATTGTGATGAAATGAATAGGTTATAAAATTTATATACCTTTTTTAAATAGTTCTAAACTGACATAGGTATGAAAAATGCTCCACTGATTTAATTGCAGATTTTTAAGGGAAATTGAGGGATTTCATATTTGCTGTACTAATTACATTAAAGATGCTTCATAATGGGCAACTTGGAATGGAAATATGGTATCCATTAAAAATGTTGTGGTTTATTTTATTTCAGGTGTCGGCTTAATAGGTGCCCGCATAAAATTGGTAAAAAGGGAGGTTGTTTGATTAAATTCCAGTACTTAGAGAAAGTTTAAACTGGGCATTAGAAATGATTGGTGAAAAAAAAATGCCATCATTCATATTAGCAATTAGAAACCTTCAAGTAACTAAGTCCTTCATCTGAATAGACTTCTTTTAGAAGAGATGAAATTGGAAAACAAATCTACGTTAGGCATTCAAAAATGACCTTAAAAATCCATGCAGAGTCAGAAAAGGATTCTTTATTTACAGTAAAGAATCCATGAGCAGTAACATCTTAAGGATGATTCTGAACCATTCCAAAATTCTATATCCTTACTCATAAGATTAAGTGAACATCTATTATTTAATGGGAAATCTTATTCCCTAGTCTTCTAGCCAATCATTTTTTCCTACTTTACTCTCTAATTTTATTCACTTACTTGGGTTTAGTATAAAAAGACTGTTAATGTACTCATCTTCCCCTTATATTCAAATTAGATTATATTCACCAATACAATAATTGGTCACATTCATGCATTGCATCTATGAATAAGTTTTGATGTTCCCCCAAAGCAAAAATTTAATTGAGTGAATTCCCTACAAAAATAAATATATTTCTTGGATTCCTGCCTTTGGAATACCAATATTTTATTATACTCAAGAAATAAAGAATAACTTTAATATTATGCAAAGAAAAAGATCACAACTCATATATTTAATTAAATATCAATTATATCTATATCAGTTTTTTTTTCTCACTTCCTCTAGTTTCTCTTCTCTTCCTTCTCCCTTATCTAGCATCAGTGTTTGAATCCTAGGAAAGGGAAAACCATGTTGCCATTGATATATTATGGAATAATTCAACATCATGCAAATAAAACAGTATATGGGATTGATTTGCAAGACAGGGCTACTATAGTAGAATACACATCCATTTAGTACTCTTAGATTTGATATCATAAAAATCATGTTTTTCATTTCCAGTAGGGTCTTGGAAGACAGTAACATATGCAATGAGACCTATAAGAAAAGACAGCTCTTTCGGTTGGTATGGTTTACTTTTTTAAAACTGTGTTTTCAGATTATGTGGCAAAATCAATGTTAAATTTAAGTGTGTAAGTGTAAAATATCTCTGTTCATGAAATAAAATGTGTTTGGTTATCACATCGTAAAGCTTGTTACAGAGCTAATGTTGAAGCCATATTGGATAATGTGAGATGTGGGACTGAAAGACCATTACTTTGGATACAATCCTTTAAGGTCATTCCTCTGATTTTTCGGTTATTTCTAAAAGGCTAACTTTGGAAGCACACTGATTTAACATTCCCAAAACAACTTTGGTGAATTAAATAGTTAAAATTTCTCTGACAGGTTGCAATCGTATATACATTCCCAACACTGGAAACAAATCAATGATAACTCTATCTGAGTAGTTGATTTTTAGCTACTAGTATCCATCATAATATTTCAAACAGTATTTTTTCAAGCACAGATTTTATTTCTAAAGGAAAATATGGGATTGCTTCCAATTATAATGAACTACTTAAGCAAGATCTGTGTGGGATAAGAGTAATAGATGATATGTACATCTATATATATAATTATCTATAATATTAAATCATATTATATAACATAATTATTAGATTTTAATAACTATAATTATATATATTTTTTAAGTTGTAAACTAGGCTGGAAACTCCATGAAAGCAGAAGGATCATGCCCATTTTCTCAATACTCTATTAAATGTATCTCTAGCATCCATTATAAAACAGAAGATACGTAGTGCTCTATATATACTCAATACCTAATACATTACTATATATACTCAATACCTAACATATATTAATATGTTAGTGCTTTTATACATATTAGAATTCATCTCTGTTGCAGGAAAGGCAAAACTAACAAACAAACAAAACCTTTGCCCATTTAGAAAAAAGAAAATACTAAGAAAAACAAATGGATTGTTTGCTTAGAAAATTTCTTTTTGCAGTAAATCTGAATTTAGGATCTCATCATTAGAAAAGGTAGACACTTTTCTAATTTATACTTTGGCAGAAACAAAAAACAGTATCTATTTTTTTTTAACATTCTTCATATTTCTAGATTGAACTACAAATTTTAATGCCTTCTTATATCATTAGATACTTTTCACACTTGAAGATTAAGAAAATAACTTTGTATTTTCCCTTTGAAAACCCAGAGAAGAACTAGAATTTACCAGTACCTCTACGCTCACATACCATGACTTGGTTTGTTTAGGCAATATAGATAAATTACTGGTTCTTGCCCCTTATAGGCCAATTAATTTTACATAGCCCTAAATATAATCCCTAGCCAGAGTTACCATCTACTCAGATCAGCTATCTCAAATCTGGACACCATTGCCCACCTAAATCACCAAGCATAGAAACTCAGGAAAATGATTAGGCACAGAGCCATCCACACAACAGTAAAAGTAATTCTAAATGTATATCATAACGTGGGTAAAAAAAAAAAAATGTTATGTTCAGGCAAAAAGGAAAATAACTGTTATCCGTTATGTTAATTAGCACGGAAAGACAACTGAGAGTATATACTTTATAGCTACTCTAGGGTCCCATTCTAGTTACATGTAAGAGGGCCAACTCCTCTTGATGACCAAACAACTCATTATTTTTGTCTTCAGGTTACCAGTTGGCAGGCACTAGGACTGGATTTAGGAGGGATGGAAAGATACTTGTGGATATGTTTATTTTATGATGCTTATGATTCCACACCCAAATAGATGTGAAGTTTAATTCTGGACTTCGCCTTGCCAGTGTTAAGGAGAATAATCAATAGAGCATTACAAAATTTAGAGACCATAAACTAGAATTCGAGGTATTATTTTAAATCTTATTAATGCTGTCTCTAAAGCAGCAAGTTAAATCTCCTCTTTGAAAATGCACAGATCTTGATGCCGGATGAAGATTTGAGTTGGTGGAGTAGAGGTGGAAGAAGCAAAGGAGATTTTAGGTTGCCTTATTATCCAGGGGTTGGGACACAAGTCTACAGGAACTACCAGTGTCCAAGAAACAGCTCTGCCAGAGTGAAGGGTGCAAATTGGTTTGCACTCAGTAATAATAGTAGTGGACACTTCCTTTGTGAAGAAAGGCCCAGTCACACAGGCATCTAGAGGAAGTCTAAATTCTCCCATAGAGGTGCAGAGTTCATGGGGAGAGGGATTGTTGAAGCAGAATTAGTTATGATCACTCCCACATGAAAGTTTCCTTAGGATGCATCCTGTATGCTGAGAAGCACCTCAAATCTTTTTCTATAATAGAATAGCTACAAGTGGGATTATTGTCACATTTCTTGTGCATTCACAACTGCTAAATAAGGATTTAGCCAGGCTTTGTTGAAGATGAGTCAAAAGAATCAGAATTATACAAGAAAAGAATGAAGTTGAATTTGGAGATTGAAAAGAAAACAATCAGGAATGGAAAAACTGCTAATCTTTTTAGCAGAAATGAGATTTCCTCCACACTACCTCCTCTGGCTTTCTTGACTTTTAAAGGAGCTTAAGAACTAAAGTCACCTGGCCATGGTTAGGTGTTTGTTACTTCCTACTCTGCAAACTTGTCTTTTTTTAGATGGTCCTTGTTTTAAAATCGCTCATCCTGAGGTACTGGGAACAGAGAGTGTTTATAAGAAAACAGTGACAAAAGATAGCAGGGCGCTGAGTGCTTTTTGTTTTGTGAGTTTTCTGTTCCACTTCTTCCCCTGACTTTACAAAGTTCATATCACATATTAGCTATTTCATTTTTATTATCTCTTGGGCCCATTTACCATCTTAAGTTTTTATAAGATAAGTTTAGTAAGTAAAGTTGAAGTAAAACCTAAAATTTTCTGGGTACCTTTTGTACAATTTGGTTGGTGAGTGTTTCAAACAGATACGCTTACTTCTAACATCTCAACAGTTCATTATTGTCTTTAGAAAACTTTATTAACATTATTTATCTGCAATGAGTATGTCACGTTGCATAGTGATATGAAATGAGGGGTTCTATCTATTGCCCATGATTTATGTCCCCTTTACTTATTTGTAATCCAGGAGAATCAGAATATTTTAATTATCCATTATTTCCAACTGCAGAAAAAGCCTTGAAAATATTAACTCAGTTACTCTTTAAGCAGATTGGAAACCAATGAAAATGCAAATTTCATCGACTTGCTCTAAAAAAGACATGCAATTTTGCACACTACTTAGAGATTCTCTGGAGTCTTCAAAATTCCCTTCTGGCTATTGGTTCTCTTCCAATACATTCATTATTTTTGAATTTTGAACAAATGTGTTTTTTCACCTCTGGAGCTTTTTTGTTATTTCCATCGATCCCCTTAGAACATTTCATGTCAGTATACTGTTTACACTGTTGTTGATATTATCACAAACTTTTCCATATGAAAAGGATTAAAAGGCTCTTTCCTCTGCCCGTGAAGGTTAAACTCACTGAGCAAAAGTCTCACCATAGGTTAACAGAGTAATTTCTGTGATTTCTGTGCTGTCCATCAAAGCCTTAATGAATTCAGATATATATCTCATAAAGGTAGAAAATAAGAAATGGCTTCTTGGAACTGTGTGCATTTTTCCATGGTCCAATTATTTGAAGCTGAAGGGAGAGACAAAACTCTTCTTAGGTGGGAACTACTTTTAGGATCATAATTGTTTCCAAATATTGACTCATGGTTTATTTTGATGAGGAGAATTTATCCCCCTCTCCTCTCCACGACAGAAGTTAACAATATTTTGTACCATGTTTTTCTAGTTTGTCCTTCACTGGCAGAGGGATTGTGTGACATTTCTAGGTTTAGTTATTTTTCTGTTTCTAACATGAGTGTTATGTGTGATGTGTTATCTGTCTGTGCATCAGTGAGATATTTGCAGCACTGTTTGTGAGGCGACAGGTTTAATGGAGGGGTTGACAGGAAGGGTTTGGTGTAGATGACTCTTCCAAGAAAGGTCCCACTCTGTGTCCATACTGCTCCTGGAACGTCACATTGTGCCTGTGCATCTTTCTGATGGCTGTGCTCCAGGGGCAACAGAGATGGCTCAGGAAGAACGTCCGGGAGTCGGCAGAGCAGCTCTGAGAATGAACTCAAGTGGTCCGATCACCAAAGGGCCTGGAGCAGCACAGACTCTGACAGCTCCAACCGCAATCTCAAGCCCGCCATGACCAAGACGGCGAGTTTTGGGGGCATCACGGTGCTGACCAGGGGTGACAGCACGTCCAGTACCAGGAGTACCGGGAAGCTGTCTAAAGCAGGTAGTTAGTACTGAAAGGGTTTATGTCCTGTGGTGTTTTCTGAATTCTACCATTTCCTCTGACCTTGAGTTAACTAATGATGATGATATTAATTACAATCAGAAGGCGCAGTTTAAATAACAATACTGCTTATTGCGAGCTGTGTGCTTAGATCTAATTATTAACCTCTCTAATCTTTAGTTAACTTATCTATAAAATATAGGTTATAATGGAATATTACTCTAACCCTTCTCAGTAGACTACTTAAGCTTAATTTCAATCATTTATATACAAATAGTTACCAAGGCACCTGTGCATGGCAACTATTTTGTAAAGTTTAGGGTTTTAAAAAAAATTTAATGCTGCAATTCATTGCTTAAAACCACATTGTAAGTACCTATA